>NW_024704766.1:4819026-4866587 GCF_018977255.1 Callorhinchus milii | reverse complement strand
ACTTACGCACACACACCCTTACACATACACCACAACACAGCTTTACACACTCACCCACACACACCCTTACACATACCCTTACACACACATCACAACACAGCTTTACACACTCACACCCCCACACACCACAACACACCTTTACACACCATACACCACACCCCCACACACCATACACCACTCACACCTTTACACACACACACTGCATGTCTAAATATAGTTAAACACTTGTACTGAATACAATGAAGTACAAGTCGAAGAGGGGGGTCTTGAGACTTGCCTTGAAGGAGGCTAGAGAGGGAGTGAGGAGAAAGGATTGTGGGATGGAGTTCCAAAGGGTGGGGGCGGAGAGGCTGAAGGCCCGTCCACTGTGGTAAATTAAGTCCAATTTCAGTAGAAATCGTGGGTGAATAAAATAGTCTCCAACAGCTGGTGAAAGTAGATCTTCGTGTATGAACCGATATTTTCTTGTTCGTTTTCAGCGCCCAGCAAGGCAGCAGCCAGGAGAACTCTACCAAACACTCCGGCATCTCTTCCTCCAAAGGGAACTCTCGAAAACGCAAGCGTTCGAGCAAATCCGGCAAAAAGAAGCGCAAGAAGAAATCCCACAAAAAGGTGCGGAGGAAGAGGAGAGCGGGAAGCAGCGAGTCGTCGAGCGAGACGGACAGTTCCGAGGAGGAGGAGGAGGAATGGGGTAAGGCAGAGAAGGATGTTAACAGTCGGGGGAAGAAAAGGGCAAAGAGGAAACACCGCAAAAAGACTTCGAAGAAGCCCAAGAAAAAGCAGTCGCCCTCCTCTACCTCGGCCTCCGAAAACGACTCTTCTGACAGCAGCGATTGCGACACTAGCAGCAAAGATGAGAGCGACTGCAGGGACGATGGGGAGAAGGGGAGGGAGAGAAGGAGGCAGAGGAGGATGAGGAGAAGGAGGAAGAAAGATTCTCGAAATCCCAAACGAAGCTGCGTCAGAGAAGAGGGGCACGAGAGGAAAAAGAGAAAGGACTGGAAAGCGGCCGATGACGTGACTTCCGACGAGAGCGGGGAGGACGACTTGAATTAGAGGCATGTCTTGAGGTTCATGTCCTTCTCAAACCTGCTGAGCTCATGTCCCGCTGAGTGAGCTTCCCCCCCCCCTCCCCCACCACCCCAGTCAGGCCAGGGACCGAGTGCATCATTTGGTGACCTGGCCATGTCCCAGTACGATTTGGGGCAAGTTATATGGTCAAAGGTCACTGTAAATTATGTTGTCTTGCGATGGCGAAGAGGAGTTTTTTTTGGAGCTAACTTTCACTTGGATCGCGAGTCTTAACGATGCTCCATCGAGGTGGGTGTTACCCCCCTATGCACTACTGTACTGTATTGTAACTCAAAGGCTATCTGTGTCTCAGCCTCAACCTGTCCTCCTGCCTCTCAGTTTTGTGACTGGCTTCTTTGTATTGGACTTGAAGCTCGTCACATTCTTTGGTTGGAGATTTGCCCTTCACCCCTCCCACCCGACGTTGATGATAAGGAAGCAGTAGTCACCATCCCAAGTTGAGTCCAATTTGAGTCAAAAGGTAATGGAGACGGCAAGGTGGGTGTTTGTAGGGTGGGATTGGGGTGAATTGGAGGGTTGGGTTGGAAGGATTGTTGCATTATTTTTATTCGTCGGTTTTGTTACTCAAACCTTGAAGCAGGTTTTCTGGTTTTTTTTTTTGTTTGTTTATTTGTTTTTGCCCGAAAAGGAGAGATTTCACATCACGCCCTTTTCCCAATGAGCCCACTCGAAACTTCACAAGGAAATGCAACAGTTTTCAAGGAAGGGAACCTCAAAGAGGAAAGGTGATACGAACGGGGGAAAGGAGAAAGGAGACGATGGACGATTTAAAAGAATTATTAAAAATAAAATCGACTTATAATCACGAGAAAATGACACTTGGATGTTTCAAAAAAAAACACAGATGCCATTCCTTACGAAGGCAGAAGATGTTTTGATGCAACGAAAGGCAATGCAGTGTTAAAGGCAAGCGAAATCAACACCTTTCTGCTTTGGCGGAGTGAATTACAGTGAATAATAATAATAATAATAATCCTTGCATTTGATATCGAGCCTTATCATGACTTCGGAACACCTCAAAGCGCTTCATAGAATATATCTTAAAGCGGATTGACTGTCTATTTTGTGGGCGAAACGCGGCAGCCAATTATGTACAGCGGCGTCTCCCACAAACAGTCTTGGATTGGAGTGACCAATTTATTAATGTTACAATCACAGCGCTTATTTATAAAGGAAAGTTGAACCTTTGTGGAAAGCCGTTCACAGCTTTGAGTAAACAAGTCTATGCTTTAACAGCAAATGCACAGAGATCGCTGCGTAGCTGTTTACAAGGTGAGGTGGATGTGTCCTCAATATTCTCTGCAATATTCTTGCTGGTGTTGCCTTTCCCCATGTTGCTAAGTGACGATAGCTTTTTAAAATCAAGTTTTGTATATACTGTATCCTTCAAGGTATTAAAATGACATTTTTTGGGGGGCTCAATAAATATTTTAACGACTTACTTTTTTTTCCACCCTTCACTGGCGGTCGTTCGTACGTCACGGCTGGCGGCTAACATCAAAACCATTAAATAGTCCTTGCTTTTGATATGGCGCCTTATCAGGTCTCCGAGACCTCTCAAAGCGCTCCACTGAATACACTTGTGAAGCGAATTGACTATATTTTGTGGGCTGAAATGCGGGAGCCCAGGGAAGCCATAATCCCTCAAGAATAAAAAAAAATTACAAATTGATCATTTCGAGCCGCGACGGTTTGCGGGACGCCGCCGAAATATTTTCCCAAGTATTTTATCGCACGTTCCGTATTGATAAAACGTTATGCTCGTCAGCTCTGGGATCCAGAATCAGCCCTGGAGTACTATTCAATGCCAGCTGGTGTCACTGCTAACATGGACTCCGGCAATTCAGGTCTTAATAACAACAATAATCCTTGCATTCGACATAGCGCCTTATAATAATAATAATAATAATAATCCTTGCATTTGATATAGTGCTTTTCACGTCGGGAGGACGTCCCAAAGCGCTTCACAGAACACACTGTAAAGTGAATTGACTGTATATGTGTGGGCGAACGCGGCAGCCAATTGCGCACAGCAATGTCCCACAAACAGTCAGATTGAAAATGACCAATTTATTATTGTTTTTTTTTTGGAGGGATTATTATTAGGCTCTGTGTGGAGTAAGGAAACTTGCCCAAGGTTTCGCCCTCTGCCTGGAATTGAACTCAGGTCTCTCACTTGCAAAGCGAGTGCTCTAACCACTGAGCTACAGGACTCCACTTATCACGTCAAGACATCTCAAAGCGCTTCACGGGATTATACTTTAAAGTGTGTATTTTGTGAGCGCAACGGGGCAGCTAATTGCGCACTGCAATGTCTCGTGTACGTTCCTTCCCCAACCCCCCCCCCCACCACCACCTCCACCCCACCAAACGCCGCACTGAAGAGTAGTATAGATCGTGAGCTCCAAGTCCCAATGTGGGTTTGACAGTGGATCGTGAAGTGTTTGCACTGAGATTCTCAAATTCGCCCCTTGATAATTCCTCAGCGCATCTCCTTAAGCGCTCGATGAAGTCGGCTCCTGCAAAGCTGCTGGATATTGTGCGGGAGGGTGGGTAGGAAGGTTGTTAACACCGGGTTCCCATTTAGCACACTTCCAAGTTAAAACCACTTTAAAGTGTTTATCGACTCGGGCTGTCACTTAGCAGCGGACGCCATGCATCACTCACGAGGGCAGCCTGTCAGTTTTACTTAATGAATACGATTAATGAGAATGCTTTCGATCGGCCCATTGTGCATCTTTGTCGAAGGCCGCTCCAAAACATCACTCACCGCAGGTTTTACCTTTGAGCTCATAACCTTGGGCTGCCACTGCCTGTACTGTACTCGCGCGCACGCGTGTGTATGTGTGTGTGTGTGTTGTTCGAGGTGCTTTCCTTCAAATGAAACGTTAAACTGAGCTCCCGCCTGTCTGTTTAGGTGGATAATAATAATAATAATAATAATAATAATCCTTGCATTTGATATAGCACCTTATCACGTCTTTGAGACGTCTCAAAGCGCTTCACAGGATAAACTGTAAAGAGGATGTAAAAAGAAGGGCATTTCTCTCTCCCAGTGTCCTGGCCAATAAATCCAATTTGTTGTTGTTGTTGGACTTAAAACATACTGTGTATTTTACGCACTTTACGTGATTTCTACGGTCCGACACCAACAACAAGAACAACAACAAAACAACGCAATTACACCTGTACGTCGGGAGGACGTCCCAAGGCACTGGACAATCAGTGTTTCGCTCTCCAAAGTGATCCAAGACCTGGTTCCTCTGTCCGTGTGATTCCACTTATTCCACTCTGGCTTTGAAGGTTTACGCGAACCTCAGTCCCAGCGGTGACACTCGCTGACAATCACCCATTAAAAATAATAATAATCCTTGGGTTTGATCTCGCGCCTTATCACGTCCTTTAGACGTCTCCGAGCGCTTCAAGGATTATGCTATAAAGTGAATCGATTGCATTTTGTGGGAGAAACCTGCGCACAGCAATAATAAAGCTGACATGCAGGAATGGCAAAGAATTCTACGTGCATCGGGGGTGGGTGGGTGGGTGTGGGGGTGGGAGTCGAGCTCTAATGAGCAGAACGTTCCGTGGGTCGCAGATTAGCAGCACCTTAAGGGAGTGCGATCGCGTCTCGATGCACATACACCGCCGACTGAACCAGCGCTCGTTTTTTTTGCTGGTTCTTCGCTAAACGCTTTTCCTCTTCCAAAAGCGTCCTCGCGCCGTGCAAAACCGCATCCGCAGCGTCAGTAGGACTCCCTCGCACAGTCTGACATCGTCCTGTCACTACAATCTCATCAGCACAGTTGCGAAGATCCCTGCGGCAAAACTAGGATCAAACCAGGGCTCGTCGTAATGCTCACTGATAACGGGAGAGCAGTTGGCTTCACATCCACAGGGAGTCTACATCGACTTCACATCATATGCTCATGGTTAGCGCGTTTGCCTCGCAGGCGAAAGGACACGGGGTTCAATTCCCGGATGGGGCGAGACCCGAGGCAAGTCTCCTTCCTCCGCAAGCCTTTTTGGTTGTGGTTTTTTTTTTGGGGGTGGGGTTTGGGGACGCTGCTGTGCGCAATTGGCCACCGAATACGCAGTCACTCCGCTTTACAGTGTGTTCTGCGAAGCACTTTGAGACGTCCCAATGGTGCGGTAAGGCGCTGTATCAAATGCGAGGATTATTATTGTTGTTCTTACTGTGAAATGCAATGACTTGCCCGAATGCTGTGTCCTGAACTCTACTGCGCGCAGATTGCCCACTGCGTTTGCAGCGAAACACAGTCACTGCACTCGTTTGGCAATTACCCGTGAAACCCCTTGAGGCTTTTCGAGATCCGAGGCTCTGTATCAGACTCTAGTTTTATTTAACATTTAATAGCCTCTCCGTGTTCCCACCTACCAGGCTGCGGCGAGAGCTCCAAGTGAGTGTTTGCTTCAATTATTTAACTTACAATTTCGTTTCTTTAAAAATATTTAAAGCCTGAATAATTAACCAATCTGTCATTTTAGAAGTCTTTTTTTCCTCCCCGACCCCCTCACCCCTCCCGCCTCTACCCGCACATCCCCCCCCCACCACCCGCCGCCCACACTCTGTCATTCTGTCCCTCCCTGAAGTTGCAACAGAAGGGCATCAATATATTAAGAGAAAATTGGCCGGACGCCTTGAGGGAGAAGGGAATAGAGGTGTAGAGGACTGGGGAATAGGAGGGGTACAGTATAAACATCAACACATGGGCTGAATGGCCCCATTTGTGCTGTCGTGTTCTATGTCATTGTAGAATATGATGATAACTTTGCTCAAATGTAATTCTTTAAGTTCTTTGTAAAACACTATGACGCCTTGCATCCAGTTGCCGCGTATTTTAGATGATGTCTATCATATAACGCGTTTGCCCAACAGTAAGTGGGAACTCGGTTGTTAGTCGATTGACTTTCTGGGGTAATAATCCCTCCAAAATTGGGTCACTAAATC
This sequence comes from Callorhinchus milii, assembly GCF_018977255.1. Taxonomy (NCBI): domain Eukaryota; kingdom Metazoa; phylum Chordata; class Chondrichthyes; order Chimaeriformes; family Callorhinchidae; genus Callorhinchus; species Callorhinchus milii. The sequence continues at coordinate 4,860,526 of NW_024704766.1, read as the reverse complement.
CATGATAATAATAATAATAATAGTTGTATTTGATATAGCGCCTTATCGCATCATTAAGCCATCTCAAAGCGCTTCACAGAATGTACCGTAAAGTGGATTGACTGCGCATTTTGTGGGTGAAATATAAAATGCAGGTGCTATATCAATTGCAAGGATTTACTATTACTATTACTTCGTAATGCACCTGCTCAAACGATAAGCGCCTGCCACATTTGCCTACAAATACACAGTCACTGCACTTTACCACAATCCCCTGTGAAGCACTTTGTCCAGTGGTATACGTGCTGTGGCCTAGAGAAGGGCCACTATTATTCCGATAGCCAGTGACGAGACCCTGACTGATTATTACAGTCGCTATGTCTTAATGGGAAAGCTGTACGGAATAGAATATTTCCTTTTGTACAATAAATGATCTGAGACAGACGTCGTGGAAAGTATATGAGTTGCGGCTGATTTGTAGCAATCCCTCTGTAGTCTCTTCAAAACGCCCCGGGCAAGTATCGTAACAAGCATTTGAAACTGCCATAACTGCGACCTCTTCCGTTATTATTTATTTACGAGCCTTTTCTAAACACGAACTGAAGCAATATATTAATAATAGTAAGATAATAATCATACATTTGATACGTACGTATATATATATATAGAGAGAGAGAGAGATGGCGCCTTTCACGTCAGGAGAGCGCGGCGCGCTATCTGCTCGAAAGTGTGGTGACTGTGAATTCTTGGGTAAACTTGGCAACCGATTGGCACGTGATAATGCGCCACAAACATCCATGGAGTGGCCGATCATTTTTTTTTTCCTCTTGGCCAGGACGCCAGGAGGGAGAGAGAGAGAGAGAGAGAGAGAGAGAGAGCGCGACTCCCTTCTCGTTTGAGTGTAGCGCCATGGGAGCTTTAAGCGCCCGCTCGAGCAGGCAGACGGGACCTCATCCGAAGCATGGCACCTCGGACAGTGCGTCTGTGCCCCCCGGTGCTGCACTGGAGCATAGGCTTAGACCGACCGGTGAGCTCAAAATCCCAACCCAGGGGGTTCGAACCCGCAACCTTCTGCCTCAGAGGCTTGAGCTGCTACTGAAAGAATAAGTCAGGCTGAGGCAAGCGATATGTTAGTTAAAGATGGCGGAACTTGGACGGGAAGCACAACAAATCCTTTTTTTTAGGTCGGTCGGGTGGCTGACAAGAGCAACCTTTCCAGATGGAGCGTCCGACTTAAACGTGACACTTACACTTGGAAATCTCACTGTCACTGGTATGAACAAGTACTCTCTCTCTCTCTCTCTCTCTCTCTCTTTCTGTCTCTCTCTTTCTGTCTCTCTCTTTCTGTCTCTCTCCCGGGAGGGACGTGTCAACAAGGATCATCGCACTTCAAAGTATCTCATCGACGGAAATCGTGAAGCACTTTGAAGCCCTTCAGTGTGATAAATTGCTGTTATGAGTCGAAAATATCATCAAGCGCCAATCAATTATTCAACAAGTGGCAAGCTAGAAAAACAATTGTGTAAATTAAGGCGCATTAAATCGGAGCCGGAGCTTTCACAGGCACGGTTAATTTATACATTAACAACAGCAGAACTTGCGAATCAGTCAGTTCGATCGTGTTTATTACCGCAGCCAGATCAATATTTCGCCAGGCCATTGCCGTAACAATTCACATCAACGGGAATAACGGAGTAAATTAAGAATTATTAACACTCGGGGTGGTGGTGGGGGGGGTGGTGGGGTGGTGGTGGGGGTCACAACTTGGAACAGAATTAAAGATCCAGTTCAATCTTCCGTCATTCATTATTCATCGGCCGTTTCATCTCCATAGATCACGATTGATATGTGCTATATCAGTCGAATGTGTTACCTGGCGTCTCGCAGGAAGCAGATCTGCCTTTCAACTCCCCCCTAAGCAGCTCCTCTAAGTAACACTGTGATGTTCGGTGCTGTGTTTTTTTCCCCCCCCCAGTGAAGGAACAATAATCTGCAAGAGAATCTAAATCATCCTTGCCTGTGATATTACTCGCTACCCTGCGTGGAGAGCGCTATACGTAAGTGCGAGTTGTTCTTATCGATATAGCTCCTTCTCTCGCCTTCGAGACGTCTCCCAAGCATTTCGAGGCGTGTGCTGTAAAGCGAATTGACCGTCCACTTTGTGGGCAAAACGCGGCAGCCAAGCAGTCCCGGATCCAGTGACCAAAGCATACTTAGATTTTTTCTTGGAAGGGATTATTGCTCCCGGAAAGCGATCCCGCTAAATCGACTGACACCAGGGTTCCTACTCACCGCTGGGTGACCAGAGGTCCGCGCGCGGGGCGTGAGGAAACCTGCCTAAAGCCATCGTGGGTTCCGTTCAGTATTGAGAGAGCTCCGTGTGCTCCAAGTGGAATTGTGTATTCCGGTCACGTGGGCAAAATCCCTGTTTGGTTTACGCATAAGCACTCCACAATTAACCAATCTTAATTCCCATTTAGCGGCAATAACATAATCAAACAAAACAATGCAGTGTTTGGCATTTAAATCCGAATACATCGTTATATTGTGTTTAATTTCTTTTAAACGATTTGCAGAAGAGGGTAAGTTAATGGCTAATTTGACGTTGGGGTTACAAAAAACCAGACTGAACACGGTGACGCCTGCATTTCTTTTCCATCGGTGTTGCTGCTTATAATTTTTACTTTCCAAACCAGACGAACCCGACCCTTAGATGTGCGACAAAATATCTTACTGTTGATGATGTTAATCGGTCGGCGGTTTGCTTTTCCGAAGGTAATTACCCCCTTCAAAAAATAAGAATTTGGTCGCTCAATCCATGACCGTTTTGTGGGACGCTGCCGCGTTTGGCCCACAAAATATGCAGTCACTACACTTTACAGTATATTCTGTGAAGCGCTTTGAGACGTCTCGAAGACGGAAAGGAATCATGACTCACATGGTCTGGGTCAGGGCTCGGAGATAACCCGACGTGACCAGAGAGGGAGATAACAGGGGAGAGGATCGGAGCGCGAGAGAAGAGAGTGGCTCTGTCAACCTGTCTTCCTTCAGTATAGCAATGAAAACACCCGACACAGTGGCCGTATTTACGTGGATCCACCACCAAAAACTCGACTCCCTCCCCCTTGCCTCTCCCCACCACCCCCCACCCCACTCCCCCCACCCCCACCCCCCCACCCCACCCCTGTGAGGGTTTAAATTTGTATCTTCAATATAAATATTGCCGTTTGTTAACGGCTTGCTTTTCTTTTCGCCGAGTTAACAGTAAATTTAGCTCTTCTTCTTTTACTTTACGGGCGTGACGGACTTGTGATTCATTATTTAGGAGGTTATTAATGATGGATGGCCTCTGTGCCTGTTAAAATATTAAACCGCGGCATTATGAAGGAAGCCACTCGGCATCAAAGGGTTTGTTCCCCGCTTAATATGCTTCTGCTACTCGCGGAGCGTGACAGTGTCGCACGCTGTGTCGTCCTGTCTTTTGAACCGCGCGTTCAGGACCGAAAAAAGCTTCCAGTTTAACCAATTCGTCTGTTCTTTCCAATGCCTTTTAATGCCTTTTTTTCCTCCCCCCCCACCCACCCCCACCACCCCCCAGCGCCGTCTTGCTCGGGAACGCTCCAGCAATAACGGTACGATTCGCAATGCCAGAGTTTTATCGCCGCGCCGAAGGAGAGTTCCGCTTCCACTTACGTGGAGACCTGTAGCTCGGTGGTTACAGCACTCGCCTTCCCAAGCGAGAGACCCGGCAGGTCACGGCGAAGCCTTGGGCGAGTTTCCTTACTCCACACGTACGCCCGATAATACTCCCTCAAGAAAAGAAAACGATAATAAATCGGTCACTTCAATCCGCGGCTGTTTGCGGGGGGACGCTGCCGTGCGCAATGGGCTGCCGCGTTTCGCCCGCAAATATACAGTCAATTCACTTTAGTGTGTTCTGTGAAGCGCTTTGGGACGTCCTCCCGACGTGAAAAGCGCTATATCAAATGCAAAGATTATTATTATTATTAAAATACACAGTCAATTGGCTTTACGGTGTATCCTGTGAAGCGCTTTGAGACGTCTCGAAGACGTGAAAAGCGTTATATCAATGCGAGGATTATTATTATTATTTTTATTACACATGTTTGGAACGGAATGGAATGGAACGCACTCTCTCTCTCTCTCTCTCTCTCTCTCTCCCTCTCTCGCTCGCTTCTGCGTCAGAAGGTTGTAGGTTCAAGCAACGAGAAAGAGAGAGAGAGAGGAGTCTTTTTGAAAGCAAAAGTCCAGCGCGGGTTGGAGCAGAGCTGATTTTTCTGCTGCGAATTACCCGTTTTTACAATGATTGTCAAGTCACATCTTTCAGAAGTCTCCCGTTTACCAAAATAGCTGGCAGAGCGAGAGGGGGGGGGTGGGGGCCACTCCAGGCTGGCAGAGAGAGGGCGGGGGCACTACAGGTTGGCAGAGAGAGAGGGGTGGGGGGTGGGGGGCACTCCAGGCTGGCAGAGAGAGAGGTAGGGGGCACTCCAGGTTGGTAGAGAGAGAGGTAGGGGGCACTCCAGGCTGGCAGAGAGAGGGGGTGGCTGGGGCACTCCAGGCTCGCAGAGAGAGAAGGGGGCCACTCCAGGCTGGCAGAGAGAGAGGGGTGGGCGGGGGCACTCCAGGCTGGCAGAGCGTTAAAGCTCTCCGAGACACTACCCAAGTGAAAGCGCTATATAAATGCACAATCATTTTTTGGTGGGGAGGGCTTATTTGGTGTTGTCGGAAGACTCCGGCCTCCTGCTTGGAGGACATATCGACCTGTCCCTTCCCTCAGCGGCTCTGGGCTGCTCCACATCCCCTTCCCGGCCCGCCTCGCCCCGCCATCAGCAGTCAGGCCTTCAGCCTCTCTGCCTGCAAGCTTTGGATCTCCATCCCGCAGTCCCTTGGCCTCTCTCTCCTTCAAGGGCCGTCTCGAGACTCTCCTCTTTGACCGCGTCTTCGGTCACCCTCCTACCCCCACCCTCCCCGCCCTCCACCGCCCCTGATCCCGACCACCTGCTTGGGTTCCAATCCCTGACTGTCCGGCGCCTTAGGGCATCCTCCCGACGTGAAAGTCCCTGCGTAAACGTAATTTGTTGTTGTTGTTGCTGTTGTTGTCCCAACCGCTCCACACTTTTAGCCGCTGCACCCCAAAGCTTTGGAACTCTCTCCCCCAATCCCTCTGCCTCGCCCCCTCCTTCCCCTCTTTTAGGTCATGACTGAAGACCTTCCACTTCGACCGTGACCTCCTTCACCTCCTTCTCCTCCTCCCTCCTCCCTCCTCCCCGTCGCCGGCTCAGCTCAGGCTCTTTTTTTTAGTGACATTCCATCCCCCGTTTCATTTCCGGCGCAGGAGGAAACACCGGACAGAGGAAGAGGGTTCCAGAGTTTCGGGGCGAAAGTGGGGCCACCGATGGTGGAACGGAGGGCACAAGGGAGGTAGGGGATGGGTTGGGGAGTGAGCAGGTTGGAGAGGTAGGGAGGTGCCAGGACGTGAAGGATTAAAATCAATACTAATAATAATTATAATGATCCTGGCATTTGATGTCGCGCCTTATCACGTCTGCGAGACGTCTCAAAGCGCTTCACAGGATACACTGTAAAGTGGAGTGACTGGACATCCGGTGGGAGAAACACGGCAGCCGATTGCGCGCACAGCAGCGCTCCCCCCCCCCCCCACCCCCCCAAACAGCCGTGGATTGAAAGTGACTGAATTATCATTCTTAAAAGAATTATTATTATTATTACAATCGATGAACAACCACCCGCTGGGTAAACAGAGGCGTGTGCGTGGACTCTGGTTTCTGTGGTAACAATCGCTATTGTTTAACCCCTTCACCCACACGCATCCCTATATTTAGATGGGAGCAGACTGTATCCGCCAAACCATTAACCTCCGCTATTGTCTGCATTGTCATCTTAATTCTCCTTTCAAACAGTCAGATGTCACCCCTGCGAGCTGCGCTGCCAAGGAGATGGACTTTAATCAGAGGCAACTCGGCCTCGGGCAGATTGGCTGACTCTCCTCCGCAATAAGCCCGAAGCGTTATTAGCTACAGCTCTCGCCTCTCGGGCGAGAGGACCCGGGTCCGATTCCTTCCTGGGCGGTCGGGGTGAAACCTCAGGCGAGTTTTCTTACTCCCCGCGCACGCGCACGGGCCTCTGTTTCCGCAGCGTTCAATCGGAACGTGATTGCGAGTCGAACGGGAGAAATCCCTTTTCCGGTGCGGGGTGATAATCCCTTCAAACAAAAACTGGTCGCTGTTTGTGCGGACGCTGCTGTGCGAAATCGGCCGCCGAATTTCACCCACAAAATACAAAGTCACTCCACTTTACAGTACGTTCCGTGAAGCGCTTTGGGACGTCTCGAGGACGTGATAAGGCGCCAGATCAAATGCAAGGATGATTATGTGTTACGCGATACTGATACCAACCGGGAGTAGGGATTGTTCAGGTAGGGTGGTCCTAGCGGGACAAGCAGCGGGAACGCTTGCCGTACAATGCCCTCAATGGCGAGCTACGGGGATTTAGTCGGGTTAGACACCAACTCACACTCTGGGGTCCCCAAGCCTTGGCTCTTGCCAACCAGTGCCTAATACGCTCCAGAATTAGTTAAGTGAATGTGTCCCTCCAGGGAAAGAAAGCAACGCGATCATAATAATGATCCTTACATTTGATGCAGCGCCTTATCACGTCGTCGAGACGTCTCTTAAGCGCTTCACAGAACAGACTGTAAAGTGAATTGACTGTGTCTTTTCTGGCCGAATATTTTGTGACGGGAGGACAGTAGGAAAGGAGGGGTGAGATCGGATGGGCCATAAGGGCCTTCCTTCTTCATCCAAACCCATCTTGTGATCGTGTTAAGCACGGTGACGCATTCCTGCATGTGGTCAGATGCCCGAAAAATATTTACTGCTACCGCCAGGTGGTGCCTTTACCCACCAGGTCAAACAGATGAGAGTGAGAGGGACCGAGAGGGAGAGAAAGGGACTCTCACGTTACGAGAATAACTCAAAGCTCTCCACAGCAGTATCTGTAAAAGTGCGGTGACTGTGTACGTGTGAACGAGGCAATCTGTCTTGTGTTTTTAAGCACTCCGAGATGTTGTCTGGTATGAAAGGTGTGAGATTAGTACATGCATCCGTGCAGGGATTGTCAGACATTTCGAGCCTCTTTTGGATCCAGGAAATTCTGACGTAAACGAAAGTGCTGAGTGATAGAGAGAGAGAGGGAAAGAGAACGAAAGAGGCACTGAGACTGAGAGAGAGACAGAGAGACTGAAATAGATACAGAGAGAGAGAAAGAGAGAGAGGGGGTAAGACACAGAGATTGAGATATAGAGAGACAGAGAGAGAGGACAGAGGGAGAGAGAGAGAGAGAGAGAGACAAAGTCAGAAAGACAGATTATAGAGATAAAGACCGAGAGCTACAGAGAGAGACAGACAAAGAAACAGGAGCCGGAGAGAGTAGAGAGACTGTGATAGAGGCAAAGAGAGGGAGAGACAGAGAGGAAGAGAATGAGAAACGGAGAAAGAGAATGAGAGAGAGACTGAGAGAGAGAGACGGCACCTCCATCAATAATAATAATAATAATAATAATCCTTGCATTTGATATAGCCCCTTAACGCATCATTGAGACGTCTCAAAGTGCTTCGCAGGATGTACAGTGCTGTAAACTGAGATGAGTGAGCGACTGAGAGAGAAGAAGAGAGAGAGATGTCACGACGGTGATGAAAACATTGCCTGTCACCTTGTGCTCAGGCCTTCACCTCGACCCCTCCCGCGTCTCCTTCAAGCACCATCTAAAGACCCTCCTCTTCGACACGATCCTTCGATCACCCTCCTTCCCCTACCTGCCCTCCACCCCTCCCCAATCCCTCCCCCCCCCCCCCCCAGCTCGGGTCCGAAGCTCTTGACTGTCCGGGGCCTCGGGACGTCCTCCCGACGTGAAAGGCGCTGTGTTTAAATGACAGTTTGTTGTCGTTTGAAAGGTTGTAAGAGTGAAAGCTTTAATCGGAAACCTCCTTTACAGGAACTTCCGACCTAAACTGGTCGCAGACCCCGATAGCAGAGAGAGAGAGAGAGAGAGAACTCCCGGTGAGAATTGCTGTCAGTGACGGCTTCGGTCTTGCGCTGGGAGTTGTTTTTCTTTTGGGTGACTACCTTAACGACTCAACCCCTCGAGTGACAAGGCACTCACCCGAGATAGTCAGCAAGGCAGCGGAGGGGAACAGCGAGGGAATGATTTATGGTGCATTCCCCGCTAGGTGATCAGACAGTGACATTGGCCAGATTAGGAGAGGTTACCAGAGCATCAAGTAACTGACATCGAGGCCCACTGAGTGGAAAACACTGTTACTGGGGACATCCCGACATTAAAATGCTGCCACCTTCACCACCGCAACTCTTCTCTCCCTCCCGACGAGTCCTCCCTTCGTGGGGCGGACATCCATCGCTGTTTCGCCTGCACTCGACACGCTCACTCCACCTTACAGCAAAATGGAGCCCTGCAGATGATCGGTTGCAAAACTCGGTTCACAAGCGAGAGGACCTGGGGTTTGATTCCCGACTTGGGGTGAGACCTTGGGCAAGTCTCCTTACCCTTTCACCCCACGCGCTTCTGCTGACCCAGCAGTAAGTAGGAACACGGTTGTTAGTCACTTGGCGGATCGCTTTTCTGGGGGTAATAATCCCTTCAAAAAAAGAATAATAATTTGGTCACTCAATCCACGACTGTTTGTGGGACACTGCGGTGCGCAATTGGCTGCTGAGTTTCGCCCAACAGACATTACAGTATATTCTGTGAGATATCCTCTTGTGAAAGGTGCTGCATCGAGCACGAGGATTATTACTATTATCATTTATTCTGCGAGTGAATAATAATAATGATGGGGAGAGAGCAGGGAATGGGATTTTTTTTACACGTGTGATACTTCTCCAGAGTGTTACCTTGATTGGAAGCTGAAAGGCCCTGACGTTTTTCGAACGCCCATTTTATCTCTTCGGGAATATCTAACCACTCTGTCTCCCGTCCTTAATACTTTAAAAGCTCAATCAGCTCAACCCCATCCTCTGACTGAACCCTTCCATCTTTTTGGTGCGCGTTTCCATTTGGTTTTGGGCGGAGGCTGCCCATTACCTCATTTGCAAAGGGCCCATCTAACGACAGACACCGGACGTTTCCCTTGACGTAGAGGGTAATCAACAGCTGCCGGGAAAGGTGGTGGAGGCCAGAGCCACTGGGACTCGCTTAAAAAGCATCTTAATGCAGTGATTAGGAGACGGTTGAGGTGGGTGGGGAGGGGGCATGGTTTGGTGGTGATGAGATTAGATGGGCCAAAGGTCCTCCTCCACCCAAATCAATCGTGCGGTCTTGTGATCTTGGGAAGCTACTGATTTGCCCCTACATTCTGCCCCAGGTAACGGACACACAAGGCTGTTGAAGGTGGGATCACCTGTTGATATTAAAAGCTTTATCGTCTCATCTCAACCCCTGGGGTGAGCTGTTATCGAAAAGCCTCTATTATTCGCCATCGCTTTCTCCACCCCCCCCCCCCCCACAAGTCTTCAAGTGACATCTCGTGACCTCTCCTCACGACAGCACTTCATATTTATTCCTCGGGATTCTTTTAATTAAAAATTGATTTCCCCGTGCTTACACTTAATGAAACGTTCGCCCTTGCTAGTGCGGCAAACGAAATGTGCTGGAAACTCACAACAAATATTGACCTTTATAGTAGCAAAACATCCCGCTAGTTTATCCGATCCCCGTGATTCATGCATTGATTGTTTGCTTGTGACATTAGTGTCGATGTAACAGAAGAATTTTTTTTATGGATTATTACTTAAACGCTTGTTTTGCTTTAGAGATACTGGTTTGGTATTAACCAAACAACAAGAGCAACAACTTGAACAGCGCCCCCTCGCTCATGCAGGGTAGTGTCCCAGTGTTGGAACGTGACAGCCAGTCGGAGGGAGGGGGCGAGGTGACCGTAGGCTTCCGAAGACCTTTAGGCGCATCCAGAAGATGGGAAGGAAGGGGGGGGGGGTGAGGCGGAGGGACAGAGCGAGAGCTGGGGGGGCGCAGTGGCTGAAAGTGCGGCCACCGATGGTGGAACAGAGGGCAACGGGGGGCAAGCAGGAGGCCGGAGCCAGTCGAGCGGAGGCAGAGGGTAGTGGGTTGGGGAGGTCTCAGGGCGTGAAGGGTTAAAATTAATAATAACAATAACCCTGGCGTTTGATACAGGGCCTTATCACGTCTTCGAGACGTCTCAAAGCGTTTCACAGGTACACTGTAAAGTGAATCGACTCTATATTTTGTGGGCGAAACGCGTCAGCCAATTGCACACAGCAGCGTCCCCACAAACAGCCGTGGATTGAGTGACCAAATTATTATTATTATTATTTAGAGGTGGTGGGGTGGTGGGTGGGGGGGGAATAAATTCAGGGGCATAAGGTGTTGATTATCTTCTCTATGTCTCTCCTCAGCGACTTGGCATTTTATCTCTTCGTTGACAGTGGTGGAGGTACACCAGTTTCATCACACAATGTACGGTATCAAAAAGCTTTTGATCTGTAGCATTGTAAGGCTGTATCCTCTCAGCGTTGTTCGAAGGCAGGAGCGTTGAGCGAGCAAAAGAGAGACAGACAGACAGACAGACAGACAGAGAGAAAATCAAATAAATACCTTGAGAGCTTGCATGCATTTTGTGCGGATTTACAAGTCATTTGACATTAAAACAACCTGCTGGCAAAAAGAGGATGTAATCCAATGTCTCAATTTGTACAGCGGGGTTTGTGATTTGCCGTTTTTCTTGTCCAAAAAAAGATTCAATTTTTGGTCGTTTTAAACACCGCAGTGCAGGGGCTAAATATTCATTCACTGCTCGATTCCTGAGGATTAGAATCCCTGAAAGAAATGCAAGGCTTATTGGAATTAAAATAAGTAAAACAGTCAGATATCAACACACACACGCACACCACACACACACACGCACACATACACACACACATGCACACACACACACACACTCAAGCGCATACATAAACACACACACTCATTTCGCACTCACACACATACACACACACACAGACACACATACTCACACATAGATACACATACACACACATATATACACGTATACACACACATATATAGATATATAGATACTCCCACACACACACACATACATACGCCCATATATATACACATACATACACACACACTCACACGCACACACACACACATAGCGCGGCCCCAGGGGGGAGGGGATTATAATCTTTGAAGACAATTATGCTAATTCCCCCAACAGCCTTCTCCACATCTGTTCTGCCATTATCTTTGAGTGAATTAAGAAGGTCTGGGAGCAGCTAAGATAACAGACGCAGGTTCGATGGTGAAATATGTTACCTGTGCTGCGTTGGGTGGGGTGGAGGACGAGAAGGGGGTGAGGGAGGGGTGGGAGAGAGTGAGTGGGTGGGGGGGTGGGGGGTGGGGGGAGAGGACCTGTGTCTCAGCCGCTGGTATCCCTTATTGTTTCTAGTCCCGGTGAGAATTGTGTGTTGAAAAAAGCAAAGCAACGCCGGATTTGTATCCTGGTCGTCGCATCTGGGCTTAGTGTGTTACGGAAACTTGAGTAATCCACTGAGTAGCGTAAGTGCTTTACGCGCTAACAGACTGACATGTTATTCAGTTAAGTGCCGGATGCTGATGTATTGGAGGTCACGGATACACGGGCGAGAGCAGCCCTAACAGCACAGGATGATCGATATGTTTCTTTCTTCTTGGGCAGGAGCGTTTCCGTCAGGAGCCTCGCGGAGAAAAGGGAAAGAAGGTTCAGGACTGAAAATGATTGAATTTGCCCTCAGTATTTTGCTCTCTTTGCTCGCCGTTGACTCGGGGAAGAGTTCCGACACATCTGTTCCCTCGCGGAAGGTTTTATCCGTGAGTTGTGCCGCGGTAAAAGGGGAGAGAGGATTACAATTGCAAGCGTGATGATGATGATGATAATAATAATAATAATAATAATAATAATAATTAGAACAATCCTCGTGTTTGATATCGCGCCTTTATTCAGCGCTGGGGGTGGGTGGTGTGGGGGGGGGGGGGTCGCATTGTCAGAGGTGCGTCTTTCGGATGAGATGTCAAACCAAGGTCCCATCTTCCTTTTCAGGTGGACGTTAAAGATCGAAAAGAGGAGTTTCTCTCTCCCGGTGTCCTGGCCAACAATCCCCCCCCCCCCCCCCCCCCGAATAAAATCGGTCACTCAATCCACGGCTGTTTGTGGGGACGCCACTGTGCGCAATCGGCTGCTGCGTTTCGCCCACAAAATACGCGGTTAACCTGTTTTACTTGTGAAGCGCTTTGAGGCGTCTCCACAACACGACATCAAATGCAAGGATTGCTATTATCACCATTACTTCTGACGTGGGCTCCAATCCCCCGCCAGCGAAGGAAGAAAAAAAGCAAAAAGCTTCATTTCTTGAAATATTTATTGGGGTCCCCATCCCCCACCACCACCCCCCACCACCACCCCCCCCACCCCCCACCACCACCAAAGAAAAATACCATTTTAATTCCTTGGAGAATCCACTTTACGCCGCCTCCTGAAAAGCGCCTCGAGATGTCCAGACGAGGTGACACAAGTCGGTGTGTGTCAAATGCAAAGATTATTATTGTTATTATTGAGAGCTTGTAAAGATAAGAGAGCCTTTGCTGTGCACCGCAGCTGCCAACAAATGGCCTTTAATTCAAGACGCACTATCCCGTGAGTCCGTCACCGGTTGTCTCGACACGAAGAAACGTGACACCAGAAAATGTTTTTTTTTTTTTGAGTTGAATTCGCTCGGAGCTGAAGGCTATAACAGCTGCCTTTGTGTTGCTCAATAGATGAAAGTCTTGCCGTGCGCACGTCACTAAGAGGAATAAATGAATCCGTTTAGTCTTGGCTGTGCGGAAGGTTAAATCGTTAGAGCACAAATTGCCGGGGGGGGGGAGGGGGTTTGGTGAGGGGGGGGGGGTAACGAGCAGCGCGCACGCAGGGAGGAGGGCGGGGGGGGGGGAAAGGGGGTGAGAAGCCCCAATGCTCTGTTCGTTTCCTGCACTCGACCTGTTCGAGTTTGGATGGAAACAGCAGCTCATTTTCGGCCTCACTCCAGACCTACGTTTGTTCCACACGACGCCAACTCATCCAGCTACGCCCGCGCCCACGCACGACACACGCTATCATCCGTGCATACACGCGTGTAGGTGCGTTCATACACACCTATGCCCGTCTGCATGCGCGTATGATAATAGTGACGCGGTCGCTGAATCCACGGCTGTTTGTGGGGGCGCTGCTGCTGCGCGCAGTTTGGCTGCCGCGTTTCGCCCGCAAAATGCACAGTCGCTACACTTTACAGGCTGCCCTGCGAAGCGCTTTGAGACGTCTCAACGACCTAACGAGGCGCTGTGCGAAACGCAAGGGTTATCATTGTTATTACTGCCGTGCACGTACACACGGGTGTGCACGCCAACAAATGAAAAGTAGAAGTGTTAAGAGGTTCAGTCGCTATACCAGTCACTACACCAGCTGTGGAACGACACCTTCAGCGATCGATCCAGACTGTTCCATGGCCTTTCTTTTTGTTACGCAAAAAACTACCCCTCAAAAAAATACCCGGAAAGTCCTCCTGACGGAAGTCACGAACTCGGGGCCAACTCAGACTGTGATCTTTGCAAACTGGGGAAACTCTTATAATAATAATAATAATAATAATTAGATCTTTTTAATCAGTTTCTCGGCCTTTTCACCGCAGCTCTTAACGCCTTTACCTACCGTGGGCCGGATCGTGATGCTTGAGATTCCAAAGGGGTTGGCGAGCGTTAATCGTGGAAAGGTGCAGCACATCTTATTTTTCCACCAAAGCGAAAGCTCTCCTCACAGGTTAAGCGAATTAATCAGCTTCACAGCACAGCGATCCAAGGTTGCAAAGCGTATCCAACAGTCTGCAGTCCATCTATCACTGTGGAAACCAAAAGTTAAGAGAACAAGCCAGCATTTGTGGTTGGAGGAGGTTAAGATAATGGGGTCAGAGCGCTGTCAGAATTAGTTTACTGCGGCTGAGTGGAAGCAACGAGACTCTGTAACATCTCCTCAGACGCAAGGCCAAACGAGCGCACTTTTCACGGATTCCTTCTAACATTAAGTTGACGTGGCTTCAGAAGGCAAGCGTCAGAGTTCTCTGGGGGCGAAGGAAATATCCGCTAGCATTTGAAAGGCCATCTCGCTAACCCGTCACCCCTGGGGTCCGGTGGGAGAATCCGATGGGAGGCTGTGCTTCAAATGCTCTAAGGTCAGACCGGCTCAAGTCAATAGCGCTCTCGCTTCGGAGTCAGAAGGTTGTTGCGTATTCCAACCACTCCTCACCCCCCTCAATGTCGGATGCACATCCAATTCATCGCTGGGGGGGGAGCGCCACGTTAACGATAATAATAATAATAAATTGGTCGCTTCAATCCGCGACTGTTTGTGGGGACGCCGCTGTGCACAATTGGCTGCTGTGTTTCGCCCACAAAATATACAGTCAATTCACCTTACGGTGTATCCTGTGAAGCGCTTTGAGACGTCTCGAAGACGTGATGAGGCGCTGCATCAAATGCAAAGATTATTATTTTTATTTTTATCGACTAGTGGTGCCGTCCTATGGATGAGATGTTAAACCGAGGTCCGGTCTGCCTGTTCAGGTGGACGTTAAAGATCTTTTGTCAGGTGTTAATTTTCCAACAGCGAGGCAGTCACACAAAAGCTTAGCTTCCATAGTGTGTCAGGGTTAACGAATGTTGAAGTGGAGAGTGGGTTACCAGGAGGGGTGGTTGAAACCAGGACCCTGGATTCATTTACAATATTAATAATAATAATAATACTAATCCTCGATTTGATACAGCGCTTTATCACGTCATTGAGACGTCTCAAAGCGCTTCACAGAATATACCGTAAAGTGGAGTGACTGTGTATCTTGTGGGCGAAACGTGGCAGCTAGTTTGATAGGGCGCTTATCCACTGCAAGGATTATTATTATTATTATTGAAAAAGTTGCCTCTTCAATTGCTTATGTGCTTATCGTCCAATACCTCACACCAATTGTGCCATTTAATGACTTACGTTTCTCTTGCTGAGCGCACTCGGCCCAGTTTGCCACTTATTTGCCTTATTAATCGCGTGCAAAACATGCGTTAATGCAGCAAATATCCCGACAACCCAACAGTTTCCGACTTGATGTCATTCAAATGCTTCTCACAGCGCAAAAAAAAAACCGTTAGGCTTCAAAATTCCTAGCGTGTCGATGCCCAAAGGCGGATAAATAATGCGTGGAGCACATCAAAACAAAAATATATCTGCTGCCAGCGTAGTGCGGAAAGAAAGAGCAACAGCTGCCTGCGAATATTTTACTGGAAATCATTGATTCGGTGATAGAAGCATCGGAATTATTTTAATAAATAATAATCACATTCGCCTTTGATGTCACGCCTCACGCCTCCCGGCGTAGAGTAGTGTACAGCGAAGGGTGCATCCCGCGGGGGCAAATCTGTGCGCCATTTTTTAACCAGCATTTCCTAAATAGGAACCGGTGGGATAACCGTTTAAGTGAACCGACTTACCTTCAAGTCGGTTACGTTAGTTGACTTAAATAGTTAGCTACGGAAACCGTGTAGACACGACTCGACTGAATGCGTTTGTTTCTTAAATTAAGTGTATTAAACGCTAAATGTATTTACGCCTCGCTCTATTTCTTAACGGCCTTTCTTGATTAGAAATGCGCTCCTATCCCATTTCTGAAGCAGCAGGCAGTCCGTTGGACGCGCGATGCTTCTGAAAGCTCAACAGTTAAAGAGCAACTCCAAGGTAATGACACAAATTGGTTCCCGGCCCAAACGGTGGGGAAAAAAATCATTTCGGAGGAAATATTTGCATCCGAATATATATATATATATAACACGCCTGATCACATGGACATGTCTCAGAGTGCTCTGTGGTAATCAGTGATAAGTCTGTTCTGTTCTGTCGAAAGATCTTTCCCCTCTCCTCAATTTTCTCTCTCCATAGACGCTTCCTTGACCTGCTGCGTGTTCCCAGCGACTTCTGCTTTTATTTCGGGCTTCCAGCGTCCGCAATATTTTGCCTTTTGCTTCGGAAGAGTGGCGACCGTTCACATGCAAAGTGGCGGTCTTATCGATCTGCCCTGACCCATCACTGAAACCCGTTAAGAAATTACCTTCCATCGTGAATTAAACTGGAGTAACATCACAATGATAAATGGAGTGCGCATGTGATACAGCGTCTACACAAGCGGTTGAGATGTCTCGAAGCGCTTCGCAGGATTTACCGTCAAGTGGAGTGATTGCGTATTTCAACAGAAGGTGCTTTTATTTGCTGGTTGGTCAAGGTTAAGAGGAACACCTTCTGCTCCCTATTATGTACCCGTGCAGGAAAATGGTTCACTGAGGTGATTTAAACCAAGGAACGCTGTGACATTGTCGGCCAGATTAGATCATCACATTCATGAATTCTGAGATCACTTCGCTTAGCAACAGAGAGGAAGAGAGAGAGAGAGAGAAGATCAAAGCCCCCGTAGGCTTTTATTCTGCCCTTTATCTTTTTCCGCACATTCCTTTGATTTCCTCAGATAGCGCGGGGATCGTGCACTGAGTTTTCAGTCACATGCTCCTGTCGCCCGGCTCTATAAAATGTCATTCGACTCGTCACTATAGACGAGCTCTCTCTCTCTCTCTCTCTCTCTCTCATTGCGGTGTGAGGGGTCCGCCTGCCGGACCTCATAAAATAATAATAATCCTTGCATTTGATACAGCGCCTTATCACACGTCTCAAAGCGCTTCGCGGGAATACGCTACGAAGTGTGGTGCCTGTGTATTTTTGTGGGCAAAACAATCCAATGCAAAATTAAGTCTGTATAGCGCCTTTCGCGTCGGGAGGATGTCCCCAAGGCACCGGGCAGCCAGGGAAACGAAACCATCACGAAGCGGACCCCACTTTTGCACGCCAGACAGCGACTCTGCTTCGAGTGTACGTCTACGACACAGTCGCGAGTTCAGCGATTTGTCTCCTATTGCTCTCTAGACTCTTGAGTTCAAGCTCCACATCGGGTATTGATCTCCCGCAGTCTCGGCTGATGTTCCAGTGCAGGGCTGGGGGTGGGGGCAGCAATACGTTATAGGAGGTGACGTCCTTCAGGTGAGATGTTAAACCAAGGTCCTCTCTGTACCTGTTCAGGTGGACGTCAAAGGTCCTGTGGGACTGTTTAAAAAGAGAAGGGAGTTTCTCTCTCTCTTTCTCTCTCTCTCCCGGTGTCCTGGCCAACAACTTCCCCCCCCCCCCCCCAGATAATTTGGTGATGCACTCTGTGGCTGCTTGTGGGACGCACCAAGACAGTAGAACAAGAGGACACAGGTTTAGAGATGTATTGGACAATTTCAGAACAGAAACAAGAAGGATATTTTACACAGAGGGTAATCAACGACTCAAACAGGTTGCCATGAAAGGGGATGGAGGCTGAGATACTGGGGAATCATTTAAAAACCAGCTCGATGCTGCGTGATGAAGGGACGGTAAGCTGTGCGTTCTGGAGGGACCGATCTCAAGACGAAGAACACACGAACCAGCGTGGAGAGTTAAGCAAACATTGGCACAAAGAAACGTTTGCGTCTCGTCGTTCACCACTCGTACCGAGCAATTAAATAATTACACGGGAGTTATTTGCTTCAGTAAATTATTAAAGGTCGATTACTCTGGAATGATTTATTGTTGGTGTCAACCTAATAGTCTCACTGTCTCATACAAGAAGTCCAGGCGGGGAGCAAGGTTGTACAGTTTGGTTTTGTCTTTCAACGTACTATCCACATCTCCTCGTTGAAACCCACAATGGTCTCTGCTTGTCGACACTCAGTCGAGAATTACGAGCCTCGTGGCCACCCGGTTGATGAAGAAACGCAGGAAGAAGTTCAAGTGAAAGTCCCCCTGAGAAAATGCGCTGTCGTAACATATAATAATAATCCTTGCATTTAATGTAACGCCTTATCACATGGTTGAAAGTCTCAAAGCGCTTCACAGAATGTACTGCGAAACCAATTGCGCACAGTGGTGTCCCACAAACACGCGTGGGTTGAGTGACCAAATTATACATTTATCTATTTTTTCAGAGATTATTACCCCGGGAAAGCGATCCGCCCATCCACCAGCAACTAAATTCCGATTTACTACGAGGTAAGCAGAGATGTGCGGAGTAAGGAAACTCGCCTAAGGTTTCACGCTGCCCGGGAATCAATGACGAGATAAGGCGCTGTCTCTAATGCAAGGATTATTATTATCATTAATATTATTATTGTCGATAACTAATATGTTACAGGAATCCAAGTCAGAAGGAAGAGTGTGAGACTATTCAATCTCTGTTGCTAAATTGCACACAGAGCTCCATTGCCATTCAGTTCATTGTTCCTCAATACAAGAGCAGTACTTGAATGTTCCTTCGTGTAGGATTTTTCCGGTTACAGGCATAAAGGATGATCTGAATTATATTTCAGCGCAACTGCAGGTGTAAGTGTATCCAAGCAGAACCAAAGTGAATAATAGTTTCCATGTTATTATTACATCGGGGATAATAGCTGACGTGAAAGAGAATTGGAAACCAGAAATTCAATTGTTGGAATGCGAGAGACTATATCCAAATTGATTTATGAATATGATCTCAACCCTGAGATTAGATTTCTCGCTGTTATTTATAATAAATATTTGCTTCTCTTCTCCTCTTATCTGTATCTGTTCGCCCACAAAGTACACAGTCAATCCACTTGGCAGGACCGAGTATGCTGTGAAGCGCTTTGAGACGCTACATCAAATGGAAGGATTATTATCAACACGAAAGTTGGGACCACTCAACAGGGTCAGGCAGCATCTATGGAGAAAGGAAATTGAGTCAATGTTTCGGGTCCACGTCCCTTCATCAGAACATCCAGCTACATGATCATCTTCTCCTGCTTAGAGCCTATAAGGATTATTATTGTTGTTATTATTTCTTTCCTGAAGGTGGTGTCTCAAGGTATCTCTTGCTGTGCATCACCCAGGTAAGGGTTCTTCATTAAACCAAGCCTCCCCCAACCCCACTCCCCACCCCCACCAACTGCCCACCACCACCACAACAACAAGGACTTGCACCCAAGCTGGGTGGGGGGGGTGGGTTGGGACTCAGGCAGGGTGACGGGCAGGCAGGTGACCGAAGGCTCAGTCGTGTAGAAAGATGTAACGTGTCCTATGAAGCAAATGGTATTTTATAGGTTCTAAGCAGGAGAGATGAGATGATCACTTAGCTGGATGACTCATATAAAGAGGGGGAACTTCGCACATCTAAGGGCAAGACGAAATACACTCAAAGCACTTAGTTATTCACAGAACCAAGTTGCCTGAGGGACAAATTGACCCTCTCCTAATTCCTAAGCGTGTATGATCTGACAGGGTCAAAGACTGATGCTGTAAAAGGCTGTGTTATTGCTACGCGCTCCTGTAAGTCCAGTTAAGACTCCAGCACAACAGCGCCACACTTTGTACTCTAATTGTTCCGAACGCAGTGTTGGACAGCTTCGGTTAATTATTGGCTTGAAGGCAAAAGGACATTGCACCTTCGACCTTTGGTTTAGTTCTGAATCGACTCTGCGACCATGAGCACATTGGGGCTCGAGTTGGCGATGCTTAGCATTTAGAAGAGGGTCGACCTCAGTGCTGTAGACGGGAAAATAACAAGAGTAATAATCCTTGCATTTCACACAGCGCCTTATCACGTCGTCGAGACGTCTCAGAGGGCTTCACAGAATAAACTGTAAAGGCAATCGACCGCGTGGTTTGGGGGCGAAACGCGGGCAGCCGACGGCACACAGCGGCGCCCCACGAACAGTCATGGATTGAGTGACCCAATTCTTATTGTTGTTATCATATTTTTTTTTCGTCGTGTTCAGCCACTGTGAATGGCCTGTCGCCTGTTGCCGTTCCCAGCGACTGAACACAACAAAGCTTCGTACTCGACTGGTTTAAGCGCGTCATCGAGAGAAAACTGGCAGCTGTTGTTCCCAGAACATTATTTATTCAAACGTGAGAGACCCACTTTCCCAAACCAGATGAAGTTTCCAATCCTCTCCGGACCGTTTACCATCACTTCACTTTTCTGCTCTGCTCAGGTGTTTTTTTTTGTCATATCGTTACTAAATTTGCAAAGTTTTTACTCTTTGTCCCCCTCCACATTGTAGGTTGGGGCATTCAAAGTCAATACGTTCCTTAATATGAATCGATTGACCTTGTGGGCTTCACTCCCTGTTGATGGCACCAGAGGTATTTGGGAGAGGATTTTGGCCAGAAGTTTCAAGAACATTTTTTGGGGGACATTTTTTTTCGGCGGCTCTTTTATCCGGATGTTCTTTGACGCGAGCGCAATGTTTGGCTGGTGTCTACGCGCGAGTTGGTGTCCCAATCAACGGAGATCATTGCTCCCCCTACGATAATAAACTTTCATTTTAATTTTAATTTTAATTTTAATCGCAATTGGTTGCCGTGTTTCGTCCGCATAAATACTCGGTCAATTCACTTTAGAGTTTATTCTGGGAAGCGCTTTGAGACGTCTCGACGACCCGAAAAGGCGCTGTGTCAAATGCAGGGAATATGACGATAATAATATTACATTTGATACAGCGCTTTCAACCGTGGGAGGACATCTCAAAAGAGATTCACGGGATACACTGTAAAGCGAAGCGACTGCATATTTTGTAGGCGAACACTGCAAATCCTATGCATTTTATGGTTTATTGGGTGGCCATGACTCAAAGGGTTGCATAGGTAATTGCTGTCAGGTGTAGTGACTGTGTATTTGAAGACAATGCGGAGTCGTAACAAGAGTCTCTCCTGGGAACACAGCGCGACACCAGGTTGGATCTGATCAGCCTCTGTTGCGTTGAGCAATCAGTTTGGTCTACGAGTGTTGCAGTGGAGGATGCATCTCTTGGGGGAACTTACTTCCAGCTCTCAGCACGTGCGCTGTTTACAGAGGGGGTTTGGACACATCGCGCATGATCACGCTGTCAACAGGCAACGGCTTACAAGGAAGCTAAAGCCAGGTCAAGGCTCCAACTTGGGGCCCGTTTGTCAGGTTGTGCGTTCAAGTCCCACCATCAGGACGTAGAGCTCAACTCTTTGGTCTGACACTCCAGCACTTCAGGTTGTAACAATAATAATCCCTCCATTTGGAGTCCTGTAATGCAGTGGTTAGAGCACTCGCCTCGCAAGCGAGAGGACCCGGGTTCGATTTTCTTAAATGAGTTCATTGCTCTGGCCTCAACTGCCCTTCCCGCAGACCCTTTAATAGTCGTTAGTTATCCTCTCAGGAAAGAAATGCAGGATCGCAAATGGCACACACACAGAGGACTCAGAGACGGAAGGCGCCCGCAGAACTGTCTGGGGACAAAGGAATTGAACACTAAATATATCAAAGAGGCTTTGGGATCCCTTAGGATAGACTCGACTGTCTGAAAAATTAGTTGAGGATTGTCGGAACAAAGTAAGGTTCTGGACATTTTTTTTTCCTCCCCAGGAGATGAAACAAAGGCTGATATATATATATATATATATATACATAAAATATCTCCGAAAATACGGTGAAGAGATTTCAAGGATCCAGTAAGTGTCAGCACTCTCCCCAGGGAACTGTTTTACACTGTTTGCAGTTGTACAGGATCTCCCGTCTGAGAGGAGACGTTTCTGAAAAAAAAATTCTTCCCCTTCACGAGTGCGTCAAAAGGAACATGCGGAATGTTTAACCGTCCTCAGGGGCAGCACTCTCTGCTTCAGGGCAGTGAGTTTTGTTCCTGGTGGATTGCCCGCACAGAGCAAACCAAGGCGTGCGAATCAGTTGGTGACTCGGTTAACCTTGACTCTGTTTCAGTGGTCGCACTCTCGCCTCTGATAGCACGCTCGCCTCGCAAGCGAGAGGACCTGGGTTCCACACCCGGCCGGGGAAAAACCTTAGGCAAGTTTCTTTACTCCACGCTCCTCTGTAGGAATCCGGTTGTTAGTCGATTGTTAATAGATTGCTTTCAGGGGGATAATAATCCCTCAAAAATTAATTCCAGCGCTTTGGGACATCCTCCTGACGTGAAAGGCACTACACAAATATGATTTGCTGCTGTTGTTGGTCGCTAAACTGTTTGTGGGGACGCTGCTGTGCGCAATTGGCTGCCACGTTTCCAAAATGGTTTCCATTTGGCCTTCGGTAAAGTGGGGTAGAGGTACCTTGCTCGATGGGCTCAGGTTGTGGGGTGTGTATGGGGGGGGGGGGGGGGCGGGGGTTGGGGGCGGTGTGGGGGGGAAGGAAAATGTTCCTTCCTTTCTTCTGTTCTTTACAGTGTTTTCAAGCTTCTTATCATTACAAAATGCCATCTGTCACCTCGGCTCGAAATGACAATTCCTTTCTGAGATCGTTGCTTAACAACACGGGAGCTTGTGATGTGCAGTCCCAGATCTGCCTGTCACCACGATTCCCCCAGCCACTGCCTCGTGAGTTTCGCCAGCTCTTCTCTGAGCAGCTATGAACTTGGTGACAGTCATTTTCATGCCTTGTTCCTGGGAGCAGAACAGTGTCTCTCTGCGCTCCAACTCCCCAAAGCCTTCACCTCCGTCTGACTGGCAGCCCCGAGGCTCTCGTGTGAAGGCGACAGAGCTTTATCCTGGAAGGATGAGATCAAATGGCCTGAAAGGGGCTTCTTAATAACAATACTTGCATTCGATAAGCTCCCCAGGATACAATACAATATAAAACACAATACAAAATTACACTTGTATAGCGCCTTTCACATCGGGAGGACGTCCCAAGGCCCTACATTGCACTGTAAAGTGTAGTGACTGTGTATTTTGCGGGTGAAATTCGGCAGCTGGTTGCGCATAGTAATGTCCCACAAATAGCCATGGAGTGAGTGACCAATTTTATCTGGTTGACCAGGGCAACAATCAGGATAAACTCCCTTCTCTTTTCTAACAGCACCATGGGATCTTCAATGTCCACCAGAACGGGCAGACGGGACCTCAGTGTAAATTCTCATCCGAAGGCCGGGCACCTCTCTGAGATCGCAACATACCCCAGTGCAAGTTTAGACGATACGATCCCAAGTCCCGATGTTGGGCTTGAACCCACAACCTTCTGACTCAGAGGCACCAGATTGGCACACTGGACTGCGAAGGTGATTTGAGATTAATTTTTGACCTGATAAGGTGCCCTCCCCACCCACCCCCCCACCCACCCTTACCTTCTTCAATTCCCATCTCAAGACCCTACGCTTCGACCGTGCCTTTGGTTACCCTCTTACCCCCAGCCTTCCTGCCCTCCACCCCTCCTGATCCCAAGCACCAGCTCAGGTCCAAATCGCTGAACATCCAGCGCCTTTGGGAAGTCCACCCGACCTGAAAGGCGCTGCGTAAATGTCATTTGTTGGGTCAATTTTGGGTGCCTGGAGAACTCAGGATGCTTGCAAAGTCCTCTCTCTCAAGCAAACGCCATCAGTGAAGCAATTGACCACAGGGGATGGTGATTTTAAGAGCGAAATCAATCGGAATTTTCTAATTATGTGATTACCCCTTGTAAGTGATTGCGTAATTACACATATTTAAATTAGCTGAGACATTTACAGTGTGCTCACCATTTTGATATGTGGCAATATGTTCATATATATTAAATATATTCAAATAGGCAGATCTTGAAAGGTCTGGGAAAGGAAGGAGGGTTGAAGTTAATGACATTTTAAAAAACAAATTAGTCTCTGCATTTCCGCCTCAGTAGTTTCACGAATTCACCGACAAATGCACTTCACAGTAAAATCCTGCAAATTGCGCTGAGACGTCTCGACGGCATGATGAGCCGCAGTACAATAATAATAATCCTTAATAATAATCGTTGCACTCGATATGGCGCCTTATCGTGTCACTGTGACGTCTCGAAGCGCTTCACGGAATATAGCGCAAAGTGGAGTGAGCGACTGTGTATTTCGTGGGCGAAACACGACAGCCAATTGGGCAGAGCAGTGTACAACGAAAAATTCTGGATTGAGTGACCACAATTTTTTTTTGGGGGGAGGGATTATTACCCTTGGAAAGCGATCTGCAGTCAGGTTCCTACTTACTGCTGAGTAAACATAGGCGTGTGGAGTCAGGCAACTTGCCTAAGGTTTCGCCCTGCCCGGGAATCGAACCCCTCGCTTGCTTGCATCTGATATCTGCAGCAATGCGCCGCAGGTATTACATGCAAGGATTAAAATTATTACAACTCTGCTTTTAAAGTTAGTCGCAGATTTCTTTCGGGCTCCATTACCTGGTCATTATTGGCGAGGTTCGTCGAAACCACCCGGGACTGAAGCGGACGTGGATTTGCGCTTTGGAAGTCAATAATAATAATAATAATCCTTGCATTTGATATAGCGCTTTTCACGTCGGGAGGACGTCCCAAAGCGCTTCACAGAACACACTGTAAAGTGAATTGACTATATTTGTGGGCGAACGCGGCAGCCAATTGCGCACAGCAATGTCCCACAAACAGTCGTAGATTGAAAGACCAATTTATTATTGTGTTTGGTTTTGGAGGGATTATTATTAGGCTCTGTGTGGAGTGAGGAAACTTGCCCGAGGTTTCGCCCTCTGCCTGGAATTGAACTCAGGTCTCTCGCTTGCAAAGCGAGTGCTCTAACCACTGAGCTACAGGACTCCGTCAAGTGTTTCAAACGCCGTTCGCGACGAGTTAATCGCTTTGAACGAAAGACGTGCGTGTTTGCCACCGTGGACCAGAAACGAAGGTGTATTTTGTCCACGTTCCCTTCATAGCATCAATACATTGGCACCAATTAATCCCCCGCTGAAAATGCCATTAATTCCTTCCGTGTTAAAATCTGAAAGCGACTGGAATTAAATACCGTTCAGCATATCGCTTTGTAATTGAAAACAATGAGTGTCGCAAATCCCCAAATGCGCATCGTTCAATTTAAATATCGCATACATTACTCACCGAGACAAGCAGATCATGTATTTATTAAACACAATTAAACCCAAGTGGATTTTTTCCCTTTCGTAATATATATTGCTTTTCCCAGAAAACGCCTGGAGATTATTTCTAGGTAATTGTGGAGAGCAAACAAAATACTAGCGTATATATTATTATTAATTAATAATAATAATAATAGCAAAGTGATGAAATTCCACCTGGGTTTAGATTTCCTCCATTTCTACAGCATTTCAGAACGTCCCGAATCAGGCAAATATTTGAATCAATCGAGAGTCGAGGCTCATGACAATCCCCCGAGTAATTGAATCTCTCACTTCTTATTTGCTCATGGGACCTACTGGGTCAAATTGGCTTGGCTACAAAAAACACAGTCACTACAAAAACATCTCATTAAGCCCTTGTTAACGTTGCAGGTAGCCTATCAATTGGAAAGATTATTAGGAGTAAGTCTCGCAATTATGCCAAGGAATATCAAGCCACGGACAAGACCTGTGCTCCGTCATTAGTTCTGAGCAAGAGCTTCGAATAATTACCTGTCAACATCCACCAAACGGTTTCAAAGTAATAATAAACTGGTGCCTCGTTCCCTCGGTCAGCCGTTGACTCCCTTCAGCTCTCTCTCTCTCCACCTGGGGTTTCGGTCCGGACAGTGAAAGGATCACTCTGTGGGAGCGCTGTGGGAATTGGATCCGCAGTTCAGTGAGCATTCCTTCCCATCCTGACGCTGGGTCTAATTGGGCGAGTGCTGGAGCCTGACAGGTCCGCTAACGCGCGGAGACTAGAAATGCCAAACAGCCAACACGAGAGCGCAATCTTTCCCCTTTGCGCTGTCACCGGCCTTAATCAGAGCAGCCCCGGAAAGCCCAGCGATGTCATCGACTCTAAGGACAGGTAGAAATGTTCTAATTGGAAATTGCCGGCAGCGAGGACTGGTTATTAAAGCAATTTGAGTGACCCGCCAGCTCACGGCTTGGTCGGGAATAGAGCCGTTGCTATTCCCACCTGCTTTCTCGTTAGCCTGGTCGAGCCTGAATGTAACGCTTTTATGATGTCCATGCTCGACTTCGCTACCTCCTCGACTTCCCAACTTTTCCCTTCAACAAGCCGCAGATTATTCGGAACTCTGCAGCTCGTGCCGCCCCCCCCCCCACCTCACCAGGCTCAATGACCCCATCGCCCCCACCCTCGCCCGGCTTCACCAGCTCCCCGTCCCCTCAGTGGATTGAGTTCAAAATCCTCATCCTTAAATGGATCACTTCAATCCACGACTGTTTGTGGGGACGCTGCCGTGCGCAATTGGCTGCCGCGTTTCGCCCACAGAATATCCAGTCAATTCACTTTACAGTATATTCTGTGAAGCGCTTTGGGACGTCCTCCCGACGTGAAAAGCGCTATATCAAATGCAAGGATTATTATTATTATTATTTTATTATTATAATTATAATATAATGCTCCGACTGAGCCAGGGTGACACACAGAATCTTACGGTAGAAAACGTGTCACCCTTTGCAAGCAATCGGTTCATTGGTGGGAGACATGAAAGAGAACGAAACCGACCAACCTTAATAATGGGTTTGTTCCTAATTTACTCTGATATTTTACTCGTTCCGAACCCAATTCTGTGGGTGGTCATAATTTAGGAAAAACCTATACAGTGCTCAGACGCATCGAATCCCTGAGGCAAATGTCTATTTAATAAAAGCATTGTCGAATCCTTTATTCCGTGTATCAGCCAATGTTAATTATGCATAAAGATACATTATTTATTTAGCTGTCATGTTAGTTGTGCAAATGTATATACAGAAATCCGCAGAAAACAAAATATATAGAACTGCATTCCAACGCCCTCTTAATTTTTCCATCAAATTGAACACGGGTTGCAAATATCATTCAGCACTAAAACCTTTTAGCAGTTGATTGCTCATTGTAAATAAACATAAGCCATATCATTACTTCCCTTACTTAATTATTTAATGGTGGGAGTGACACTGAGTCTCCAACCCGACCGAGTTTACAGCGCAAATATCTTCCGAGGTGACAATATTGGCAAAGATTATTTTGCTGCCGGAATCAGAGGTGATGCACTGACCGGATCATAATAATAATATCAATAAGAGGAAGGATAATCCTTGCATTTGATGTAGCATCGTATCATGTCGTGCAGACATCTCAAAGAACCTCGCAGAATATATTGTAAAGTGAAGTCTGTGTGTTTCGTGGGCGAAATACGACAGTAAATTGTGCACAGGAGTGTCCCAGCAACAGTCTTGGATTGAATGACCAATTTTTTTGAGGGATTATTCGCCCCGGAAAGCAATCCACCAACTGACTAACAACCAAGTTCCTACTTACGGCGTGGTAAACAGAGGCGTGAGGAGTAATAATAATAATAATAATAATCCTTGCATTTGATATAGCGCTTTTCACGTCGGGAGGACGTCCCAAAGCGCTTCACAGAATATACTGTAAAGTGAGTTGACTGTATATTTGTGGGCGAACGCGGCGGCCAATTGCGCTCAGCAATGTCCCACAAACAGTCGTAGATTGAAAATGACCAATTTAATTATTGTTTTTGTTTTTTGGAGGGATTATTATTAGGCTCTGTGTGGAGTAAGGAAACTTGCCTAAGGTTTTGCCCCAACCTGGGTCCTCTGGTTTACTTTGAGCTCACGATCTAGATAGACGCTGCAGTGCTTGGGGGCGGGTGGGTCCTGTTTTGTGATTATAAATGATAATTACAATTGTAATTATCGAATAATTGCAAAGTATTCACTTGTAAAGGATTCGTCAATTCACTTTACAGGACATTCTGTGAAGCGCATTGAGACGTCTCGAAGACGTGAGAAGGCGCCGTATCAAATGCCGGGATTATTGTTCTTCTCACGGTCATAGGTGCCTTCCTTCAAATGAAATGTTAAACCATAAAGCACATGTTTACTGCAAATCACACAGTTCTCGTATCTCTTTTTCGTAAATCCAGTGTAGTGACTGTGCACCCGTAGGCTAGACACCCGCAATGCAACACTAACATTCCTACTTTTGTTACATATGGTAAACACTCAATAACTTGTCTCTCCGAGAGAACAGGGCTCAGTGTCCAGTTATCAGGAGTGGTGAGTTAGGCGTCTGTGCAGATACTATCAAATGCGGTCGGGATATTGGCAGCACGATGACGTAAGTGGTAGTGACAAGTAAAGCTCGGGTCGGGTTATCAGAAGTTTATGGTGGAGGAAAATAGACGAAAAAGTTTGATCTTTTCCACTCCAATTGGACGGTAAATTCAGGCTCTGCACTTAAGACAGGATGATCTCTACCAAGTCTATCAATAATTGGCTAATTTGCAATGCCAGGAGGTAGCCTGGAGCAACGCAAACCCCTCTCTCCGCTCTTCAATCTCACTGAGACTGGAACACTTTGATCCGAGGGTAAGCCTATAGGGAAACTTGCCTTAGGTTTTGTCCCACACGGAAATCGAACCAGGATCCTCTCATTTGCGAGGCGAAAACACTACCCCGTGTGGATTCAAGCCCTGAGTGGGACTTTCTACAGCACCGCGGAGAGCAGGAAGACTGCATTGCCAACCAGATAAGGGATCGCATGTTACGGGAAAAGTGTGATATCAGGGGGTTGGAGGAAAAGCGTTGATTGGGATAAGAGTGGACAATTTTCACATCCTCGCTTCTCCACCGCGTGACACTTAACGGCAGAGGAAGATCATAGAGCCATTTAATAATCTCGATTTACTGAGCGTGAAGCACAAAGCATTGGAGATCGCTGTCAAAAATTCTGTATTGATTTACTATGAAAATCACAGCGACCCTCGCAGCGAAACATTAGCAAGCTGCGAGGAGATGTCCAGGGACTTTCATCTTCGTACAAAAGCGCACAGTGCGATGGGCGGGGGGGGGGGGGGTGGAGGGGGGTGTGGGGGGCGGGCGGCGCGGGATGAAAGGGTTGGTAAACCCGGCACTGTGTAAAGCGAGAGCGCAATCTGAGTGCTGATTTATTCAGGACCAGGCAGTCGGACTCTCTGCCCTTTGATAGCTTGAGTGTTCAGTCCTCCATCACACTTCAAAAGAGACCCGGACATTTCGCGATTCACGTCCGCTTGGTATCTCTTCAAAGACGGCTCCGACAAGACGCACAGGCGTGAGGAGAGATGGGGCGGGTGCGCGGGGGGGGGGGTGTTTGATGAAGTTAATGATTACCAACAGCACAGAACCAACAGCGACGATGTCAACAGCAACAACTTGCATTTACACAGCGGTGAGGGTGACATCTCTGAACTCTTATCAACTCCCGGTAACTACACACTGGTGGGGTTTAATTGGAAAAACTGGAACTATAGTGTTTTCAAGTCGGGTGGACGTACCACGGGATTTGACACCTGGCAGTGTTCCCCCCACCCCCCCTCCCCACCCCACCCCACCCACCCCAACCTGAGTTGGGGGTGGGAACCTAGGTGGGAGAGGGGAAATATGACTGAAGGCGCCGTCAAAGAGGAAGGTATTTTATTAAATGTTCTTTGATCCCTGAATCTCAGAAGGACACTGCTGTTCATTCCTTTCATCCCCACACACACATACACACGCGCACGCGCACACACACACACACGCGTGTTCCTGTCACGCATACACACTTTGCCATCCAATCACACACACGCAGATTTAGAGCAAGAGTTCTCCAACGTAAATTGCTACAGGACTCTTGAGTCGGATAGAGTGGTGGGAGTGGGGCTCGTGTTGCCATGGAGAACAGACAACCCGCTGAGACAGAATTCAATGTCCTCGATGACATGGTCGCCTGATTTCCTATCTCTCTCCGACACTCAAACCATCTCCTCAAGTCGCTCGCTCGATCCCTTGTTCTTTCGGTCTCCGCCATCACGATTTCAAAAACGTTCCTGTTGGCTTCCAGGCAATGCCGTCACCGGCCGCACGTCAGTTGACTGGTGGATCGCTTTCCCGGGGGTAATAACCTCTCCGAATAATAATAATTTGGTCGCTCGATCCGCGACTGTTTGCGGGACGCCGCTGTGCACAATCAATGACCGCCGTGTTTCGCCCACAAAATATGCAGTCACTTTACAGCCGTGAAGCGCTTTGAGATGGGTGGCTGGGGAGGAAATGAGGGTTGGG
This sequence comes from Callorhinchus milii, assembly GCF_018977255.1. NCBI lineage: Eukaryota > Metazoa > Chordata > Chondrichthyes > Chimaeriformes > Callorhinchidae > Callorhinchus > Callorhinchus milii. The sequence continues at coordinate 4,830,332 of NW_024704766.1, read as the reverse complement.
GTAGAATAGCAGGTGTGATGGGGGGATTGGCGGCTGGGATGAGGTGGGTCAATACGTCTCGAAGATGTGATAAGGCGCTGAACCAAATGCAAGCATTATTAATATTATTATTATTATTATTATTTTTATTATTATTATTGTAAGCTTTGTGGCTTAATAAATAAAAAAAACTGCGAAAGAAGAATATGCAATTCTCTTAAAAGGTATCCCAGAGGGCATGCAGATAAAAAAAACACAATTAGCAGCCTATTTAGCAGTTAAGATCAAAAATAAGGAGATGAAAGAAAGCATTTTAAAAGGATTTAGGGACGCACGGCAAGGAGATGATTCGAAAAGGTGTCAAAAGTAGAGCTCTTTTTGACGAAAATTCTTCAAACAAAACGTAATCCACGCTTAAAATTGGAGAGACAAGTCTTTAGGGGATATTCATCGCAGATGATATATTAAAGCAAAATCGACTGGAGATGGTAATAATAATAATAATAATCCTTGCATTTGACACCTTATCATGTCGTTGAGACGTCTCAAAGCGCTATACACAGACTATACCGTAAAGTGAATTGACCATGTATTTCGTGGGCGAAACACAGCCGCCAATTGCACGCCGCAGCGTCCCCACAAACAGTCGTGGATTGAGTGACCACATTTATTTGTCTATTTATTTATTTATTTATTTATTTATTTTGGACCTTTAATTCATTTATTTACTAACGATGTTTCTGAGGGCCCTTTTCTCCGCTCGCTTCACTGCGACGGATATTGTTTAAGCAGAGGAACAAGGCCAAGCAGCTGTGGAGTTGGTACACCAGCCAAGCTGAAATAAATAAGATATCCACGGGTCTGAAACAGTGCCCTAACATTGGGAGGACGTCCCAAAGCTCTTCGCAGCGCTTAACAATAGTAATACTCATCCTTGCATTTAATATTGCATTCCTTACTCCACACAGAGCCTAATAATAATCCCTCCAAAAACCAAAAACAATAATAAAAATTGGTCATTTTCAATCTACGACTGTTTGTGGGACATTGCTGTGCGCAATCGGCTGCCGCGTTCGCCCACAAATATACAGTCAATTCACTTTACAGTGTGTTCTGTGAAGCGCTTTGGGACGTCCTCCCGACGTGAAAAGCGCTATATCAAATGCAAGGATTATTATTATTATTATTATAATATAGCGCCCAATCAAGTCATTGAGATGTCTCAAAGCGCTTCACAGAATATAGAATAGAATCGTCGAACGGAACAGCTCTTCGCGCTTGTGACGGCTCTTTGGAAGAGCTACTCAATCAGTTCCACTCTTTCCCCGTAACCCTGCAATTTTTTCCTTTTCAAGTACCAATCCAGTTCCCTTTGGAAAGTTGTTATTGAATCTGTTTCCACTATATTTTTATACTGCAAAGTGAATTGACCGTATATAGATATATATATATATGTGTGTGTGTATATTGTGTGGTTGAAATGCAGCAGCCAATTGCTCACAGCAATGTCCCACAAACAGTTGTGGATTGATTGACGAAATTATGGTTATTATGATTTATTTATTTTGTTTGAAGGAATTATTACCCCCAGAAAGCGATCTGTCGATTGACTAGCAACCGTTAATCCGACTTGTTGCTTGGTAAACAGAGGCGTGTGGAGTAAGGAAAGTTGCCTAAGGTTTCGTCCCGTTAGGGAGTTGAACCCAGATTCTCTCTCTTGCGAGGCGAGTGCTCTCAGCTACAGGATTTACTGTGACGTACACCGACTGTATTTTCTGGGCAGTCAATTATGCACATAGTGATGTCCCACAAACAGCTGTGAAAGTTAATGACCGGTTTTAATTTTGTGGGGTGCGGGTGGGGGTCGGGGGGGGGAATTGTCACTCAGGACACCAGGAAAAATAACATTGAACTCCCCGCTGGAAAACAACCAACTTGTTGGAAGAGACGTCGTTAAACCAAGTCCCCATCTGCCTCTTCAGGTGGACGTTAAAGATACTGTAGCACTGTTCGAAAAGAGAAGGGAGTTTCTTCCGATGTCCTGACCAACAGTTCCCTAAATATATATCTGTCCCACTCATTTGTCGCTTGGCTGTTTGTGGGACGTTGCTGTGTCAAATTAGCTGCAATGCTTCCCTACGTCTGTAGAGTCACTACACACGTGGAAATGACCTGTGAAGCACTTTCAGATGTTCTGACACCCTAGTGCTACGGTGAATGAAAGCAGATTTAACCTCTGGCCGGTTTGCTGGGTGACTTTGCTCAAGATGTTATTGCACAACTCTCTCTCTCTCTCTCTCTCTCTCTCTCTCTCTCTCTCGTGCGCTTCCCGTCTACAGATCTGCGAAGCATTAGCTGTGGTAACAAGTCTGCGGCGTGTGCTGATGTTGAGAGATTACACCACACACAGAGAGAAGCCACCACATGTCAAAGATCCCATGCGCTGTTCGAAAGGAGAAGTGAGCGAGTTTCTCTCTCCCGGGGTCCTGGCCAACAGTCCCTGAAATAAAAGAGGTCACTCACTTTATAGTTGTTGCTGGGGCGATGCTGATGGGGCGATTGCATTTGCCATTCAGCCCCACTCCTGTTTCCGTGTTTCTACCGCTAGGTAAACAGAGGCGTGTGGAATAAGGGAACGTGCCTTAGGTTTCGCTCTGCCCGGGAATCAAACCCGGGTCCTCTCGCTTGCGAAGCGAGGGCTCTAACCAATACCTGACATCATTGCGTGGCAGGATGAGCTCCGAAGAGCTTGCGGTCGGTTCCACTTGATAACTTGATATGCCAGGAAGTGCGGAGAGCGACGGAGACCAGCTCATCGTGTATTTTACCCTTCTCGCCCTCGTGGTGGGGGTGGGGGGAGTCTTCCCACTGCCACGTCCAGTCTGAACCCGGGGAACCACGACACCCACGGGAGGCAAAACAAGCCCAATTCCGTGGCGCAAAGACCTCCGAAACCCCCGTGGAACGTCATTCCCAACAATCGGAACGGTTAGGCACCTCCGGCTGGCGGCACAGAGAAGCGATCAGACACGCGGGAATAACGACGAGGCCACAAAAATCCATAGCACAATTAGTTAAACAAAACGATCCCGGGTCGAACGCCTTCCCTCCTCTTATTAGGAACACTTTCAAACTCATTTGCCTAACGTCAATGTGACAGCATTTTCATTTGCTTTGAAATCCGGATTCGTGGCCAAACACCAATTACTGATCAATTTTCCCCTCCAGTAAATGCTAATGGCGTTTAAGCCAAACTGAGCACGAAAACTTGCAACGCTGCTGACTGGCGGGACTTGCACGCTGGTGCTTCACAGCGCGTTAAGAGGGTTGAAATTCATTGTTTATTGCCAGGAATCGCTGCTTTTTTTTTAACCAAAAAAAAAAGAAAATCTCGAGCGGAATCGACTGACGTTCAAAACGGTGAGCAATCAGGGTCTGGGTCACGACCGGCTGCACCTCCATTGCCTCCAATTTCAAGCGTTAAATGGACTGTTGATGGAAAAGAGCGACTCGTGTCAAATCTGCTTCCTTTGAAATTTCGCCCACAAAACGCTCGGCCGATTCACTTTACAGTGTATCCCGCGAAGCGCTTGGAGACGTCTCGACGACGCGATGAGGCGCAGCGTCAAAAATGCAGGGATTATTATTACTTTTATTATTATAAGTATCATTTAAGGATTATTATTATGTTATAAATTGATAACTGGGAGTATGGGGGAAGTGTGTGGGGTGGGGTGGGGTGGGTTTGGGGGGCGGGTGGTGGCGGTGGCTTTCTAGTGCATGTTGATTCCCAGTGGGAATTTTTATTAACGAAACCAACGTATCAATCAATCCATGGAAGCTCCTGTCGGACTCGGTCTACTTTAACCCTAACCCTAAGGCTAACCCTAACCCTCCGGCTTTGCCACAGGTTGTCAGGCCATTTGTCAACACGGAAGGAATTCCCTCACGTGGAAGAGATTCCTCATTCGGATCTGGGAAGCCCAGGTTCAACAACAACAACAACCGCAACCTGAATTTACAACGGCCTCCTTCTCCCAGGCTAACGTCTCGGAGCCAGGGTGGGACGCAGAGGTAGTCTTCAAGGCGGCATTGATAGACAGATTGCGGGGAGGCGGGGGAGGAGGCGAGATAGAGGGAGGGAATTTCAGAGATTCCATCAGTGGCAGAGTATCTGGAACGTCCACCTGAACAGGCAGACGGGACCTGGGTTGAAGCTCTCATCATCTAAAGGACGGCACCCGTAGCTCTCCCCGCACTCCCCCAGCACGTCAACAAGTCAGTGTAGACTTGTGAGCTCAACACCCCCCCCCCCCCCCACCACTTCACCCCTTCGAAATAAATCCAGACACGAGGAACATTTAACTTTTTATTAAGAAGACAAGAACGCTTCAGTAGTTTTTTTTTCTTCCTGTAAAAATGGCATACATGAACTTATACAAAAAATGTGCATGGGAACCATATGACCTCTATTTAATACACAACATTGCCCATGTACACCAAAGAAAGAAAATGACCGAAGCAAAACAGCTTTTAGTGCCTAAAGATCGAACCTAAGGGCATTTAAAACACAGCAAGAATCTTCCGATTTATTCTGGGGAGAAATTCCTTCCCGGGATTAGTTTTTTTTCATAGCATTTCTAGAGCATCCCAAAGTTACTTAGCATTTTTTTTTAGAGCACGGCACACTCTTAAACACAGCCGTAATTTCGCCCACAAAACATACAGTCAATTCACTTTAGAGTATATCCCGTGAAGCGCTTTGAGACGTTCTCAAAGACGTCGTGATAAGGCGCTGTATCAAATGCAAGGATTATTATTATTATTATTATTATTATTAACTTTCTTGCAAGAACCGACTTTCAACCTATTGATTGAAAATTGAAAATGCGAGGGATTATTAAAACTCCTGATAACTCGGACCCTGGCCACTCAAGTCATCACGCTGTCAACATCCTCGGCTGCACATATGCTTAACTCGTCACTCCGGACAACTCACCACTGAGCCCTTTCCACTCGGCGGTGTTGAGCAATCAGGAGTTTGCGGTATAATAATTGATATCTAATTTATTGCCAAATTCCGGACTGTCTTGCAAATGCAACGGAAACGCAGAGTGAACCGGGAGGAATTTTCTTCCAGACTCAAAGTCTCGATCATTTTTTTTGTCAAACGTCTTTGAAGGAAAATTAAAAAAAAAAGCAATTTTGCACATTACCTGCGATAGATAGATAAGATAGATAGATAAGATAGATAGATAGCACGTGACAAAACCCAATTGCTTTTGAACTAACTCTGTACAAAGTAATACATATCACAATTAAAACAGTGCACTGCGATCTTTTTTTTTCCAACAAAAAAAAAAGGCTTCACTCGGGGGAAGAGGGGGGGAAAAAAAAAAACATGTACAACTAAAAATAAAAACACACGCGCTGGATTTTAACACGTTTTTTTAATCGATGTGTGGGGGCATGTCTTCTTTGCACTTCACCTGAGATGCAAAAAAAGCCTGTCACAACACATTCCTGAGACGTGGCAAATCTGTTTTGTATTTTGTCTTAAAAAGAAATCGTCAAATAAAAGGCTTACACCAGTATCACTGCTACACTGTGGAACAAACCGAACTAAGGAGGTTTAAGGGGTTGAGGCAGGAGAGGTGTAGCGGAGAGATGGGGAGAAGAGGGAAGGGGGTGAGGGTGGGGGGGATGGGGGGGGGATGGGAATGGGTGGGTTGGGAAGGGGGTTAAAGTGGGAGATGTCAAAGTGGAGCTGACTGTGAATGCGAATGGCTGTCGACCCCTGAAATTCCACCCCACGGAGACGGTTTTTGCCTTGAAATTTAAAAGGGGGCGCAGGATTTCGCCCGGAAAATTTTCCGACCCGTTCCCGACTTGGAAGCTGGATTAACCTCTTCCTTTTATCTAAAAAATCCCCCCCCCTCCCCTCCCCTCCGTAAAAACGGGTTTCAAATGAATGCCATTTCCCATGATTAGGTGTTTCCTTATAATTTTTTTGCCACAGTCTCACACACACACACACACACAGGTAGACAAGACAGTCTCACAACACAGAGTCAGAGACACAGTCACACACACACACACACAAAAAGTCTCAGCAGGCGAGGAATTTCGCGGCCTTTGGGTGAGAAAATATGAAAACAGCGACGAGACATTAAATCTCTCTCTCTTTTAGTGTTTTCAGCGCAGCCCCTTCGCCGATGGGCTGCGGAAATCGTTTTCTTTTTGTCGGCAGATCAAACGCAGCTGCGCTTGTGTTGCCGAGTACCCTTTCGCAGACGCTCGAAGCGGCTCCCGGTTTTGCGTCTATCTGGGAGCCTGGCGAGGTGCCTGAAGAAAGACCTTCCTAGTCTCGTTTGAAGTAAAACACGGGGTCCAACCGTGATAACATCACCCTGCGTCCAACTGCCTTGCCCCTTTTTGTTTTAAACGCTCACTGGATTCGCCAGACTCCCGGCGAGTCTGTGAATTCCAGCACAAACAGAGACCCTCACTCCCTATCTCCTCCTTTTTACCCCTCCGCGTAATCTAAAAGCGATCTGCATCTTATAATCTTATAATCTTATAATCTCTGACCCCTCCCTCCACACACACACACACGCACACACACACGCACACACACACGCGCGCGCGCACACACAGAGCAAATAAGAAATTTAAACCTAATGAACACTTTTCCATAAAGCTAAGTCACATCCGAATCGGACTGTGCATCTGTCAGTCACGGGACCACTTCTGTCTCATTATATCCCTTCGCTTGCAACTGTGCTGGGCGAGCTCGGTTGTTACGAGACTAAGTTATCTGAATGGTTTTGTACTTTAAATTGATTACGGGGGTGGGTGGGGGTGGGTGGGGGGGTGTTGGCCGGAGGAATATGGAACGATCATCAAAAATGCCAATGATTTAAAAAAAAATCACAATTCTCCCCTCTTCCCTCTCCTCCTGACACCCAGGCGAAAGATAAGAAAAAAGAGATGTAGCCAAGATTTTTGATCTGATTTAGCACCTCCTTTCCTTTAAACTTGCTCTCCCTCCCTTTTTGATGCTTATTCAAGAGAGGGGTGGGGGTGGTGGGGGGGTTGGGGGGTGCATATTAAATGCACGATACACAAGGAACTTCTATTAAATACTACAGCCTTCTGTACAGTGTTTGATCAATTTTAATTAAACCTTTTGTTAAATAGATTACAAATAGCATTATACAATGGCACGAGGACTAAGCCACAAGGATTCAGTGGCTCGGTTCAAAAAAAATAAACCACACACTATTTCTCAAGAGATCTGTACAGACAGTCCACACAGTAAAGCAGTGTATTTTTCTTAATTTTTTTTAAAGAGAGGTTCTTGAATATAATAAGCCCGCGTTGTGACTGAGAAAGGAAAGGGATAAAATAGGGCCTTTTAAACCAACGGCTGTTCTTGATGGGTCAAAAGATTTTGAGTCACTCCAAAGTTCAATGCATGCCATTGGGCTGCCTCTCTCATGTGTGCGTGTGCGTGTGTGCGTGTGTGTATATGTGTGTGTGTGTATATGTGTGTGTGTGTGCGGAGAGGGGTAAAGAGAGGTGGAGATGGGGGAGGAGGGGAGAGAAGGTGTGGGGGAGAAGGGGGAGTTGGGGGGAAAGCACCCTTGCTGACAGGGAAATCACGGAAGTGGACAGATACCCTTTTTTTCGGTTGTTTTTTTTTCCTGGCAAACAAATTGGTGAGAAGTAAGGCCAATTTGGGAGAGGGAGGGAGAGAGAGAGAGAGAGAGAGAGAGAGAAGAAAAAAAAACTCAATGATGAGATTCCTTGTTAAAAACAAGAGCCGTCGGAACAAAACTGGGTCGCAACTGTGATGGAACTCCAAATCTGTCCGCTTGCTACAAAGGCACAGACCTCAGCTGTCAGGTCTGGTTAGGTTTAGGGCCATCATTAACCGAGTTGCGTCAGTTACCCAGAACACAGAGAGACAGTTTGAGGTACCCTACATCGTACAGAGAGAGAGAGAGAGAGATAGAGAAGAGGAGAGAAGCGAATGAAATCAAGACTAGATCTCGCCGCAAGAAAGCCTCACTTGCAGAAAAGTGCCCCCAATCCATCCGTGTCCCTCTGCGTAAACCGAACTGCCCCACCGGCTCACCTCACCTCACCTCACCTCAACGCTCGCGGAAAGAGAGAGAGAGAGAGAGAGAGAGAGGAGAGGCGAGAGAGAGAGAGAGAGAGAGAGAAAGAACTTGTCAACGCGAATACCCCCCCACCCCCCCAAAAAAAAAGGAGACGAGAAACTAAACAGAAGGGGGAGGGAGCATTTGTTTTTTTTTTGTGTGTGTGTGTCAAGTCCGTGGAGCTTCCGAAATGGCAATTCGATAAAAGGCTGGAGAGTTTTTGCAGGGAAAACAAGGCACGGAGTTTTCTGCAAATGAGATGCTAAACTAAGTCCCCAAGTCTGGCTAGGCGTTTACAGAGGTGTCAAACCGTGGAACTCAACGAGGTCTACACACACCGTTCCCCCACCCTAACCCTAATCTACGCAGTGTCTCGAATGTGACCGCAGGACTGTACTAAACCGTGACTTCTTTCGACAGTTGGACACCTCGGTGGCAACTGTGCGCTCTCGCTTCCGCTTTAGATGAAGTACTCTTTCTTCTCCTCGGAGTTGTTGTGCCCGCCCTCGGCGTTGATGATGGCGGTGTCGGCGTCGGCGGCGTCGTCGGCCCCTTTGGCTTCGTGCGTGAAGTACGTCCCTGCGAACGATCGCGAGAGGGAGAGGGGGAGAGAGAGAGAGAGAGAGAGAGACCGTCAATGCAAAAACCCCTCACGGATGTGTGCGCACAGATGGGTCCCACAAACGGCCACAGAGTGACCGACCATTTTATTTTATTTGAGGGATTGTTGGCCAGGACACTGAGGAGGGAGGAGAGAGAGAGAGAGACGGAGAGAGAACGGAGAGAAGGAATGAAATCAGACTAGATCTCGCCACAAGAAAGCCTCACTCCCCACAGCGCTGCGCTGGATTGTCAGCTCAGACCGTGTGATTCCGAGTCCGAATGTGGGACTTTTCTGACTCGGGAGGTGTGTGTTAGAGAGAAGAGGGAGGGAAAAGGAGAGAGAGAGAGCGCGCGCGCTACCTGTGAGCCAGTCTGACGCACAGAAGCACGAAAGCGCTCCGAAACAAAATATCGGGAAGTAATCGCGCTGCGGGTTGTGTGTGTGGGAGTTTGCGCAGGACACCACGGCTGTCTGAGACAGAGTTAGGCGTCAGGAGAATGGAACGAGGGCGATGTACAAGGCACGTAAATTAGCGATTCGCAGCCACTGCTGAGACACAACACGGCCAATCCTTTCACTGGCTGAACGCAAACTGACGATCGCCCTGAATTACAGCCGCCGTTAGAGTGCCTCCTGTGCGCGTCTTATCATGACACACTTGCAGGAAGCAACAGGTTTCAAAACCTGAATTAAAAAGTTGCGAAGGTCCCCCTCCCAGAGAGACCGTTAACCCTCCTGCCACCTCAGCCGCGGAATAAATCCGAGACTTGGGGGGGACTTGGGACAGTCAGCCCCTGCTCGAGAGTATCCAAACCAAGCCGAGAATTCCAGTGCATCCCAACTAAACACGGAAATCCCAGAGATGGGATGGCTGGAATGGAACCCCCCCCTCCCCTCTCTCTCTCTCTCTCCGCTCTCTCTCCTCGGAGAGAACGCATCCCGCTCAGCTAATTACGGAAAGCATTGAAAGCCTTTCACGTCGAGAGGACGTCACAAGGCGCCGGACAGTCAGGGGTTTGGATCTGGGCTGGGGGTTCGGGATCAGGAGGGGGTGCCCGAGAACACCATCCGAAGGCGGTGAGTGAGCGAGTGAGTAAAAAACCCGGGCAGCGGCTCAGTGGACAACGCAGCGAGAGCACGCGCGAAACCGAAGGGGCAGGAGTGGGGGAAGCGGGGGGCGGGGGGGGGGGGCGCGTGGGGAAGGGGGGAGTCCCGTTCCTTTGCGGCTCACCTTTGTGTCTCGCGAAATCGTCCGAGAACAATCAGCAGGCACAGAATGGCGAACACCACCACGGCAACCACCCCACCGATCACGGCCGTGGTCCACAGACCTCGGCACCTCCGTGCCCGCTCTGGGGTCTGTTAAAGAGTGGAAAGCGAGAGAGCCTTTGGGTCAGACACAGCTGGTTACCAAGAGAGACTTTACCCCCCACCCACCATCCCCCGCCCCCTCACCCCCTCCAAACCCGTCGCACTCATCCCCGTCAAACCGCTCGCATTCAGGGCGAGAAATCAATGCACAAAGATATAATCTCCATTGTCCGTCCACCGCTCTGTTACCGTAGACTTGTTTTCCTCGTGTGCGCGTGTGTGTGGTTTTTTTTTGGCCACACGAGCGATACATAAATCCGCACAGTCAAACCCCAATAATAAGATGAATCAGTTCCAAAAGTCAGGGCTGTCATCTCTTGATCGCAGGAATCCAGCACGGAGTTAGACAGCAGCAGCAGCGGCGATAACTACATCCGTCTCTCTTCTGCGTTCCGAGAACATCGGTCTCTCTTAAAAGAACCGTTTGGGAAGCAACAAAGCAGCTTAAATCTCGGGAGCCACAGCACTAAATGAGATTCAACCGCAACAGGTTAAAACGCACGAGCGGTTGAACGGTTCTGGCTGACGACCGCCCTTAAAAGTCACGGCAAAAGGGAAAAGAAAGCAACTACGTTATAAAGACAAGAGGACCGCAGCTGCACAGACTGCTCAGGACGGGCTTTAAAACGTGACTGCAACGGCGAGAGAATAACCGCCAAACTCTGAAGTCGTTTTTTTTGCTTCGCATCACAGTTACGTCCGAGCTTCAATCTCTCCCGATAGGAAGCACTGCAATCCGTCTTACGACCGGTGCAGCGGAGAGAGAGAGAAAGAGACAGAGAGTGAAAGAGAGAGTAAACGAGAGCTAGAGGGCAAAAGGATGGATCTGCACTTAAAACTGTCCACGTTAGGAAAAAGCGCGAGTGTTTATCAGTTCGCTTTAAAGGAAGATTTTATATTTGATTGATCCGGCTAACAGAAAATTCTTCTTTCAAGGCTGAAGACGGTGCAGAGAAAGCTGTGGGAGTTTTATCGATCAGGTTCGGAGGAGTGTGACAAGGAGAGGAGGTTACGGTGGTCTCTGGGGGAAGAGAAGTCCAATTCATCAGTTTCTACACAATTTACACCTTCTAGGTTCCCATCAATTACTTTCTAAATTAATAGCAATTGATTCGGTGGCCACGATGGATTAACGCGAATTTGCGTGACTCTCCGCGATAGTATTCTGGTGGCGGACAAGATAAGCC
>NW_024704766.1:600000-857083 GCF_018977255.1 Callorhinchus milii | reverse complement strand
TTCATTTACTCTCTTCCCCACGAGTTACGGAAAGGATTGGCAGTCCGACACTTTCCAGGACTCTTCCTCCCTCCCTCCCTCCCTCCCTCAGCTCAACTCTGATACAGAAGATTGTGGGTTCAAGACCACCGCCTCCCCCTCCCCTGCCGACTCCCATCACTTTAGCGCCTTACCACATCGTTGAGACGTCTCAAAGACGTCGAGTGACTGCGTATTTTGTGGGAGAAATGCAGCGGCTAATTGCGCACAGCAGCGTCCCACAAACAGCGGTGGATTGAGTGACCACTTTTTTTTTTGTTGTTTTGTACTGAGCAATGTCCCGGCTGAGCTCAGCTGACAACAGAGAGAGAGAGAGAGAGGAGTTTCGAACGTGCGACCTTGCAATCTGTGTGCGGGGCCTTTTGCCACTGAGCCACGGAGTTATAAGTGACTCAAACTCACAGCTGGGAATTTCCCACATATACCAGGTTAAATTGCTGGAGCGAAGCAGCAGAACGCACTAATTGTGTCATTTACATATGGAAAATTAGCTTGGTTACCATACAGAGATTCTCTCTAAACTCGGATAATTGTCCATCCTGGTTTAATGACCCTTGTAGGGATATGTTCATTATGCTGAAAGGGATTTTTATGCTAATTTAAATGCTCAAATCAGAGTAATTGCAAACTAGACTCTGGTTAGAGTCACGGGCAAACACTGATGGTATTTTAAATCCACCTCGCACCTCACATTTACAATACATGCACATACACATGCCTGCATTGCACACGCACACACACATTGCAAGCACGCACTTAAACAGACCATTAGAGAGCTATAGACACACACACACACACACACACACACCTGTTATCGTCACTGTGCTCAAATGGGCCGTTGCGCTCGCTATAAAATACAGAGTCACTACACTTTACAGTAAATCCTGTGAAGGGCTTTGAGGCATCCTCTTGTCAGATGTAAGGATTTTTATTAATGTTATTACTGAAATCTACTGGGAAGGAACAGGGGACTGCGGGGACACGGAAGCTATCTCTGGTGATGGTGCAGGCATGAGGCAGCTCAATGGGCTGATCAGACCCCCTTCTGTGCTATAATTTCTATCAATCTAAAATGTTCACAAAATTATACCCTCGTAATGAGCAGAACTCCAGGAACCCCGTCTCCACTCCAACAGCTTTGCTTCCGGGCAAAATACACTCCTCATTAACATGCAAAGTAATAATAATAATAACCCTGGTCTTTGATACAGCGCCTTATCATTGAGACTTCTCAAAGCGCTTCACAGGTTATATTGTAAAGTGAATTGACTGCGTATTTTGTGCGCAAACACGGCAGCCAATTGTGCACAGCAGCGGCGTCCCCCACAAACAGCTGTGGATATATATATATATATCGTGTGAAGCGCTTTGAGACGTCTCAACGACATCATAACACTCTGTATCAAATGCAAGGATTGTTATTTATAGGAATATTATTTTACAGCAAGTCGGAATTTTTGCCCGTCGCTAGGTTACAGCGTTGCTTTTCCCTCTCCCAATTCCATGGCAACAGGCAGGAATCTCAGGGATGAATGTGCCATTTTATGGTGTCTCGCACGGCCAGCTCCAACCACACCCCCCCCAGGAACTTACCGCAAAAAAAAGTCGGGAAGAGAATCCGAGACCAAAAGTGTTCTTAATTCACGTCCAGTAGTTTTCCGCACTCCACAGATTCTCAAATTGGGTTTGTTTCCCTGACGTTTGGGTGGATAAATACTGGAGGAAAAGATACTATTATAAGGGGTGGAAGTGAGGTAACTGCTGGAGTCTAACCAGCTAAAGCCCCATAGCTGGCCATTGAGAGCACTGTCTGGCAAGCTTTCCCGTGGCTAGTCCAGTTAATAATAATAATAATAATCCTTGCATTTGATATAGCGCTTTTCACGTCGGGAGGACGTCCCAAAGCGCTTCACAGAACACACTGTAAAGTGAATTGACTGCATATTTGTGGGCGAACGCGGCAGTCAATTGCGCACAGCAATGTCCCACAAACAGTCGTGGATTGAAAATGACCAATTTATTATTGTTTTGGTTTTGGAGGATTATTATTAGGCTCTGTGTGGAGTAAGGAAACTTGCCCAAGGTTTCGCCCTCTGCCTGGAATTGAACTCAGGTCTCTCACTTACAAAGCGAGTTAGGACCACCCTACCCATGAGGGCTTTGGCTGCAGGGTTAACAGGAGCTGAGTGGGAGAATTCCCTGCCCCCAGTGATTGAGAATATGATGGGGGAGAGCCTGGGGGGGCAAAGGGTTCAATCTATCTGGGAAATAGAACTTGGGAGACATCGCTCACTCAAATAACCACAATTGAATTCAATCAATTTGCAAATGTCTCAACTTTATTCATGGTTTTCTCTGTACGAGAATCACCCAATAAATAAGGCACGATTTATCGGTGGTTTGCAGGGGCTTTACGTTCAGGTGTCACCAGGGGAGAGAGAGAAAAAAACCCTGATCCCAAACCCCAGCTCGGGTCCAAATCCCTGACGGATCGGCATCTTGTGAAGTCCTCCCGACATGAAAGGCGCTGTGTAAATGTCATTTGCTGCTGTTGACTGATTTTATCTGGTGTGAGATGGGGGGGAATTGTCGGCCAGGACACGAGAAGGGAGAGAGAAACTCGCTTCTCTTTTCAAACAGCGCTGATTGATCTTTAGACTCCCACCTGAATAGGACACCGACAGGAACTTGGTTCAACGTCTCATCCGAAGGCCGGCACCTCACACAGTGGAGCGCTCTCTCCCCCCAGCGCTGCACTGGAGCGATGAGAGGTCTCGCATGTCGACTCGGAGGTGAGAGGGTGACACTCAATTAGTTGGTTTCACAACAACAGCAACAGCTTGCGTTCACACAGCGCCATTCCCCTCAGGATAGGGTCTCGGAGCACCACTCCGTGGTGAGGTGGTACCCGGAGCTGTTATTGCCGTTGGCTGCCCACAGCTATGCTTCCTGTGGTTTTCTTCCTCAGCTTCTAAACCACAAGAAATGAAAGTCAAACACTATTATCGATAATAATCCTTACATTTAGTGGGAGGACGTCCCAAAGCACTTCACAGGACATTTGGTAAAGTGCCCTGTGTGTTTTGTGGGCCGATTAATTATTCTATTGAACACAGAAAATAATCAGTAAAGATAATAATAATAATACTAATTCCTGCATTTGATGTTTGATTTGAAGAGACACTAGATAAATGCAAATTCCGTCCTTTGGATGAGACGTTAATCCGAGGTCCCGTCGCCTGTTCAGGGGGATGTTACGGATCCCGTGGCGCTATTGGAAAAGAGAAGGGAATTTCTCTCTCTCTCCCGGTGTCCTGGTCGACAAGCCTCCAGGCTCAGCTTCCCAGGTCGCCCTCCCACCTCTCTGCCTTCCCTCCCCCCTACACCACCCCTCCTCCACGCTCGGGTCCCGACCCCTGACTGTTCAGCGCTTTGGTTCGTCCTCCCGACGTGAAAGGCGCTCTAGAGATGTAATTTTGTTGTTGTTGTTTGATGTTGTTCCCGAAACCTGTGCGCGGAGGTCAACACCGACAAGGGGGTCTTTGTTACACAAACCTCAGTCCTGGCGTCTTCCAACTGCTTCAGCTCCTCATAGCGATCCCGGGAGGCTCTGAGGGGCTGCACCATCACTTCCTCAATCTGGGGAAAGAGCTGCCAACACAGGCCAAACACACGCCAACAGTCAGTGCTCGGCCCAGTACAGTTTCAGCGCTCTGTCGGTACGATACAGGCCGGGGATGTCAACAGGACTCCTCTCTGAGCCAGTGTAATAGACGCACAAGCTTCAGAGAGACTGAATCAGGGTGTCATTTCACACGGGCTGCATTGGGCCACAAGTAACCACGTGTGACCACGTGTGAGGGAACTGATCTCTCGATGAGAGGCATTTCCAGAAAAGCCTCAGCTCGAGGACAGCGTTTCGGAAACACAGGCTTTAACCCTCAACGAAAGTGTTCCAGGGACTCTGCCCCACCTGAAGGTGGCTATAAAAATGTGAGCTGTTGTTACCTTCATCAGGGTCTCGAAGGTGGGGATGAGGACGAACTTGATGAACCCGATCTGGGCCGTGGGTTTGGTCACTTTCTCCCGGTCCATGAACGGGGCCACGGGCAGCCCTTCGGATTTCTCCCTGTCACTCTGCGAAGACATTAGTACAGTGAGGCCTGCAGCTCAGTGGTTAGAGCACTCGCCCGCAAGCGAGAGGACCCGGGTTCGATTCCCGGGAAGGACAAAACCTTAGGCAAGTTTCCTTACTCCACCCGCCTCGGTTAACCGAGTAGTAACTAGGAACCCGGTTGTTGGTCGATTGGCAGATCGCTTTCTGGGGGTAATAATCCCTTGAAAAATATTATTTCATCCCTCAATCCACGACTGTTTTGTGGAGATGCTGCTGTGCGCAATTGGCTGCCGCGATTCGCCCACAACACACACAGTCGTTACACTTTACTGTGAATCCTGTGAAGCGCTTTGAAACGTGCTCCCAATGTGAAATATATATTAATTATCATATTAATTAATTTTTAAGAGCAGCCTTGCCCAGGACCAGCTTGGCTCAGTTCCCAACAAAGACCGATTTGCAATGAATCGCTGACGAGACGTAATATTCCCGTCGCCTTCTCGGCACCTCTTACCTGGATGAAATACTCCTCGAGCAGACAGTCCAGCCAGGGATCTGCCACCTCACTAGGCCGCACCTCGTTGGAAATGTCACAGCATTTGATCAGCACCATCTTCAGCTGCGAAGGGAGAAGGAAAAGAGCGAGACAACCCGCCAAGCGGGGAGATGGCGAAGTCAAGCCTGGATGAGGATCTCGGCGAGCTGGGGGGGTGGGTGGGGGGCGAGACAAGCGGAGCCGGGCCATGTTGCTGAGGTGGGGGGGGAGGGGGGTCAGTGAGCCGGAGGGAGTTACTTACACACATCTTGTGCTCCTCGTTGGTGAAGTCGAAGCTGTTGACCATCTGTTGGAAGGAGGCCAGGATCTCAGCGTGCCGAGCCATGTCCGTCCCCAGGATCAGCGTAATGATCCCCTTCGACAACAACAACAACAATAACTCGCATTTATATAGCGCCCTCGACAGGGGGTAGCGTTCTGGAGCGCTTGACAGTGGTGGAGTCTGACCCCGAACCAGGAGGGGAAGAGGGCTGGAGATGACCTTGACCTAAGTCTGGGGGAGAGAGGGGTGCGTGTGGGTTGAGTGGTGGCCGCTGACCTGCCGGATGCGTTTGAAGGTCTCAGGGTCCACGTTGGTGAAGATGTTGCACTCAGGCTGGGAGAGGATGTGGAACGCCACAGCGCAGTGATGGTTCTCCAGGGGACAGATGTCGTTGTAGCGTACGGCCAGCTCGGTGTGGGCATTTATTTGGTAACTGAGAGGGGAAAGAGAGATAGAGAGAGAGACACACACACACACACACACACACACACACACACACAGAGTGAGAGAGAGAGAAAGAGAACGTCCGTCTCACCAACCAGAGTCCAACCAACCAACCGATCCCTTGCAAAACCCTCACCCGCCTTCCCCATCCCGACCGAACGTTTCCCCCCTCTGCTCAGGCTCCGTCTCTGTCACGATAAGCCCCTCCAGCCTGTTCCATCGTTCTACGAGAGATCGTGGCTGACCTCGACCCCAATTACCCCCCACCTGCGAATGGCGGACCCGGCTTGAGGGGCTGAATGCCCCTACTCCTGGTCCTATGTTCTGTACGTCCGTCCGACATTGTCACAGTCTCCCCGAAACGTTGCCACACACACCCCCAGGCCCCCACCTCCCCCAGCCTCCCACCCCGCCCAGGCCCCCACCTCCCCCAGCCTCCCACCCCGCCCAGGCCCCCACCTCCCCAGCCTCCCACCCCGCCCAGGCCCCCACCTCCCCCAGCCTCCCAACCCACCACTCACGCGTTGTTGTAGCCGGGATGGTCCAGGTCATGGCAGATCGCTGCTGTCATTAAGATGCTCAGGTCCGGTAGGGACATTTTCTCCTGGTTGGAGATTTAACATCAGAGAGAAAATCAGACACTCCGTCTCACACCCCCCCACCCCCACAGTGTAAATGGAGCAGGCCGGACCGGGCCGAACCTGGCTCAGCATCGCTCTCACCTGCAGGCTGCACAGGTGGATCATTCCGTACATCATCTGGGCCACGGAGAAACAGTGTCGGAAATTGTGGAATGGATTATTCCGGTAATTCTCCTGGATGCTGAGCTGGGAAGAACGCAACAGATTTCTCTGCGTCAGGAATTCCGGATTGGGAATGAGCCGGAAAACAAGATAAAATCCTAGGTCTCAAGGCTCTTGCCGTTATCTCTCCCCCTCTCCCCCCTCCACCACCCCCACACCACCCCGTGCTCAGCGAGGCCCCAGACCAGCAAGACGTCTGCGCTCTCCCCTGTACGGAGAACTCACCAGCCAGTGTTTCAGGGTGACCGGGTTCATGTTCAGGTCCTGCACCAACCCCAGGTCGTGGTACATGTATTCCAGACAGCTCAGCATCTGCCAGAGACACAAAGCACAGGGGCATCAGCACTGAGCAAGACACACTCATTACTGTCAGATGTAGTGACTGTTTTCTGTAGTGGGGGGTTGAGGGAGAGGGACCAAGCACCAGCACAGACACGATGTGGGGGCGGGGGGTGTGGGGAGAGCAGGGGAATGGGATTAGAGTAGAGAGCTCCAGTGCATAGGACTTTACCTCATTGTATTCCCAATGCCAAATGTCAAAGCTCGGTCTCTTCAATGCCCTGATGGTCTCCTGGGAGAGCGTGTACTGTCAGCAAAGAACATGTCCAGTTATTGGGTTGACAACCATCTTCTCTGGTTTAATTCATAACATAACATGTAGGAGCAGGAGGAGGCCATTCGGCCCTTCGAGCCTGCCCCGCCATTCAATCATGGCTGATTTTCTAACACCAGCTAATAACCTGACCCCTGCCTTATCCCCATATCCCCCCCCAACCCCCAGTCTTATCCCCATATCCCCCCCCACCCCAACCCCCAGTCTTATCCCTATATCCCACCCCAACCCCAGCCTTATCCCCATATCCCCCCCCAACCCCCAGCCTTATCCCCATATCCCTTAATCCCTTTTGCAATGAGAAATCTATCTCTCTCAGTTTTGAATATGTTCAAGGACTGAGCGTCAACAGCCCTTTAGGGTAGTGAGTTCCATACATTCACTGCCCTTTGAGTGAAGAAGTTCTTCCTCAACTCAGTGTGAAAGGGCTGCCTCTGATTTTAAGGTTGTGACCCCTGGTTTTAGTTTCTCCAAACGGAAAAAAATCTCCCACTATCTACTCTATCATTGCCCTTTGATGATCTGATAAGTTTCTATAAGATCCCCTCTAATTCTTCTATATTCTAGAGAATATAGGTCCAAATTGGTCATCCTATCCTCGTAACTCAACCCCTTCATCCCTGGTACTAACCGAGTAAATCTACACTGCACCCCCTCCACGGCAAGTACATCCTTCCTTAAATGAGACAACCAAAACTGGACGCAGTATTCCAGGTGTGGTCTCACAGGGCCCTATACAGTTGCAGTAAGACTTCCCTACTCTTATACTCTAATCCTTTCATAATGAACACTAACATACCGTTCGCCTTCCTAATTGCTGCTGCACCTGCAGACTAACTTTCTGTGATTGGTGTACAAGGACACTCAAGTCCCTCTGAACGCCAACACCTTCCAGTCTCCCCACTTCTAAAAAAAATAAGACCTAACATTCCTCCCCCGCCTCCCCTTTAATAATCCAAGCATTTGATACAGCAGCACTCACGTCGGGAGGACGTCTCAAAGCGCTTCACAGTGTGTACATACCAGTGGGTGTTTTGTAGATGAACCCAGCAGCCAATTTATGCCCAGCAACGTCTCGCAAACAGCCGTGAAATGAATAAGTAAGAGCTTTCAATTTTAAACCAAGGGAAGCACTTTAAGGCACGGTCGTGATAAGGCTCGGGGTCAGATCCTCTGCTCTTGATGACAAGGAGCAGGTTGAGGTGACTATTCCGAGCCCAGTGTGTGTGAGCGCTCCTGGGGCCAGAGTCACGCGCTGATTAATCTAATCAACTCACTTGATGTTCAGATCAGCTCCCAACCAATGACCGCAATTATACACCAATTATTCAGATCTAAAAATAAATCCCATCCAAATGCACAGCACGGAAAGAGGCCATTCAGGTCAACCCAACTAGTCTGTGCCATCGTTTATACGCCACACAAGCCCCCATTCCCCTCCCACCCCACCCTGAACGTAAATAAATTTACTCTTCGAGTAAATTGCTACCTCCCGGGTTCAATTCCCAGGCGGGTCAGGGGAAAACCTTAGGCAAGTTTCCTTACTCCACACGCCTGTTTACCGAGCAGTAAGTAGGAACCCAGCTGTTAATGGATTGGTGGATCGCTTTCGGGGGTAATAATCCCTTTAAAAAAATCTACTTTCCAGTATATTCTGTGAAGCGCTTGAGATGTCTCAACAACGTGATAAGGCGCTGTATCAAATGCAAAGATTATTATTATTATTATTATCTCCTCTCCCCTCCCTCTCCCCGTTATTATTAGGAAGTTACCTTGGGATAGCTTGGAATATCTCGCCGTGATCTGAGATACCTTGGTTCCTTCGGCTCATGGTGTTTGCAGGGACAGCTGGACCTCGGAGAGGAAGGAAAGAAATGAGGCGGAAGGTGTCCAACCCATCTTTCTACTCAGCTCCAGCCTCCTACTTATCCCTCGTGTCCTCCGTTCCACCATCGGTGGCCACACTTCCAGGTACCACGCCCCGAAACTCTGGAACTCCCTCCCTCCTTCTCTCCTCTTCCTCATCTTCAGGTCAGGCTGATTACCTTCCTCTTCGACTGTAACTACGGTCACCAAACACCCCCCACCACCCCACTGTCCAGCGCTCTGTCACGCTACCCCCTCT
This sequence comes from Callorhinchus milii, assembly GCF_018977255.1. Taxonomy (NCBI): domain Eukaryota; kingdom Metazoa; phylum Chordata; class Chondrichthyes; order Chimaeriformes; family Callorhinchidae; genus Callorhinchus; species Callorhinchus milii. The sequence continues at coordinate 848,124 of NW_024704766.1, read as the reverse complement.
GAGTTGTTGCTGTTGTCTGACCATTCGTCCCGTCAGCCAGGATTACTTGGCGCTCTGACCTCTGACCGCTCACCTGTGTCCCAGAGACAATTCATCGCGAAGCATTTTCAGTTCGTTCTTACACTTGTCGATCTCCACCCCCTTCAGCTCCTTCTCTGAGAACACAAGTGAAGAGAGAAGAGCACTCGCTGGCGATTAGTCCCCAGAGACCACCCCCAGAGAGACCATGCCCCCCCACACAAGGACCACGCGCACACACACACACACACACACACCGCGCCCCCCAAGCCATTCCAGAAATCTCAGGATTCACTGTTCCCAGCACACACTCTCTCGCTCTCGCCCCCCACCCTGGAGTGCTCTCTCCCTGCCCCATGGCGTTCAGTGTGTGGTCAGAGCTGAGCTTACCTTCCACTCTCTTTTCCAACGCCGCCAGTCTGTCCGAGACTTCCGATTTCACGTCGCTGACTTTGAGAGCTCTGTAACACAGTTAACAGCGAGCTGGTGAATAATAATAATCCTGGCATTCGATACAGCGCCTCATCACGTCTTCGAGACGTCTCAAAGCACTACACACGATTCACCTTCCAGTGAGTTGACTGTATACTTTGTGGGTGAAACACGGCGGCCAATTGGAATAATCATCATAATAATCCTTGCGTTTGACGCAGCACCGTTCACACCAGGAGGATGTCTCAAAATGCTTCACAGGATTCACTGTAAAGTGTAGTGACTGTGTTTTGCAGAAAGACTGCGTTGAAAGCAGGAAATCCCACAAACAGTCGGCCGCTCAGTACAGGCCTCAGTATGAGAACGTGGAGTTTCTGGAATGTTCTATCCGTGAAATCTCAGATTTAATAAACAGGCAGACAACTAAATAAAACAGACGTTACCTGGAAAACTGATCCACCATCTGTGAGAGAATGTTCTGGAACAGCTCTTCTTTCTCTGTGGGGAAACAGTGATACCGTCGAATGAGATCACGTCTCAATGAAAGTTATAATAATAATCCTGGCATTTGATATAGCGCTTTTCACGTCTTCTCGACGTCTCAAAGCGCTTCACAGAATAGACTGTAAAGTGAATTGACTGTATATTTGTGGGCGAAAGTTCTCTCACACCCTAAACAGACGGTCACGGTCCCGCTGCTTACAACACATCAGAGACTCAATAACAATCTCTGGTCGTTCACTCACTGACTGATGGCACCTCCGACAATGCAGTGCTCCCCCACCCCAGCGCTGCACTTGTGTCAGCCTAGATCAGCGCCAGCCAAACTGCGGCCCGCGGGCCATTTCCGGCCCTCCGAACATTCACACGAGTCTCAGTAAGTTCCGTGTTCGAACAAGTCTGCTTCCAGGTTTTTCTTGCTGATTATTTCTTGATTTATGGAAATACCATCCAGTTTGCCTTCCACCACCCTGCCAGTCGCTTGCACATGTCGTGTCCCAAACTATATACTGTATCCCCAGATATTATTTCCTAACAGAAATCCATCACATTTGCTTTTGAAAGAATCAACACTTTCTGCTTCCACCATCTGTCTCCCGAGGGAATCTGTTCCATAGGTTTAACCACTAAAGTAGTGATTCCCCAGATTTGTTCTGAATTTACCCTCACTTGTAAATCCAAAACAAATCTGCAGAAACACCTGTGAGTGGGTGGGAGGGTGGATGGGCGAGCGAGTGAGCAAAAGACACCAGTCAGTGAGGTGTGCGTGACACATACCTGTCGGCTGACTGGCAGCGAGAGGAACAACTCTGTATGGAGAGCTGCGAGGGAGAGAAAAACAAGATAATCATCATGGAGATAGTGAGAACGTCAACCTCTGCAACAGCGTGAGACAACACACACGCACACACTCCACTGTACATACAGACCCAAACCCACACACTTTACATACGGACACATGCGCACTCACGTCAATATATACACAGACACTCACACATCTGCAAAATACACACACACAGACATGCTATACATACAGACTGCTCACGTACGCACATGCACACACATACTGTACATGCCACGCACGTATAAAGGTGAGGGTGATTGAGGATGCAGCTGCGTGTGACACGAGCCTATGGGTTGGGGTTTGGGTGGGTTGGGTACCTCGGGGAGTTGGCTGGCAAGGCGGTGTCTATGGCCACAATGGCCCCGTCTCGATCGCGCAGCAAAATGGAAGAGTTTCTAAAGAGGATGAGGGAACAAATGAGAGAGAGACAGACAGGAGTGAATTCTGACCTTTGACTTTAAGAAAGAATCCTCTCCTGGAGGTGCTCAATAAAATGTAACTAACAAACAAAGAACCACCACAACAACATAAACAGAGTAAGTCCTGGTTCTCAGACTCCCGCCCTGACCCTGGGGGTGGTTTGAGGCCGGTACTGACCTGCCAAGTCCCATCGAGGTGCAGAGCAGCTCCCTGACATCACTCGAGCTCCAGTGTGTGTTAAACACCACCTGTAAACAGAGAGGATGTTACTCAGCTCATACACAGCCTCGGGACAAATAACAGTAACACAGAGGCTGACAGTGCCTCAAAGTCTACCCATTGATGACATTCACCCACAAAACAGTCCACAATCTATAATATATCCTGTGAAACGCTTCGAGACATCCTCCCAACGTGAAAGGTGCTGTGTCAAATGCAACGATTGTTATGACTACCGTCGAGTGTAGTGACTGTGAGGCAAATACAGGAGCAGTGTGTTGCACTGTCGGAGGTCCTGTCCTTGGGATGAGATGTTAAACCGAGCTCCCCGTCTGTGCCTGTTCAGGTGCACATTAAAGATCCCCAATTGGCTGCCGCGTTTCACCCACAAAATACAATCACTACACTTCAGAGTATATCCCGTGAAACGCTTTGAGACGTCTCGACGACGCGATATCAAAGGCAAGGATTACCTTGAGGGGGTCTCCGTCTGTCTGCAGGTAGATGACCTTCAGGGGGTTGGAAGAGGAGGCTGAGCCCATGGTCCTTGTGTCTGCCGGGGGGAGGTGGGGGAACGAGAGGGCAGGAGTAGCGAGGGAATCGGGGAGCGAGGGAGTAGGAGAGCGAGGGAGGGAAGACTGCGAAGCCTGTGAGCGTGAGCAGTGCCGACCAGATGGCTCAGAGGTGAGGAGCCAGGGCTCGGAGCTGACTGTCCACCAATACGCTCAGCCAATCCCAATCCCAGTTACCAAGGTGTCGTTGCCGTGGGAAAGCAATTTGAAAGGATTACGCAGGCAGCGAAAATTACTATCAGCCTGAGCACAGATCAATCCCCTCCGTCTCTTAAAGACCTATCACAAAATTAGAGCTGTCGTTAGGCAAGCTGATTGCAAACCACAAGGATAATGAGGACTATTCCCCACGGGGTGGGTGATGTTATTGTCAGTGATTATCAAGAGAGCACGGGCATTAACTCAACAAACCCGGCGCCACTGAGGGATAATTTGCAATGTTTGCAAAGGGAGGAGAGTGGCTATTTACAGCAAGTGCTGGGGGTGGGGAGGAGGAAGGAAGAAATATAGTTAATTCACAGTATATTCTGTGAAGCCCTTTGAGATGCCTCAGAGACGTAATCAAATGCAAGGATTATTATTAGGCAACTGCCAATAATCAGCACTTTCTATCACTGCAATTAACTTTTTGTACAGCGACTTTTCAAACAGGGCAATGTCTCAGACTCGGGTCAATTCCAGGTGTTTTTAATGAATTTTAAAAACAAATTCTCCCGTCCACAATAATTAACAGCATCACAGGCTTCGTCAAGAGAGGAACCAACAGCTCCACAAGGGCTGAACTCCCAAACGGCCATTAGACAGAGGAACAATGTTGGGGTTCCGTTTCCAACAACAGCAAATTGTATTTATATACAGTGTATTCACAAAGTCCTGTCACCCGCCGTTTTCTTTTCTTCTTACAATTATTTTTATTTTCTATTACGGACGAGGAAATTAAACAGAAAATTATTTTCCATTATAACAACATCTGATATCAGTAACTTCCTCCTCACTTCACGCATGTTACGAAAGATATCACACTTGACATAGCAACAGATCATTATCTGCCATGAAAATGAGAGCGTTCACTCACTCTGGACATCTAAACACAGTTAGACATTTTTAACTGAATACAATTAAGTGCTTCTAAATACAATTATCATCATTCTTCCACATGTTTCAGTTTGTTGGTCAGTGAGCGCACTGTAGAATACACATTGGGGTAAACAGGAATTTGTGAATACCCTGTAGATCACACCTTTATACACATTGATACTCATTCCCAACACCCATTACTCCAAAGAAACCGAACATTAATCATAATAACCCTTACAGTATATCGCACCCATTTCATTCAGAATGCTGCTAAGCTTCCTACAGTCTAAAGAGATTGTGGGTTTTTGTAGGTGAGCCAATTCGTCCCCAGCGACGTCCTACAAACAGTCATGAGGTGAGTGATTGATTTTATCTGACAATAAAGTGCTCTCTGCCCCCAGTCAACCTGGATTGTGAGCTTAAAGCTATGACTGGGGAGGAACGGGGTGGAGGGGGAAGATGGACTTGAAACCAGAACCTTTTAAAAGCAAGTGCTGAGTATTTTATAAAACCATTACAATTGGGGGGGGGAGGTGGGGGGGAAAAACAAGAGGTTAAATCTTTCTGCACAGCAACATTTTCGTACATTTCCCCCTGTACCCCACTCACGGTCAGTCACGCTGAACCCGTCTTGTACCCTCACCGGGCCGGGGGTGGGGGGGGGTTGCAGATACAGCTCAGTTTGGGCTGCGGATCGGTGGAAAGCTGATTGGTCACAGATTGGTTCTGTTCCCATTCTACCCACTGGACCTCGTCCAATTCCGATGACAGGACAACCCCACCACAGCCTCGGCAATCTGCAGGAAGAGAGGCCGGAAGGGAAGAGACTTGACAACAGTGCTGGCTGGCATTCACTCTAACAGCACTCTAGAGAGGCTTGAAAAATATTAGTGCTACAATAGTTGTGTGAGTGAATATATATGTGTATTTGTGTGTTACATGTATCATAAATGCGTGCGCACATGTGATGTATGTACAATATACATAAACACACTCACGCACCAGTTTATATTTTGATTGTTTGTGCGCTTGGAAAAGATTCAAGACAATTGGGTGGTTTTAACCGCATTACAGTCTGTTCCCAGGATTATGCATTCCCTGAGGGAGGGGGGGCTTCACTCCCCACAGCTACACTGGTTCTGTCTGGTCCCCAAGGTACCGAGGGCAGGCAAACCGTCCACTCCGGCTCTCAGAAGTAAAGCCGACAGAAAAAAATTGCACCCAAACTAAGAGCACGTTTCTCCAATTTAAATTATACAGTTTGACACCCATTTTAAATGATCAAAGATATTGCACATCAGAAAGAGCTTTCATCAATAATTCACAGCGAGATGCGTCTCACTGTACACTGGTAAAACATAAACTAATTCAAAGCGAGGGGCTGGAGTTCATAAAAGGCAGTCAGGTTTTAAACCGAACTGAGTCACCCGGTCCCCCCTCCCCCCCAGCAGATTCAAGACCCCCTCGACTCCGCTCCCTTCCGAGGATCCGGGGATTGTCCAAGGAGGAGCTGAACTTCAAAGCAAAACACAGTCGTGTCGACTTTCTGGTCCATGTTAAATGCTCCGCTCCTGTTCAGATCTCTTTACACCTTCGCAAGAAAACACGGGGAATTAAGCGTTCAGCCATAAAACACAGAATAAACAAGACTATAAGCAAGTTTCCTCACTCCACACACCTCTGCTTACCCAGCAGTAAATAGGAACCCATTTGTTAAGTCAATTGGCGGATCGCTTTCCAGGGGTAATAATCCCTCAGAAAATAAAAATAATTTGGTCGATCAATCCGCGGCTGTTTGTGGGACACTGCTGCGCACAGTTGTCTGTAGCATTTCGCCCACACAATACAATTAATCCGCTTTACAGTGTATTCTGTGAAGCGCTCTGAGAGACGTCTCGACGACCTGATAAGGGGCCGTGCGCGTGAATGTCATTTGTTTTCTTTTACGTGCATTTTTAAAGAGGACCGGGGGAGAGAGCGAGAGAGAGCTATACACCCACACTAACCACGGAATAGAGAAAGTGAGAAACCAGTTGCGCTTCCAGTGGCTCGAGCCTCTCACTTACCCCCTTTGTCTTGCAGTGTAACCGCACCAGCAGCGGACTTCCTTGTACACCAGTCTGCTCAGCAGCTGTGAGGAAGATGAGAGATAAGTTGGGACCAGTCATCAACAGCAGCAACAACAACCTCCATTTATGTAGCGCGCCTCATGCAGGGCAGTGCCCCGGATGCGTATTTCTGCTCTGGATCTCTGTGCTGAGGAGCCAATCACAGACAGAAGGCAATACCCAATACATTTATATTATTATGTCTTTCTAAGAAGTCAGACCCGCAGGAATGCAGTTTTGCTATTTAGTTAGCAACCTCCCACCCATTTTGACTCCAAATAGCGCAATCGTAAGCCACCATCATTGGTGATCCATCAACACTTAGTGCCAGCTCGCAGCGACACCACGACCTTACCAGGAAGGCAAGGGTGTCTGAGGTGATCAGCATGTAGAAGACTTTATTCCAGTCTGTGATGAAGCCGGCAAGTAGCGGCCCCAGAGCAGCTCCTAGAGTCAAACACACACAAAGCCACAACAGTCAACCCTCAGCTCAAACCAGACAAACCCCCAAAAAATCTCAGAACCTGCCCTGAGGAATTACCCCCGTGAAGCCTCGTGTCAGGTGGTGCGAGTGAGCGGTGGCCCCCCCATCCCCCCCCAAACCCTCTCCCGCTGGCAGCCCCTCCAGTTCCTGCCATTGGAGCTCACTCACCGATGGAGCCGGTGCCGTCGATGATGGCGGTGACTGTGGATAAAGCTTTTGCGTTGCCTTTCAGGCACTTGTGGGTTCCCTGGAGACAGACACAACAAAAGTTAGGCATCTGGTAACTGCACTATTAGCTATATTCGTTATTTATTACATACCCCACTCTCTCCCTCTCTCTCATCCACACCCAGCCTCAGCCATCACGCTAACCTCAATGTTATAGTGAATTTGCATTGCGCTCAGGGAGGCTAATGATGGGAATTTGAATGCTCTCGAGCTACCTGCTCAGTGTCCAGCCAACAGCACAGCACGTCAGGGCAAAGTGAGCAGAGATAAGACACTGTCTCACAGCCAAAGATGAACAATGCTTTTAGTGTTTTTTTTATATTTTTGTTTGAACACAACGCGACTGAGTCAGAAGGCTCGAGGGAACTGGAGTAACATCAATAATGCGGTCACTTGATCCACGACTGTTTGTGGGACACTGCTGTGCGCAATTGGCTGCCGCGTTTCACCCACAAAATACACACACAATCTGCTTTACAGTATATTCTGTGAAACGGTTTGAGACATCAACGACATGATAAGTCACTGTTTCAAATGCCAGGATTGTTATTATTATTATTACTAATAATGGGGGGGAATGACTCTAACTGTGTAACTGGTCTGACTGGGCGCTGTTTTTCCCCACTCTCCCCCCACCCACCACTCACACAATATCCACAGTGAAGCCCAGCCTCTTACCAGATCAGCAGCCACCGCTGTGGTGATGAGAGCATAGGGACCATTCACTAGGGCACCACAGACGATCAGCATCCCTGCGGAGGGAAAACAGGCAGATTCTCACCTTCCACACCTCGAGGCCTATTTTACTAAACTATTTGCTAAACGAACCATATTTGACCAAAGTCATCACATTTTGGGGACTTACCTATCACCGTTGCAAGTCCACTTTGTCCAATATAATTATAGAGGAACAGCTGGAAGATAAGGGAAGAGAACATCAATCCCACAGTTTGTGAGTCAACGATACATCACGACAGACAGTCGTTCTGGGAGCTCGAGTGACTGGAAAACCCAGAGGCAGGACCTCTGATATAGCTTCAGTCCGAGTATCTCTCATTCTCTACAGCAGTGCTCCCAGTGTGGGTGACACAACACTGGAACAGAGAGACAGTAAGTCCAACGAACAAACCACTTGCCCTAGTACGCCGCAATGGATCAAGAGTTTCTGGGATACTCAATTGGCTGATGCGTTTCACCCACAAAATACACAGTCGATTCACTTGACAGTATATTCCCTGAAGCGCTTTGAGACATCTCTCAATGAAGTGATAAGGCACTGTATCAAACACAAGTATTATACATCTGGACACTTCTTCCCCTCCCGTCTCGTCCCCCAGTTCTCACCATCGGAGCTGCTGTGATGAGCATAACGTAGCATGTTGTCGCTCTCCCCCCAGTGTAATCAGAGACCACACCAGCCAGAATTCCACCTGCATAGACATGAGGAACGGTAAGCAATGAGTACACTGCGATCGCACACTCTACACCCCTTCCCTCCACCCCACGCCCTCCCTCGCCCCCCCCACCCCAAATCACTCAAACATCAAACATACCAATAATCCCACCAACGTCAAAGAGTGTGGAAATGTCACCGGCGTTTTTGGGATCTAAATGTCCTAAAAGGCAATGTGAAAGTCAATTAGACCAGAGTCAGGAAATCACGCACTCAGTCACACGACCTGTTCTGTTCCACTTGAGTTAAAGTGACATTGGAAACATTGTGGGGGTGTGAGGGGGCGAGTGAAAGGAATCTATCACCACTCACAACCCCCCACCCCCTCCCACAACAACAACAACAACAAATAACATTTGTCTAATGCCTTTCATGTCGGGAAGACGTCCTATTATTATGCTTGTGTTAAGCTCTCTGGGACTCTACCTTGCATGCGAGGCGCTATATAAATGAAAGTTGTTGTTGAGCTCTTTGCTGGACCGCCAATTTACACACAGAGACATGCGAGCACAGGTATTTAGGCGCATGACCAGGCTTTTGGAACATTCAATTGAAATAATCATCTAAAATAATACACGACTGAGAAAACACTCCCAACTAAACACGTTTCAGTGTTCAGATCGACGTGGCTGTGAAATCACATTTCCTGCGATTACTTTCATCGAAGGAAAACACACATCTCTCTCTCTCGGCAAACCGACGTACAGTGGTTGAACTTCACTGGGGTGTGCGACTGCACAATCGTTTTCACCGAGTTTGCAGAAACTGGTTGAGAAAAAACTAGCGTCAACTCTCACACTCGTGAGCTGTTTAGACTTCTGCAATATTTAATTACGTTTGAGTTTCGCTACCGTCTCTGTGGTAATGCTCGGTGCTCCCTTTGCTGAAAGAAGAGCATAATAATCCTGGCAGTAGTGGACCGTGCTTACTCACCAACGTGGGAGAGGTAGAGCGGTAGCCAGAACAGGAAGGTGTAGCTGACCAGCTTGGCAAACAGCAGGCACAGCGCAAACTCCACCACTCCCTGCAACAGAGACACAGCTGCGTGACTGCACGCACTCCAAACCGCTGCATCGCGGCACACACGCAACACACCGCATGACTGGATGCGCACGACGCACCCGGAGAGAGGCGGCTGCAATTATCACACACCGGCAGCAGCTGCGTAACTGCTCAAACCGCACGCCGTTAATTATTTGACGAGGACCACCCCCAAAAAAAAAAAAAAAATCGCTTAATCCGCCTTTATTCTGAGCAGGGGAGGGGAGGGTTGGAGGAGGAGGAGAAAGAGCTTAGAAAGACCCTCGGTGTTACCCATTGACACACGCGTATTCAAGTCCACGTTTAACATGTACCACACACACACACACCCCACACACAGACACACACTCGGGGCTGCCCCCTGGCCGCTCAGGTTGAAATTGCACCGAGTTAGCCACCAGTGCACAGCACACACAGCCTGCTCACAACCGTGCCCAGGGACGCTGTACTCACGGGTATTCTCAGCGCCCCGAGGAAGCTGATGGCAGAGGGCGCCTCCTTGTGCGAGCTGGCGCTGCCACCCACAGCCTCCCCGCTCGGCGTGAGGTGGCCGAGATCCCCCTCCTCCTCCTCGAGCTCCTGGCAGAGCAACGGCTCGTGCTCCAGCTGTTCCTGCTGATGACACACAGAGCTTAGCGTCTAGAGCCGAGGGAGAAGCCCGGGCCCCGGTTTGTGTTTGAGGGGAGAAGCGGGGGTTTTACTTACGTGATCTGGGGGAGTGCACCCCACATCTTCGGGATCTGTAAGTAAAACGTTTGAAACGTTCAGCAACAGGTTATCCGGAATCCGCCGGAGAACTATTGAAATTGACAGCACAGAAGGAGGCTGTTCGGGCCATCGCGTCTGTGATGGCTATTTAAAGAGCAACCCTTTGAGTCCCAAGTATCTGCTCTTTCCCACCCCCCCCACCAAATCCTTCTGGTTTACTGCTGTTTTAGGCATTTGTTATCCTAACCACTCTGCTTGAGAGAAAACTTCTCATCTCCCCATTTGTTAATTATCTTATATTGACGCCAGTGTTACAGATGATAACACTAATAATACTCCTTCCATTTGATACAGCGCCTTTGCACGTCTTTGAGCCTAGCGTTTTCAGCCACCATCACACCCCACCCTCGATTTCAACACTCAACCGTCCAGCGCCCTGGTACGCCCTTCCTACGTGAAAGACGCTGTGTACATATCCAGAGAACTGGCATCTCATCATCAATGCTCAACCCGTCACCAATTGAGTGATGGCTCCGTCCTCGTACATGACCCATGTGTTTCCTGCTAGACAAACAAAGACGCACTAACTGACGAGATACTTACGTTCCACCAGGAAGAAGAAACAGACTATTCCCATGACGGCGATGATGATTCCAGGCACTATGAACGACAGCCCCCAGGCTGATGACACCCAGACGCCAGCAATCAGAGACCCCAGGATATTACCCACAGACGTGTGGGAGTTCCAGACACCCATGATGAACCCTCGCCTGGTATTCGGTGGGAAGAGGAAAGTAATGAGTTCACTGAACGTCTAAAATGGTTGCTGAACAGTTTGGTTAATGGTGGTGGGTGTTGGTGCGGAATTAATGATAATAATAATCCTTGCGTTTGATATAGGCCTTATCACATCGTTGCGATGTCTCAAAGCGCTTCACAGGAATACACTGGAAAGTAGATTGACCGTATTTCGTGGGGGAAACATAGCAGCGATGAGGTCCTCTCACTTGTGAGGCGAGCGCGCTAACCACTACACTACGGGACTCCAAGTGGTCCTCACGGGGACAAGTCACAGCCGGGACATGGTGCTGCCTTCACCCAAAACCCAATCACCTAAAGCTTCCAGTATGGTGGTGGGGGGAGAGGAAAAGAGGTCACCGGACAGCGATTAGAGGCAGAAACGCTCGCTACTTCTGCCTCATCTGGTGACTCCCAATCATCTCTGCCATGCTCACATGCCTCAGCCTCAGCTGAAAGACGAGGCAACCAGAGGAAACCGCACGTTCACTGAGGTTTGCAGTATTAGTCAGCGAGGCACTTACTTCCCCTTTCCAAACCAGTTCCCAACGCAAGTCACCACAGATGGCCAACCAGTCGTCTGCACTAGCCCGTTTGCAACCTGTTTGGGGGCAAAGAGAACAAGTGAAAGGCTGGTCTCACTCACTCACATTGCTCCCAGCCCATTCCTCACACACACACACCCTGAGCGAGCGACTGACCTGCACAATCACAAAGAACCAAATGTTGTGAATCTTCCAGTAAAATCCCAACCCAAAAAGGGAGGTGAAGAGGCCACTCAGCAGCATCCCCACACTCAGGTAATACCTCAGGGGCAGTCGCTCACCAAACATACCACTAGAGAGAGAGAGAGTGGGAGGCTGAGGTCAAGAGCAAATATACTGGTGCTGACGTCAGGTGGTAATAGATCGGCGTGTCTCACAAGCATCCAGATTCCCCTCCCCCCGGGTTTATTGGTGGAAGGGGATGAAAATTGGTTCAGCTGCTATGCCATTCAGCGCTATCAGCTACAGCGCATGTTAGAAAAAGGTAATATTCACTCTACACTGTCCCAGATCTGGTATATCATCTTCATAACAATAATAATCCTCGCAATTGACATAGCGCCTAATCACGTCGTCGAGACGTCTCAATGCCCTTCGCAGAGTATACTGTAAAGTGGATTCACTGTGTATTTTGGGCAAAGATCAGCAACTAGCTGCATCCAGCAGTGTCCCACAGACAGTCATGGAGTGAGTGACCAATTTTATTTAGCGCCTTGGGACGTCCTCCCGACGTGAAAGGCGCTCAATAAATGGAATCTTGTTGTTGTTGTTATTTGGGGATTGTTGGCCAGAACACCGGGAGAAAGAAACTCCCTTCTCTTTTCGAATAGCGAATAAGAGGAGGTGACCGTAGGCACGGTCGAAGAGGAAGGTTCTTCAGTCGTGATCTACAAGAGGGGGAAGGAGGGTGCAAGGTGAAGGGACATGAGGAGGGAGTTCCAAAGTGCCGGGGGCAGTGGAGACCGAGCTGTGGACAGTGGTTTGAAATGGTTTCCCGCAGACGTCACAAGTTGCTGACATTCACCTGAAGAACATGGCGATGGCATAGGCGATGAGGAAGGAGTTATCCAGGGCAGCGAACAGCAGCTTGTAATTGGCTTTATCTGAAACAAACGGCAACGGTTACCGACTCGTATCGTTTCTGTATAGTTACCAAACCCGGACTTTGCTAAAAGTGGCTCTAATTATTGACAAACTAAGATCCTTGTTGAGTCACCACTCACTTCTGTGCAGGGAGTGAAATTTACACACCAACCACACCTACAGTCACACTCTCCCTCCCTCTCAACATCAGGCTCCGTCACTGTTAAGCACTCCGAAACGCTTTCCAGCACAACGGGCACTGCGTAAATGAAAGCTGTTGATGCTTTTACGCTGGCTCACTCAGACTCTCACCAAAGGGCGGCCAGTCGCACGATGTGTCATTGTCAAAGATGCTGTGGTTTCCATGCCTGGCCTCTCCCGAGCAATTTTTGTGCAGTTCCCCCTGTAAAACCAAATGAAACGCCAGGTTAATAGGCCACAGGGCAGACAGAGAGCCATTCACATTCACCTGGATCGTACATTTGGCCCACGGCGTCTCCGCCTCTGATAAATTCCAACTCCTTGGGACATCCTCCCGACATGAAAGGTGCAATATAAATGTCATTTGTGTTGTTGATTCCGCTTTCCCTGTAACCTTATTATCACCGGTGTTTACCCAGTTCAGAAGCTCACTCTTAGTGATTCGAGTTGAGATTTATCCAGTTGGAAACTCTTTATCCCCCTTTACCCACCCCCCCAACCTTTCACACCTCCGCCTCCCCCCTTTGATCTCAACCCCCGCACCCCTCCCCACCCAGAAGTGACTTGCTACCCACCCCCCACACACAAACAGTTGACCCACATATGTACCTTGACAATGCTGATGGGTTTCCGAGACAAGTGGTAACTGGTATAACACAGAAAGGTCAGCACCAAGGTAAATCCACGGTACCTACAGAAGGAAAAGTCGCGTTACAAGCTGGGAATCGGATCAGGAAGGTTCAAGTTACAATGTGGACTGAGTTCACCATCTCCATTTACTTCAGCTCTGTATAATATTATAATAATAATAATCCTTGCATTTGATATAGCGCTTTTCACGTCGGGAGGACGTCCCAAAGCGCTTCACAGAACACACTGTAAAGTGAATTGACTGTATATTTGTGGGCGAACGCGGCAGACAATTGCGCACAGCAATGCCCCACAAACAGTCGTAGATTGAAAATGACCAATTTATTATTGTTTTTGGTTTTGGAGGATTATTATTAGGCTCCGTGTGGAGTAAGGAAACTTGCCCAAGGTTTCGCCCTCTGCCGGGAATTGAACTCAGGTCTCTCACTTGCAAAGCGAGTGCTCTAACCACTGAGCTACAGGACTCCACGAAGACAGAGGCATTTCAAAGATCAAAACCTTTGTGGTTCGAAGACCAATACTAAGCCACAACCACTGTTAAAACCGGACACACCTTTTTGGTGGTGTTCCAAACAGTATAAAACGTTGCTGTGACCTGGCTTTCCGGGCAAAACTGAACCACACTGCAACAGCCAACAACAACCAGACTGTTTGCCTTAAACCTCTCCCACATATGACATGGCTGCCAGAAAGAACGAGCTCACAGTTTTATAGGGCCACATACATCGAAACATCACAGGTCTTTACAAGCATTTGTTGTTAAAATGAGTAGCTTTATTGGCAGCTATTTCTTACATCAGGAAGGTCCAACAAACAGCCATTAATTAGGTGAACAAGTGACTGATCGGGGAACGCTAGCCAAGGCAGGGGGACACCTTTCAAAACGTCATCGACCTGAAAGGTTAAACTGATTTTCCTCTCTACATAAAAGCTGCCTGATTTCTCAGGAGCCCTTCACCGAATGTACTGCAAAGTGGATTCGCTGTGTATTTTGGGGCAACAATCGGCAGCGTCCAGCAGTGTCCCACAAACAACTGCGGAGCGAATGATCAATTTTATTTGGGGATTGTTGGCCCGAACACCGGGAGAGAGAAGCTCCCTTCTCTTTTCGAACAGCGAATAAGAGGAGGTGACCACAGGTACGGCCGAAGAGGAAGGTCTTCAATCGTGATATAAAAGAGGGGGATCAGCAACTTGTTTTTATTTCAGATTTCCAGCATCTGCAGTACTTTGCCTTTTGTTTATCGTTTAAATCGCTGGCTAGTTTTGTACCAGTTGTGTGTGTGTACACGTACCTGAGCACGAGAGAGAGAGGCCAGTGATGTGCAATATAGGTTTTATAATAATAATAATAATATAGGTTTTAGGCTGGCCCCATCAGGCCAATGAAGCAGATAGACCACACGATGCAAAATTCACGCAAATACTGTTTTTCCAAGTCCAAAGGAATTTACATGAAACCAAACCCCCACCCTCTGCCCTCTGGCGCAGGGTATACGGTACAGTGTAGTGGCGGCGTACTTTGCGGGCGAAACACGGCGGCCAATCGCGCACAGCAGCGTCCCACAAACAGCCGTGGAGTGAGTGTCCGACGTTATCTGGGGGATTGGGGGATTCTTGGCCAGGACACCAGGGGAGAGAGAGAGAGAGAAATTCCCTTCTCTTTTCGAATAGCGCCAGGCGATCTTGAGCGTCCACCTGAACCGGAAGACGGGACCTGGGTTTTAACGTCTCATCTGAAGGACGGGGGTCTCGGACGATGCATTACACCCCCAGCACCGCACTGGAGTCTCAGCTTAGACTGTGCGCTTCCTAGTCCTGATGTGGGGCTTGAACCCCACAAGCTTCTGACTCAAGAGGCGAGAGTGAGCCTCTTGCCACACACATTACACACCACGAGTTAGTTTGAAGGCTGCTAACCCGGGCAGGGGAACGAGACACAGCTATTATATATATATATATATATATATTTTCTGGTGGCATTTTGGAATCTGATTGAGAGGCAACGCAGTAAAAAACAGGAGACAGAAAGAAAGTCACAAGAACGAAGGGAGCGGTGTGGCCACGGAATTCCCACACCTTCTCTCTCTTTCTATTAATATATAATATATTAATTTAGATTATATCTCTTTATATTAAGATTATATTACATTAACAGAAGAGAAATCTTTACATTAATATATAACTAATTATATTAATTGATATTATATCTCTTTATGTTAAGATTATATCATATTAAATAAAAGAGAAATCTCGCCTTTAAAATTGGATTTAATCTGACACCCCCTACCCCCCACCCCCATCACCCCCCCCCCCCCCCACACCACACACACCACACCCCCCCCACACACACACACCACCCACCAACACTGTGAGAGAGTAACACAGAGGAACATAAAGGCTAATACACACAGTACACAGTAAACACCTCCTCACCAGCGGTCCCTGGAGAACAGACAGAGACGGCCTCCCACAGGGAGTGAGGGACGTGGCATTGCAGTCGGTACCGAATTCACTGACAGAGAGAGAGGAGAGAAGCAGCTGAAGAAGATGGGGTGTGGGGGGGTCCTCCTCCTCCTCTTCACTCTCTCTCTCCCCACACACTTCTCGCCTTAATTCCGTGCGGCCTCCTGGTAAAAGGGGGAGGGAGAGACAGGGAGGGGGGGAGGGACAGAGAGGGAGAGACAGAGGGGGGGGGAGGGAGGGACAGAGAGGGGGAGACAGAGAGGGGGGAGGACAGAGAGGGAGAGACAGGGGGGGGGGGAGGGAGGGACAGAGAGGGGGAGACAGAGAGGGGGGGGAGGGACAGAGAGGGAGAGACAGGGGGGGGGAGGGAGGGACAGAGAGGGGAGACAGAGAGGGGGGAGGGACAGAGAGGAGAGACAGGGGGGGGGGAGGGAGGGACAGAGAGGGGGAGACAGAGAGACGGAGAGACAGAGACGGAGAGACAGAGAGGGGGAGACAGAGAGGGAGAGGCAGAGAGGGGGGGGGAGGGACAGAGAGGGGAGACAGAGAGACGGAGAGACAGAGACGGAGAGACAGAGAGGGGGAGACAGAGAGGGAGAGGCAGAGAGGGGGGGGGAGGGAGGGACAGAGAGGGGGAGACAGAGAGACGGAGAGACAGAGACGGAGAGACAGAGACAGAGAGGGGGAGACAGAGAGGGAGGGACAGAGAGGGAGAGAGGGGGGAGAGACAGAGAGGGAGAGACGGAGAGGGACAGAGAGAGGGGGACAGAGGCTGACGGTGTGTGTCTCAGTCGCACTGTTACCCACACGGTCTCCGCGGAGGGAAACAATGTAACCGATTGAAATGGTGACAACAACTGATACTGTTTCCGGTTCTGATCAGTGAAGCCACATCACATGTTCCCCTTTAAATGTCACCCCGACACGGGGGGGGGGTTAGGGCAGGGGCGGGGGGTAGTGGGGGGGGGGAGGGCCGGGGGGGTAGCGGGGGTAGTGGGGGAGGGCGGGGAGTAGTGGGGGTAGTGGGGGGGCGGGGTAGTGGGGGAGGGCGGGGGAGTAGTGGGGGGGTAGTGGGGGGGTAGTGGGGGAGGGGGGAAGAGGGTGTAGTTTAACATGTGATCGGATGGAGGTTGAGTGTAATTGACGAAAAGAGCAATTAAATGGGCAAAAGCTTTTCTGAGATCATTCAGTCACTGACTCACTGTCACTGACTGTCACTCCTCCCTCATTGCTCACTCACTCACTCACTCACTGTCTCAGTCACTCTTCATTCACTCACTCACAATCGCTTTACCGCGCCACGTACGATGATTTAAAGCCACCCTGGTCTTTAAAATGTTAGTGTCACCTTTATTAACAATAAGTGTATTTTTTGGGGGGGGAAAATTATGTTTTATCATCATTCGCAGACGTCGCACAGAACAACGTCCCACAAACAGCCGTGGAGTGGAGTGAGCGCGTTGGTGACCCATTTTATGAGAGGGATTGTTTTCGAAGAGTGCTATGCGGTCTTTGCCGAGACCTTCACTTTAACACGTTCTTCATTTGATGGACGGCACCTCTGATGGCGAGGCACACCCCCAGCACTGCAGCTGGAGCGTCAGTCCAGACAAGACTACATGAAGTCCTGACATATAACTTCATCCCACAACCTTCTGACTCAACAGCGAGAGCGTCACCCCGACACTTGTGGATTTTATTTCGAGTCCACCTGAGCCCGGGGGGTGAGCACACAGGTTCTCTCTTGTTTGTACGACTCCGGTACAGAACCACTCCGCAACAGAGCGTTTCACCCACTGAACCATCAGACCTTCGCCTCACGTTCCTTTTGCATTCAGACGTTCTAAAAGAATACTCAAAGTGTTTATTTTCTTAATCTTGCCATGTGCCGAGACCAGTGAAAGAACAGCTGCGCAAACGAACTGCGACAATAAACGTACGACTGTAAGATTGACTTTGTACGTACATAGATCAAAACTCTTGGGATGATGAGAGTGGACCTGAGCAAGGTGTATATTTTGTGAATTTTCCCTCCTCCAGAACCTTGTTTTTCCAATTTACGGATATTTTTTAAAACGGAGATCAGTTTTTTTAACGGAAAAAAAGTCAATGAATGGATTACAGAGCAATATCGACTTCTCATAGCTAAACATAATACAAATAAGTTATCAAACACAGCACCATTTGTCAATGGAAAGGCACTTGTTGTTCCGAGCACACACACACACACACCTCTGCTGATTAGAGTCTCTTCAATGAAGTTTAACTTTGTCTTCATCTGGTCTTGACTTCCGAGAAAGCATCGATTACTTCTGGAGTGAACGGACAGGCGCTGATGCAATTCTCTTTGAGAAGTGGCTTCTGTGGTTTCCATCCCACATGTCACAGGAAGACAACACAGACTGTAGTGCTCGAGCATATACTGGCAGGACAAAAAAGCACACAAATCTACTGTCAAACCTGCCCATTTATAATAATCCTTGCATTTGATACAGCGCCTTATCACGTCGTTGAGATGTCTCAAAGCACTTCACATATCAAGTGTAAAGTGTGTATTTTCTGGGTGAAAATCAGCTTTGATCAGCTTTGATCAGCTTGACTAAACACCCAATTTACATTTAAGATGGGCTTGAATTTTAGAGAACATTCCTGCAATCACCTTCACATTATTTAATAATAATAATCCTTGCATTTGATAGAGCACCTTATCACAACTTCGAGAAGTTTCTTTCTTCATAAACCTGCAGTAATGTTATGAAGCTCAGCTCTGTTGTGTAAATATCCTTCAATACATTGAGGATATGTATCCCATCGTCAGACTGTCCTTACCCCAGATTAAACTCCCCAAAAACAGTTGCAGAGTTCCGAAGTGGTGATATAAGGGTGTAATCTAATCACGATCACAAGTGCAAATGACTGTTTCAGTTGTGTTCAGGGAACACCCCAATCAGATTGCAATCAGCTAATAATGGTTCTCAGTTATCTTTCCTTCTCCTATGCTGAAGGTACGAACATGGAGTGGGTACTAGTTCCACAGGCCCCAGTTCCCTTCATTAAATCCAAACGTCCATTCTTAATATGTGAGCCCCATAATGAATGACCATTACAGCTGATATCCCACACCCACACTTTCCACCAGAAAAACACTGGGTAGGAATCAGGATCAAGAATCCTAGCTGCTTCCCCCATTCCTCTCCCTCCTTAACACAGGTCAATGGCACAGACCGGGGAATTGAACCTGGAATCTTGTCTGACCTGCTGCATGTTCCCAGTGACTTCTGTGTTTATACCTGGAATCTTTATGATGTATAAGGCTCCATTTTATGTTAGAGGGTGGCTATATTGAGCCATGAGGAGCAGTATAGGTACACATTGTTGGAGCAGATTTAAGCTCCCAAGTTTTTACTGCGTCAGGAAGGTTGTACTACCTTTAGGGTTCTTATAAAATATGCAGTTGTTGGCACACATATCTGGGTGCGAGTCCCAGAAGTCGCTCCCACAGCAGCAGAGTGGGGCCAGATCGGTGTTTTGCAGTTTAATCTTGTCCATTGTCTGTGCTCTCAGGGCTTCAATATACCTGCAGCAAAGTTAAAGACAAAGCAAAAGATGAAGAAATACAGTCACCTTCACTAGGAGTAAATACCAGATCAGTGAACGGCTATTAAAACTTCCCCCTAACCACGGTTTATATCCCACAATAGCCTGCAACTCACCATTACCTCCATGACAACTCTAACAATAATCCTAGCATTTGATATAGCTTTTTATCATGTCTTTGAGGCACTCTATCAAATGCAAGGATTATTGTTATGCAATTATTATTATTACTCTCCCAAAGCGCCCGAGAAAGGCACTGTAGCCAGCCTACCTGGTTGTCTCCTTATCTTTCTGGACCTTTCCCCGTTGTTCCCGTTTCCTCTCCTCCTGCAGCTTTGCCTGAAGCATCTTTTCACTTTCTGCCATGAGGCATCTCTGATGAATTTCCTGATACAGCCGATTCTCTGCAGCTTTCCTCAGCCTCTCTTTCTCCTCCTTAATTCTGACAAAAGATTTTAAGAGCATCTAAATGGTACATTTGTATCTGGGTCTAGATGTGAACAATATGGCTCTCATCAGCTGAGCTGATGTGTGCCAGATTATGGAATAGTCTTTAATTTTACTTTAAGGTACAAATATTAGCAATGCAGAGTACTGTATCTGTACTGTGCTTTAACTACAGCTTGTGGCAGAGAATTTCATTCCAATCATTCTTTAGGCCTAATAGTGTTGATTCTTTCAAGAACAAATGATTTCCGTTTGAAAATAATATCTCGAGATACATGGGACGTAACATGTCACGCGACTGGCAGGATGGTGGAAGGCGAACTGGATGCACCTTGTTCTTCTTTTGCCTTGGAAATTCTTATGTTGTTTATTCCAATTAGTAGCAATTGACGCACTTGTCAATACTCTTACTATAGGTCCTTTCTATGGGGGATATACTGAGTAGTATTCAGCTGAATACAAGCTACTAATTGTGACAGCAAGAACGTGACCACACATGACGTTACTTTCAAGGTGAAGTGAGAGAAATCCACTGAACCTAAACAGCGTCACTCACACGGCTATTCTCTTCTCGTGCTCTCTCTGCCGTCGCTGGGCTTTGACCTGTTCCCGTTCGAGGTCCATGAAAAGACGACGGTACATCAGGTACTGGCATTGGCGCTGTCGTTCGAGGAGACGAGACAAAAAGTGTTAGATTTATTCAAAATCCGCTTTCAAAGATGTTCCAGCTTGAACAAGTTATTCACCGAGAATTGTTGCAAGGGGGTGATATTATAATGTTATTAGGGATTATTCCTTCCTTCCAAAAGAAAATAAATTGGTCAGTTCAATCCACGATTGTTTGTGGGACGATGCTGTGCACAATTGGCTGCCGCGTTTCGCCCACAAATATACAGTCAATTCACTTTACAGTCTATTCTGTGAAGCGCTTTGGGACGTCGAGAAGACGTGAAAAGCGCTGCAAGGATTATTATTATTAAGGTAAGGGGACACTTCTGCTGAAAGCGTTGTTAACCACGGGAGGGGGTGAAAGCGTGGACAAGTATTAACAGTGGAAATCATTAATTGTATATTCAGGTTAAAAAATAAAATTTAAGTTTGTCAAAAAAAATATAAAATCTCTTTAACCGACCTGTTTCTTGCTCTCTTCCTTGTCCACCCCAGGCTGCAGAATGGCAGCTCCTCTGTGCTCAGCACTGAATCCTGGGTAAGGCCCTGCGGGGGGAGGCTCACAGACAAGTCGATTGCCAACCTAAAATAGCAATTACATTCACACAATCAGATTGCAGGTTTTAACACCACGATGAGACTCGAAACCCAATATACAGTACAAAGGGGGTCATGAATCATGCACATTCAAGAAGTGCATTTTCAATTTTATTTTTACAGTTGAACCATCTACATACACAGTTGCTTTGCCAATATTGTTATCCTTTGATTAGGGCTGTTATCATTGGATGTTTAGAAATATATTCCAGCGATCCCAATTGGAAATTAAAATATATATAATAAAGTAATTCTCTGGAAAGTGGAACTATATAATCATTAGATGATTCATTAATTAGGATTTAATTTTAAGCTTGGATATTATCAGAACGAAAAAAAACTTTGTAGCTAGGATTGTAGCATGTGCAAAACACACTCTGTTCCAAAGACAGCTTCCTTTGCACGTTTGACAATATCACAATCATTTTAAAGTCAGATATTTAACGAGGTTGTGTTTTGCTACTGTGCATTTCGGAAACAAAACTTTGAACCCATGTCTAACCTTTCCACTCTCTTCGCTAAGCTGAAACGTGACACATTTGCCATCCTTCATTGACTGTTGTTCCTGTAACTCTGCAGGCAGATCATGTTGGTTTTCCAGACAGGTAAAATCCTCTTCGAAGCTTGGCTGGAGTTTTCTTCGGGACACAGGGTTCTGGAAAAGGACAAAGGATCTGGTAACAAAGCAAATCCTGCTGTCTTTGTGACAGTCTAACAAGACTTTTTGACAGTAAAATTTGCAGATGTACATGGAACAAGCTGCAGATTCAGTGGTAAAACCGTAAGTCAAGCTATGAGAGCGTAAGAGATCCAACCAACAGTGTCCCATGGATAAGGAAACAGCACTGGCTCCTTCACCTACAACATTTCAAGATAAAATTGGAACGTGAAGTGGTGCAAACTTGACGAGAGAGAGAAACAATGAACACATTAAAATGTAGAGGCATCTCTGTATGTTAATGTGTAAATAACTACACAATAACTTTTACATGTGACATAACCACATATGTAAAACAATGATTTCTTAGTGTCTTGGGACGTCCTCCTGACGTGAAAGGCGCTATACAAATGTAATTTGTTGTTGTTGTTTTGATTCCAGGCATGTGTGGAAACAAATGCTAGATTTTTAAAAATTTAAAATGGGGCTCTGTAATCTACGTGGATAACTCCCCCACAAAAAGAAATTTGGTCATTCATTCCATGACTGTCTGTGGGATGCTGCTGTAGACAATTGGCTGCCGCATTTTGCCCACAAAATATACAGTTAATCTACTTTGCAATATATGCTGTGCATGATAAGGCGCTGCATCAAATGCAAGGATTATCATCACGTAAATTTAAAATCAGTTAGTTTATTATAAATTAGATTATGCATTAAACATGACTTACGTCTCTTGTAGGAGATACTTTCCAGACACCTCCTGGGAGTCCCGCGCTCACCTCCTCTTGTGCTATGGTCTGACACGATGCTAGCCTGTGCCGGGCCTGCTTTGTCACTTTGCTGAGCTAAAACAAACACCGTATTTTAGCACAAACCCAGCTGATTTTTGTGGTGAAACACCAATAACTTGCATTTATATAGCACCCTTCACCCAGAGTAGCGTCCCAGAGCACTTAACACACAAATTACATGAGCTAGGCAAAGCAAGAAAAGAGGATTTACATGTTCACGATCAGCTTATGTACATGATTGTTATTTTTTGTTAAAACTAGTAAATTCTTAGACATCGAATCAGATGATAGACAAACAAGAGTAGGTCATAGGTTCTTCAAGTACTGACTCTTAGCTCATCTATGGGGTGAAACCATCTAATCCAAAGTTATCTGGAGAGTGGGAGAAAAACTAAGGCTATACGGCTTACTTTTGTGCATTTCTAAGTCCAGATTGCCAACCAGCACCAGAAATGCTTACAATGTCTATCAGTAAACTGATTAGTATGAATCCAAAGTACTTTAATTATTTCTCTGAACAAGCAAAGGCATAAATAGAAACATGCAATTCTATTAAACAATCAGCAGGAATGTATTATTCTAAAGAAAATCAAGACAAGAAAAGCTCAGAAGAAACAGTTTCTGTATAAATTCCTTTGTACGCTACTGACCTTCTGAGCTTGGTCATTGAACGCCTTGTTCTTTTCGGCTTCCTCTGCGACCTTGCCCACTCTCTGGGCGCTCACCCACTTTACGCTGGGGCTGCAGATAGCAAACTCCACATTGCTGGCATGAAGCGCACAAGTGATTTTCGTTGGAGTGAGGTGATCAGCAGAAGTTGAGGATTGCCTTATAATCCAGTTATCTCTTTCAACCTAAATAAAAGCACCAGAAATCCATAAATGGCATCTAATTCTCGATATTTCAAAACCCTCTTTAAAGCACTAATTACAACATCTGTTCACATATATACTAAAGTATGCAATATCAAAATAAAACTAGAAGTAGTTTTTGTAGTCAGGTGACTGAGGTATTCATAAGTCATAACATGCAGCCAAACTGAGAGCCGCAGGAGTAATACCTTGACAATTGGTCCTACAAAATCTCCCATGTAGCAAAGAAGGATTAATGCTGCTCAGGAAGAATTGCACAAAATAGAATGGTTTCACATCATTAAACACATATTTAAAAATATATATGGCTTGTCTCCATAGGCTGATTCATGTAATTATACAAGCTGGGTTACAAAAATAAAATTCAACATGCAGCCCTTATGAAATGTTTTCAAATATGGTTTCAGTTTGCTGATTATCGAAGGATTGACAGAGTTTATTAAACATTACTAAATCCTTCTGTTTCGAACAGCAAAGGGGATTGATTGTATAAGTCCATTCATCCAAATGTACGCAACTGACTGACATATTCATCCACAAAATACAGTCAATCCACTTTACAATATATTCAATATATTCTGTGAAGTGCTTTGAGGTGTCTCGAAGACGTGATAAGGTGTTATATTGTGCTCCGCCACTGTTAAGCGCTCTGGGACGCTACCCGTGTGAAGGGAGCTAAATAAATGTAAGTTTTTGTTGTTATATTAAATGCAAGGAGTATTATGATTATTCGATTATTATTGTAAGTTTCATACGGCGTCACAGGATCGCTGTTGCTGGTGGTTTTTGTACATTCGTGCTTGTTCGCTCACACGCCTCTTCACGTTATCTTGAAACCGTTTCAGATTCTCCATTTTTGTTCGGTGGATTTCTTTAAGCTGCTCCTCAACCTCAAAAGCTGAAAACTACAAGAAATTAAACAATCTCAATTAGTATCCAGTCGACTAATTACAAGCATAAAAACATAGACGTTTGTTCAATTTTAATGGCCAGCAACAGGATTTTTATTTTTACTTTGCAAGAGTACCTAACAGAGTGAGGCCTGTATGTGTATTGTTGGTGGGGTGGGGAGGTGGGCAATGAAAACAATGGATTCATATCAGAACTATACTCGTGGAAGGAAAAGAGAAAACAAGCTAAGCTCCATGGAAACAAGGCCTCAAAACTCCTTTGCTGGTTTGAAAGAGCAGTGCACTGAGAGTAGAAATTAATGGGAGAATTCCCTCACAAAAAAGCCTTAGAAAGTACATTAAAACAATTCAGATGATACATGTTAATCTATTCTAAAGTATAAAACAAATACAATAATATTTCCAGTAGCTATTAAATGGAATTGGAAATGCCTAATGGCTGCAATTCTTAAATCGGTTGAAATGCCTCTCAGACCCAATTTATGCTTTCCGCCTCCATGAGGAATTGCCTGGTTAATGAGTGGGCTTTTTCGATCAACTGCTTGTCGAGAACAAACCAGCTCTTTACGTGGGAATAAATGGGATTATCTCTTCAGAAACAATTACTTTTTGAAACTTGGTGCATTCCAAGATTTTCATGGGCCCAGTTTTGTAGCCGAGAGGAACAGATATTAACTGTGAGGAATTGAATGCCTATAATAATCGGAGTTCTTCAAAGCCGCTGCTGTTGCTGTTGACTTTTTCATGGAATAGTGAATTTGGAAGAACTGATGTCCTTCAGCTTTTTCCAGAAAAACTACTGAACAATGAAACTGTAATTTAATTAGTAGGCAAAAGTTGTCGGGAAGCAGAGGTGCTCACATTTCCAATAACTCATTCATTATTCTGAGACGCTATCAGACGTGAAGGGCACTATATAACTAATAACAATCATCCTTGCGTTTGATATAACATCCTGTCACGTCTTCACGACGTCTCAAAGTGCTTCACGGAATATGCTGCAAAGCGGAACCGAGTGCAGATGTCGTGGGCGAAACATGGCAGCACAGCTGTGCGTCCCACAAAATGGATTACGTGACCAAATTACGGAGTCCTGTAGCTCAGTGGTTAGAGCACTCGCTTTGCAAGTGAGAGACCTGAGTTTAATTCCAGGCAGAGGGCGAAACCTTGGGCAAGTTTCCTTACTCCACACAGAGCCTAATAATAATCCTCCAAAACCAAAACAATAATAAATTGGTCATTTTCAATCTATGACTGTTTGTGGGACACTGCTGTGCGCAATTGGCTGCCGCGTTCGCCCACAAATATACAGTCAATTCACTTTACAGTGTGTTCTGTGAAGCGCTTTGGGACGTCCTCCGACGTGAAAAGCGCTATATGAAATGCCAGGATTATTATTATTATCCTTAGATTATTAATTTTTTTTTAATTCTCGAAGGAATTATGACCCCCTTCCCCGGAAAAGAAAAGCCACCCATCGGCCACTCAACTAACAAACCGGGGGATCCCTACTCACTGCCGCGCAAAAACAGCCGCGTGCGGAGCGAGGAGACCTGCCCAGGGTTTCGCCCGGCCCGGGGATTGAACCCGGGTCCTCTCGCCCGCGAGGCGAGTGTGCTCCTCCGACCGCTCCCCTCCCAGAGGGGGCTCCCCCCCCCGCGTGGCTTCTTCTACTCACGAATGCCAAGTGCTGCCCTTCCTCCCCGGCGTTCTCCACCCACGCGCCCACCGGCATCACCGCCTCGTTCCTCTCGGCCAGCACCCTCCCCATTCGGGTCCGGGGCCGCCTCCGCCCAGGGGCCGCCTTTGGGGGCATGGCGTCCGGGACGCCTTCGAGAGGAGCTCTCGGGGGGAGAGAGACAGAGAGAGACAGACAGAGAGAGAGAGAGAGAGACGGGCACCCACAGGGACAGAGAGACACACACACACACACACGCACACGCACACCCAGAGAGATACCCAAACCCGGACAGACACCGAGACCAACCCCTCACACTCTCGCTCTTACCCTCAGCTCACTGAATGTCCCCCCATCCCCACCCCCCACAGTCTCTCTCTCTCTGTGGGCTTTGTTGGGTGTGTTGGTGTGTGTGTGTGCGTGTGTGTCCCTCTCTCTCGCGGTGTGTGTCTGGGTGTCTCTCTCAGTGTGTGTGTGTGGGTGTGTGTGTCCCTCTCTCTGTCACGGTGTGTGTGAGTGGGTGTGTGTCCTTCTCTGTCACGGTGTGTGTGTCCCTCTCTGTCACGGTGTGTGTGTGGGTGTGTGTCCCTCTCTGTCACGGTGTGTGTGTGGGTGTGTGTCCCTCTCTCTGTCACGGTGTGGGTGTGTGTGGGTGTGTGTCCCTCTCTCTGTCACGGTGTGTGTGTGGGTGTGTGTCCCTCTCTCTGTCACGGTGTGTGTGTGGGTGTGTGTCCCTCTCTCTGTCACGGTGTGGGTGTGTGTGGTTGTGTGTCCCTCTCTCTGTCACGGTGTGTGTGTGGGTGTGTGTCCCTCTCTCTGTCACGGTGTGTGTGTGGGTGTGTGTCCCTCTCTCTGTCACGGTGTGTGTGTGGGTGTGTGTCCCTCTCTCTGTCACGGTGTGTGTGTGGGTGTGCGTCTGGCCGCTCCTCACAGTGCGTGCGCGCGCAGCTGACGGTTGGGCTCTCGCGGGAACCGCCCCCTCCGCGCTGACGGACAGCTTCCCGCCAACTCTCGCGAGACCTCCCCTTCCCCCCCCCCCCCGCTGTCGCCGCCCAGCGGCACGTGATCCGCACTGAAGCCCCCGCGGCCGCCATATTGGTAAAGGAGAGAGAGAGACACACACACACACACCCACGTCAGACAACAACAACAACAACAACAACTTACACTTGGATAGCGCCTTTCACGTCAGGAGGACGTCCTGAAGCGCTGCTCCACGCGCCACTGTTTCAAGCCCTCTGGGACGCTACCAGGCGTAGGGTGGGGGTTGGCGCTGTATAAATGCACGCTGTCGTTGTTGTTGTTGTTGTTGTTTTTTACTCTCGCCTCACAAGCGAGAGGACCTGGGTCTGATTCCCGACAGGGCACAATGCTGGGCAGGTTCCCTTACCCCCACGCGCCTCCGCTTACCCAGCAGTAAGTAGGAACCCGGTTGTCAGTCGAGTGGCGGATCGCTTTCGAATTGGGGGTTTGCGTGGGAAAGATTGGTTTGGGGTCGAGGTTGGTTTGGGGTTGATTTGGGGTCGGGGTAGGTTTGGGGTTGGGGTTGATTTGGGGTTGAGGTTGGTTTGGGGTTGGGGTTGGTTTGGGGTTGGGGTAGGTTTGGGGTTGGGGTTGGTTTGGGGTTGGTTTGGGGTTGGGGTAGGTTTGGGGTTGGTTTGGGGTTAGTTTGGGATTGAGGAGATGGTTGAGTTGATGACTTTGGGGTTTGGGCAGGAAGGCTGGGAAACTGGTTGTCTGCTCGGGCAGCTTCACGGGGTTTCCCCACGCGAGGGGCAGTGGATGGGGCAAATAAAGGTGATGTTTCACAGCTTCACAGACAATTTGCGGACACGTTCCAGGAGTAATAAGCCACTTAGGCGCTTCAGGTATCTTTGCTTGGCACCTGAGCTGATGAACCTTGAAAGAAGTGAAGTTCAGGGCAAGTCAGAGGGACTCTGGGATGGAGTTCAAAAGAGTGAGGGTGATCTTGTTGAGGTCTGATACAAGACAAATTGACATTTATATAGTGGAGGTCGGATATAATATGAATTTATTTTTATAATTTTTTTTGATTTTGACAATTCCACTAGTCAGTGACGAGAGGTCATCAATTTAAGAACGATTACCAAAGAGGAGATTAAGAGGAATTTCTTTCCACAGAGAGTTGTTTGGATGCATCAGCGCAGCTCAGTCGGTAGCGCTCTCGCCACTAATAATAATAATAATAATAATCCTTGCATTTGATATAGCGCTTTTCACGTCTGAATCAAAAGGTGGGTTCAAGCCTCCATGTCAGGATTCGGAATCACATAGTCTAAGCTAACGCTCCAATGGCGCACTGGGGTGGTGTTGCGTTGTTTGAAGCGACGTTCTTCAGGTGAGACGTTAAGCTGAGGTCCTGTCAGCCAACTGGATGTTAAAGATCCCGCGGCGCTATTCGAAAAGAGAAGGGAGTTTGTGTGCCAGTGTTCCAGGCAAAGTGGAGTCCTGTAGCTCAGTGGTTAGAGCACTCGCTTTGCAAGCGAGAGACCTGAGTTCAATTCCAGGCAGAGGACGAAACCTTGGGCAAGTTTCCTTACTCCACACAGAGCCTAATAATAATCCCTCCAAAAAAACAAAAAACAATAATAAATTGGTCATTTTCAATCTACGACTGTTTGTGGGACATTGCTGTGCGCAATTGGCTGCCGCGTTCGCCCACAAATATACAGTCAATTCACTTTACAGTGTGTTCTGTGAAGCGCTTTGGGACGTCCTCCCGACGTGAAAAGCGCTATATCAAATGCAAGGATTATTATTATTATTATTAAACCCACTGGTGCTTTTACCCACGACGCCAGCAGAGGGAACTCTGATACTGACTGTACAATCACAAACACACAGTAATGACAGCTCTCAAACACGTAACTCGCGACGCGTTATCTGTTTTATACAATCAGCCTGATAACTGCGCACGGCTTTATGCCGAATGGGTACAGAAAGCAAATGTGTAATAGTGACATAGACCTCCCCAAATACACTAGAACAATGGCATTAGCTCTTCTCTCGCAGCAGTCCAGTGAGCCTTTGCGTCAAGCCACGGATTATTTTCCATCAGTGAAAACTCACCGATAGACCTCTGCAGGTTATGCCACGTCTCTGGAGTTTCCCTAGTATCCCTTTTGTCACTGGAAAAAAGCATGATCAAACCCAACCTCATCGAGAAGGGCTGTAATTAGTCATATAATTGGCTCAGTTGTTTGCCTCTGAGGAGGTTTGAGTCCAATATCTGGACTTCAGTATTGAATCCAGGCTGACACAATAATAATAATCCTTGCATTTGACAACATGCCTTATCAGGTCCTTGAAACGTCTGAAAGCGCTTCACAGAATATATTGTAAAGTGGATTGACTGCATTTTGTGGGCAAAACATAGTTTGGGGGGGTTAATTATTACCCTTGGAAGGCGATTCACCAATCTAACATCCGGGTTCCTACTTACTGGTATCTAAACAGGCGTGTGGAGTAAGGAAACTTTTCTAAGGGTTTGCCCCGCCCGAGAATCGAACCTGGGTCCTCTCACCTTATGAGGCGAGTGCTCTAACCACTACGCAACAGGACTGCAGTGCAGGACTGAGGGAGTACTGTATTGCCGAGATGCCGTCTTTTGGATGAGATGTTAAATCGAGAGGAGAGGAGAATCCTTCTCTGGTGATTTAGGCTAAAATCAAGGCCCAGGCTGGTATTTCAACTGATGACCAGGGATGGCTGGCCAATACGCTCCATCCAAATTCACTTAAACCCATTAAATGTGGTCATTTGTCTCATCGCTGTTTGCGGAACATTGCTCCCGCAGATTAGCCAGCACATTTGCTGACAGAAAAGCAGTCACGGAGCTTCAGAATAACTCATTGTGCGAAGCACTTCAGTCATTTCAATGCGACAAAGCATCGCATCCAATGCAAGTATTCAACAATGGTTTCTAAACAACGGGATAGTGGAAAACTCTGGAATTGTGTGCTTTCTCCATGTTTCCTTGAGATTTCTATGCGGGAGAATGTGTTGGCATGGTGTGTAAGGCTGTTCAAATATAATTTGAGCATCCTTTTAAAGACTGAATGCTAACAAACTCTGCTCGCTACCTTTTGAATCCAGAAGGCGTGACCGCATGGTTTACTGCAGCTGCTATAATGCTGAGCTCTTTCACCCTCGAACATTGAAGATTTACTCCCAACGGGACTTCTTTTTGGCAAAATAACAAGTTGCTCCTCTCAGAAATTGAGGGAACTGAACTCAGTCTCTCCTCTCTGCTCCATCACAGTGGAATAACCTCTTGTCACTGTCTTTTAATTAGGAACAATTTACAGCTGGAAATCTGTGTTGCTCTATTGCTATGGGAACTTCAGATTACCCTTTCTTTCTTCTGCTGTTTTTCTCCGGAGCTGCAGGGTACAAACACTCTTCCTGTCTTCCCCCACTCATCTCCTTTTTCTCCCCCGCACTCCAACATTGAAGGGATTTAGGTGAAAGTGCTTAAAATAAAGTTACACATAAGAAAAAAAAAATAGGCTTAATCCTTGGCTGGCACTACAGTATTTGTGTTCAGATATAAAGATATTGTAGTCAGATCTGAAATGAAAGATCTTTAAAGAAACAATTGATGGTGTGTGTTGTATGCCAATTGCTAAAAATATCTCATAAGAGAAGATTTGGATGAGGATCTTATCCTTCCAGAATACCCTCCCTATCCTTTTTCCATTACAGCTTTAAACTGTTAACAATAATCCTTGCATTTGATATAGCGCTTTTCACGTCGGGAGGACGTCCCAAAGCGCTTCACAGAACACATTGTAAAGTGAATTGACTGTATATTTGTGGGCGAACGCGGCAGCCAATGTCCCACAAACAGTCGTAGATTGAAAATGACCAATTTTTTATTATTGTTTTTGGTTTTGGAGGGATCATTATTAGGCTCTGTGTGGAGTAAGGAAACTTGCCCAAGGTTTCGCCCTCTGCCTGGAATTGAACTCAGGTCTCTCGCTTGCAAAGCGAGTGCTCTAACCACTGAGCTACAGGACTCCACAGAGAGTGTCCGTTAAGTTTATATGCCCTTTGAGACACTCTTTTTGAGGTTCGGGACTCTTCAATGTTCATAGCTGTGTCCAGTACTGGAGAATCATCTTTTTTGCTTTCTCTGCGCATCATGGTATCTCAACTCCAAGTACCCGCCTTTGCCCCATAACCCGGACCAAACAAACATCTATCCACCGCAGTCTTGAAAATTTTAATTGATCCAGCATCCATAGCCTT
Source organism: Callorhinchus milii (assembly GCF_018977255.1). Classification (NCBI taxonomy): domain Eukaryota; kingdom Metazoa; phylum Chordata; class Chondrichthyes; order Chimaeriformes; family Callorhinchidae; genus Callorhinchus; species Callorhinchus milii. The sequence continues at coordinate 816,781 of NW_024704766.1, read as the reverse complement.
CTGGGGGAGGGAGAGAGTTCCAGATTTCCACTATCCTTTGTGTGAACAGGTGCTTCCTGATTTCACTCCACTATACAAATGCAAGTTGCTGTTGTTGTATCCTGTCATTCCTTGCCAGAAAATCTGTTTGTGGTAGACAGGAGAAGATCAGGCTGAGATGTTCCCATTGTTGAATAGGCTGTCATCAATCACTGACATGGCTGACACTGGAGTAAGGTGCCAGAAACTTCCTAGTACCGTACACCGGCTTTGCTGAAAAAATCTCAGACTGCAACCGTGATTGAGGAGAAGATTGATTAGACGACATCTAATGACATCCCATTAGAAAGCTTGTGAAAAGGATCACTTATGTTCGGAATCAGAATGTAATAGACTCCAATACTATAATTGCGGTGTCCCGTAGCATACTGGTTAGCACACTTGCCTCGCTAGCGAGAGGACCCAGGTTCAAGGCAAAACCTTAGGCAAGTTTCCTTTCTCCCTCCGCACACATGCCTCTGCTTACTTGGCAGTAAATAGGAATCCCGTTGTTAGTCGATTGGCAGATCGCTTTCCGGGGGTAATAGTCCCCTCAAAAATGAAGAAATGAATAATAATTTGGTCACTCAATCCGCAACTGTTTGTGGGACACAGCTGTGCACAATTGGCTGCTGCGTTTTGCCCACAATATACAGTCAATTCACTTAACAGTATATTCTGTGAAGCGCTTTGGAGACGTCTCAACGACATGATGCACATGGCAAGAACAGAATACTTCCATTTGATCAGTGCAATTTTTTAAAATTAGGATCACTCCCTATCTAACATATACTCCCTTCTCTCCCCAACGCAGTCAAATACCTCTCGAAGCTGTCTTGACGTCCAAAAAAAATCTAAATCGCTTGTTCTGAGAATTCAAAACCTTGTGATGTCGGGGATGTAGGAACTAAAATCGGGGCTGACAATCGTGATTGTGGGCCGTTAAACATATCGAGTGCAAATCATCACTTCCCGTGTTTTATCAAGAGATTTTTGTTGGTGGAAAAGGACAAGATCTTTATGATTCTCTCTTTTTTTCTTCCCTTCAGCCTGGCATGGAATCTCAGTGGTGAAAACCTCAGTAATAAATTAGAGAACACTGCCCTTCTATTCAGGGGAGTTGGCAGAGTAGAGATTTGTCGAAAACTCCTAGTGGTACTGAGGACGTGTCTGGAGTGTACAAATCATGCAAATCATCAGCAGCCAGTGCTAGTCCCAAAATGAAGGCAGAAAGGGAAGTATTCTCAAGAGGTTTCACCACGCTAGAGTTTTTCAACATTTTCTGCTTTCTTGCAGCACTCACAGGTAGGAAGGGGTTTTATTTCTTTTATTTCCTTCAGTATTTTTTTTGAACGTGTAAAGGCCATCTGATTTTAAAATACTCAAAAAAAAGTTTACTCGTTGCGCTTGCCGAGCTCTCGGTTAAGTTATTAAAACCAACATCACCCATGTCGGGGTAGGGTTGGGGGGGGGGCGGAGGGGAGCGATTTAAACATCGTTCTTTTCTTGCACACTCTGTGCAAACGTGCAGGAGTTTTGCGGAGTACTGTACTTGAGGACAGAGGGGGAAAAGAATCCCGAAGATTTAAGATGCTTTTGTTGGAGGAAAGATGTTAAAGTACAGTAGCTCCATTATAGTCGTTGAGTACCGTGACCTTAATCTAACATACATTATTTTGGGCTGTCTCTCCAAGAGAGAAAGCCATATGAAAAACTCTCCACAACATGGCCCCTGTCTATATAACATGCCGCTTTGTAAAGACAGTCATATAGAGCGATTCTACTGCACTTTGTTCCAGTTCAATTGTGTAGATTCTTTCACGTGACTACAACACATAGTTCATGTCGATGCAAACCTGTCGGTCTGTCTGTCATATCTGGGAATCATATCCAGTTTACGAGCTGAGGGGTGGAAGGGGGGGAAGGGAAGAAATGGCTGAGATGTGTGTGGGTGACGAGAGCGCCCGTGTTGGGGGCTTTAATTCTTTCATCCCCGGTTTTCCAACAGATAGCGCTTTTTTTTTTAAATTCATAAGTATTTTATTTTGCTTCCTCTCCCCCTTTTGTGTGATCCTGGGCGTTTGGGCAATGCTGCTTTCTGAGCTCAATGGTGGGGTACGGCAGATGGGCCTGGTATGGAGGGTGATCCAAAATGGAACCTCGACTGTTTTTTTTTCTCTCTCGGCCGCACCTCATGGACGACTCGACACAGTTCAGCAACTCAGCAGCTGTGTCACGTCCCATCAGGGTGACCTTTTGTGGTGCTGTGCGGTCTTTTTAAGATGATTTTCGCAGTCTCCAACAGTGATCTTTCACATCAGCGACAATAACCTGGGATCACAGACAACTTATCCACAAGGGAGTGATTCAGCCTTCAGAACCAACCTCTGAGATTGAATTCTCCCCCACCCCAGAAAAAAAAAACTCACTACGTTTTACCCTTTAGACCAAAACACATCTTTTTTAAAGAAAAACATTCCTTTTTTACTGTCCTGGTTGTTACCATGATAGAGCTGACATGGCTTAGCTGGAAGAGTAATAAAGATGGATATGACGCATGACCTGTCAGTATAAGGCACCGTCAAACCATTACTGGAGTGGTACTTGGGGGGGGTGGGGGGGTTAGAGTAGGAAATTAATAATGTCAGAAATTTACAGTCCCATTACCCATGTAGGTTTACAATATTTACTTAAAGCACTCCAAGGCCCTGCCCCACGTGAAGGGTGCTTTATAAACGCAAGCTGTTGTTGTTTATAGGGTCTGCGCATATTTTGTTTATAACTCCAGCTCAGGATCAATGCATCACACGCATTGCTGGACACCAGGAACCTTTAACCCGACTGTGTTTGTCATCATTCTGCGAGAGAAAGAGTGGGAAGAGTGGGATGAAGGGAAGGTTGGAGCACACGGGTAGACAAGGGCTAGAAGTACTGAGCGAAGACTAACATGAGCGATGTCTAAGGATAGTCAGCTAAGCGATCACTGAACCATGTCAAATGCTTGCAGATGATGCTTTTCTTCTTTGATTAGAAGGTTCTGCCTGTGGCTTTCTCAGACTTCTTGCACTTTGAGCTTCTGCCAATTACCTGAGGCTAATTTAGTTGAAATTAGCTACAAAACAATGTGTAGCTGTGTTCAATTTGTGACTGTTGCCCCACTGTAAAGGTCATAGCAACAGACAGTTCATTGCCGACGTTGCCTTTCCCCAATCTCAGATGTCATTCATTGACTGGACTTGCATTGAGACTGCAAATCGTGGCTCACACCTCATGCAAAGGCATCCAGTCAGTCAGTCATGAATAACTGTGATGTCAGATTAAAAAGGGTCATGGACTGAATGTATGTGTTGGTATACAAGATACTAAATGGGATGGAGCGTAATTGTTACAGACACAATGAGCCAAATGACTCACTTCTGTATGAAAATGTGTTTATAAAATTGCTTTATGGCAAGGCAGTAGTTACAGGTTCATTGTTGTGAAAGGCAAATTTAGGACAGCCATCAGGGAGGAGAATGAACAGCTAGAACAGAGTTTGAGGTAGAATGTTTAGCTCAAATGGGCCAAATGGCCTCTATCCAACCTTTCTTGGGATCTCTATCTATTTTCTCTGAATCTATTGTTCTTGTCCAGTCTCCACCTCTCTGTATTTCCACTTTTATACTGTGTTCTCCATTGCTGCATCATCCCTATAAATTGGGTAACCACTGAAGGCACAATGTAATATGGAATTTCAGGTATGTAAGTCCATTGCATTGATTGTTGCTGGGAAGGCAGCCAAACCGCAGTGATGGCAGGTGTGGACAAATCCAGACACACCTCTCTGTTCTGATCACAAGATAAGTATTAATAATAATAATGCTTATTTGAGCACAGATGCACATTAGTTGTGTTTTCTTGGCTGTTAATTTGCAGTTTTTTCATGTTATGTGCATCACTGTCTATTTTATTGTTATCTGTCATAGTTTGTCTACTCTAAAAAGCAAGCTGTTTGGGCCAGACTAAATACTCAGACAGGACCAGACACCAAGGCGCTGCTTGTAATCCCAGGTCTGACCAGATGTATAGGACATAGACCCAACCCATTGTAGAAACCTACTGTTTTCTGCCTTTGAATGCAGTGGGAAGCTTCAGATTTATACCAAATACTATATATTTCTGGGACAGTTTCTTTATCAGAATTTACTAAAACTGGACACTTTGCTTGCTGTGACCCAGTGCACACAGAAACAACTGAGTATGTATAATGTTAAGAAACCTATAACGTTTACCAGAAGACAAGAGGATAGGATCTTGGTTTAACGTCTAATCCAGATAATTGGCAAGAGTGAAGCTCTTGCTGAAATTGCATGTCCTGCGTTAATCTGGTGTCTTTTGTGCTATTAATTAGGAGTAGAAATTGCACAACTGCTTAACCTTCCATACATATCATGTCATTTCTTTGGTGATGTACTCAGAGATGGATTGTGATATTATCACAAGTAAGTCTGCGATTAAACAGGTCAATAACTTGATATTAACCTTGCACAGACAGTGGTGAGAAAGTGGAACTCACTGACAGAAGCTGTGGTTGAAGCAGAAAGCATCAGTGTATTTAAGAGGAAGCTTGATGCATACATAAGGGAGAAGGGAAGAGCGGGGATTAGCAGGGATGGAGGCTTGTGTCGAATAAAAACACTGGTGTGGACTAATTTGGCCTAATGACTCCAGCAGTTACCCCCAACGCACACTCTGGGATCCTCAAGCCATGGCTCTCACCAACCTGCGCCTAATACTGTCCGGATTTGGTAAGCAGGACGCAATTCCACTCCAACAATCTATCTCGGGGATTTCACGTATCAGACACCCGGCTGACCATAAAAGAATTGGGGCCTAATATCTTGTTTCCGTGCTGTGGCGTTCTATGTAATTCTAAGGAATAGCTAAAAGTACTTAACCCCAGTAAAGTATTCCCTGCCCTTAAGGCCCTCTGAGAGTTAACCGGGGTGGGAGTGCAGAAGACCTGCCGTTAGCTTGTGGTACATACCACCCCCTGAAGCCATTGTCCTGGGTGCTATTAGCATGTTCCGTGAGCTGCTTCTTCCAGCACTTTCTATACCACAAAAACACTGCTTTTCACAAGCCACTCTTTAAACACAGCCAAGAGGAGGAAATGAGTCCAACAAGCAAACTCTTTGTGCGTTACTTCCTGGCAGTTCCTTCAAGCCCATAAACTGCTGTTTTTCCCCCCCCGAGATGGAATGTTCACTTTCTCCCATCTTACTTGTTCGTTATCAATTATTGTCTTACGTTCACCCAATGGAACCTCCCACGGTTTAGCAGTTTGGAGTCAATGGATGGGCACACACTAAGGATAGATGGGCTTCAAGCGGATTCACTCTGCATTTTGGAGCTGGGTGGATGTTTAGTTCTAACATGAGCCACCTTATGGTATTTACAAACCTGATTATACTCTGGTTGCTAAAAAAGTTTGGGCTAACCCTGTTCAAACACGACACAGGTTCCCCTAATAGTAATAATAATCCTTGCATTTGACACAGCGCCTGATCACGTCTTCTGGACGTCTCAAAGCGCTTCACAGAATATGCTGTAAAGTGAATTGACTGTATATTTGTGGGCGAAACGCGGCAGCCAATTGCGCACAGCAGCGTCCCCCACAAACAGCCGTGGATTGAAAATGACCAATTTATTATTGTTTTGGAGGGATATTATTAGACGTGTGGAGTAAGGAAACTTGCCCAAAATACACAGTGAATTTACTTTATAGTATATCCTGTGAATCGCTTTGAGACTTCCTGAAAACGTGATAACAGTGCTTTATCAAATGCAAGTATTATTATCATTATTATTTGACCAATGGAAGAATGATAGGATCCCCTGTAATCCTGTTTAATGGTTATTTATTGTTAGCCCTCAGGCTATTAGCCCAACCTGCATTTTAGGCCCTTGAGTTTTTTTAAAATAAAAAATTGATAAATCCTACTCAAATTAAACTTATAAACAGAAATGTAAAAATATAGGTATCTTACAATTACAATATCTCTCCCATTCCACCACCCCCCCCCACCCCCACCAACCCAGACAACCTCAACACAATGCTTCCGTGTGAGGGAACCCTTATCTAAAGATCTGCTTTAACAGTCTATAGTTAAAAGTGTTGTTGCAATGCCCTACATCAGTAACGTGCATAAAGTCAGTTCCTATGGTGTTGTAGTTGGGATGCCAGCATATTCGGGGGAGGAGCAAGCTGCAGGGAGAGCAATTGATTGTGGAGGATGAATTATGGATGGAACAGTGTCATGGGAGATTTACTCCATAATTGACCTGTGCCGAACCTGACCTGGGAGTGCTGGATGGGACAATGTAGAGCGAGCTTTACTTTATATCTCGTCTGTGCTGTACCTGACCTGGGAGTGCTGCTGGATGGAGAATGTAAATTCGCGACTTGCGAATGCTTGATGTGGTGCTGGAACCAGCTGAGAGTCACATTGGCAGGTCACCCTCCCACTCTCCTGAGCACAGATGGTGAGAGATAAAGGCTGCGGAAGGAATGAGTAAAAAAAAATGGCTGGGTAGTCCCCTCAACCAACAAAAAAAGCCTTGTCACCATTTCTCTCTCTCTCTCTCTCTTCACTATGATGCTGGAACACTATAAAACAAACCTTTTATAGATAGGAACATTTATATAAAGAGCGCAATGCACACATACACCAAAAAAAAACAGCGGTTACAATGCACTGTTTATCCAGAGATAAAAAGCGAAGTGCACAGATTCAGTGACAAAAAAATTATGGGTGGGTGAAAAATTCGACCTGGGCCTAGGTTTATGCAGCATTTTCAAGTGTCCAGAGTTTGGTAAATTGTTCAAACAATTCAGTCTTTGAAGTTGGTTTTCTGGAGTTCTTAAAAGGCTTGAACCTGAGTATGTGGAAGGAATAAAGCCCACTGTTCTGTGTTAAAATCTGCCTGAGGTTCCAGTGCCTTGATTCTCCAACATTTTGCCACTCCCCACCATCTGTCTTGCTCACTGTGTATGGCAGGGTGGTCCTCCTGGCGATATTTACGGTGTGGCCAGCAAACGAGAAATATTCAATCAAGAAAAAAATATTCGGTTGGCTGACCAAAGAAAGTTGACTTCCACTTCCCTGGAGCGATGTGTAAGTTATACTCCATTATTGGAGACTATTGTAAACGTACAGATCCAAGCACGGTTGGCGTGGGTCTGTGTTGGCGTCAGTGCCTCCATAACAATTCACGAGCTGTCATTGCGGGGATTCACTCCCAGAGCATGAGAACTCGCTCGCTCAAACCAGAAGACATCAGACATCACTTTTAAAACTCTGCCAGGCTTGAAATAGCCACTGCAGCACTGATCCAATGGCACAGACTATAGGGTTCCAGCTCCAACTGTTTTCATTGACACAGAAAACAGAGATATTCATATGGAATGCCAACAGGTCTCCCAAGATTCATGAAGGTTTGAAAAGATAAATAGCGGAAGCGAGAAGTCCTCGGTTTGATTCCCGGCCGGGCCAAAGCCTTAGACCAGTTTCCTTACTCCACGAGCCTCTGTTTACCTAGTGGTCAGTCAGAACTCTAGCAGTATTTCTGGTAGTAATGATCCTTCCAAAAATAATAATTTGGTCACTCAATCCACGACTGTTTGTGGGACACTGTTGTGCGTAGTTGGCCTCCGCGTTTCCCCCACAAAATATACAGTCACTTCACTTTACAATATATTCCATGAAGAGCTTTGAGACGTCTTGAAAACGTGATAAGGCGTAATATCAAATGCAAGGATTATTATTATGATTACTTAAGGCCATTCGGCTAATCGTGTCTAAATGTGGCTTTCTTCGCCTGAACGTCTCATTATGATCTCACTGTGTGTTTTAGTGCCAGCAGAAGGGGTGAATATAACGGGTCACAGCCAGAACACACTGGGAGTTGTAGGGGAATCAGCATTGCTGTCTATACATTACACCACCATCAGCTCCGAGACCCCAGTCATTCAGTGGCAGCTGAAGCGAGACAAGCCCATCACCCTGGTCCAGTCCTTTGGCACCCGTATCCTGGGCAAGCTGCGGCCAGAATACAAGGACCGGATCGAGATCTTTAGGAACGGGTCACTGCTGATCCACAACCTGCAACTGGACGACGAGGGAATGTACGAAGTTGAGATCGCTATCACGGATGACGCTTTCACCGCTGTGAAGACCGTCAATCTCACTGTAGACAGTACGTGATTGTTTACTCAATTATTTATCGTTCGCTTCCCAATTAGAAGTTACCGTGGGTAATAATCCACCACTCCTCCACCCCCCCACCCCTGCCCCCGCCCCCAAAATAATCATTTGGTCACCCAATCCATGACCATTTGGGGGACGTCGCTGTGCGCGATTGGTGCCTGCATTTCACCCACAAAATACACAGTCATTGCACTTTACATTATATTCTGCGAAGCGCTTTGAGACATCTCGTCTCGATATCAAAAGCAAGGATTATTACTATTTTTAAATACACAGTCATTACACTGCACAGTAAAATTCTGTGAAATGCATCTCAACAATGCAACAAGGCACTATATCAAATGTAAGATTATTATGATCATTTCGCAGCCTATTCAGTACCACAGATTTGTTCCTTAATTAGTGTTGAGTTGAACAACCTCCTCATTTACCTCAACAATCAAACCTAAGATGTGGTCTTTGCGTAATTACCTTAAATCAATGCCCTCTAGTAACCGATAAACTGACCATTGGAATTAATTTCTACGTACTCTGCCAAATCTTAAATATGGTAATCAGGAGTTCCATTATTAGTTGGCCTAAAGCCCAAGATCTTATCTGGACAACTGGCGTCCTTAGATTGGAAGCTGTTGTTTGATCAAGGTGACCCACGTTGTTTTTCTCTGCATTGATCCCCGCACTAAACTCCATACCCCTATCACACCAGCTCTAGCCGGGTTCCACTGGCTCTTTATCGCCGAACGGATCAATTTCAAGATCCTCACATTCGTTTCCAAACCCCTTCATGCCCGGGCACCTCCCTCTCGCCCTCTCTGACCTGCTTACTCCCCAACCCACTGCCCGCTGCCTCCGCTCGACTGGCTCTGGCCGCCTGCTTGTCCCTCGTGCCTTCCGTTCCACCATCGGTGGCCGCACTTTTAGCCACTACGCCGCGAAACTCTGGAACACTCTCCCTCTATCCTTCCGCCTCTACCCCTTCCTTCCCCATCTTCAGGTCGCACCTGAAGACCTTCGTGTTTGACCGTGTCTAAGGTCACCTCCCCCTCCTCCCAGCTCAGCATTGTGCTCCACCACTGTCAAGCGCTACCTGCGTGAGGGGCACTGTGTATTGTTTCATGCCTTCTGGTTTTAAGCCCTTTATTCACTGTCTTCTCTTCTTCTCTCCCTTGACGATCGCAGTCCCCGTCAGCAAGCCCGTGGTGATGTTATCCTCCTCTACGGTGCTGGAACTGAGCGAGTCCGTTACCTTTAACTGTTCGATTGAGAACGGCACCAAGCCGACGTATATCTGGCTGAAGGGAGGGAAACCGTTGGACATCGACACCAGACTCACTCTATCCAAGGACCAGCAGATCCTGACCATTACCAGGGTCTTCATGGCGGATGATGATATCTACAGCTGCATCGTGCAAAACCCCATCAGCAGCTCTCGCAGTGTGCCCGTCAAACTCACGGTGTACAGTAAGTGATAGGGAGACCCAGTGGGTGGGCCTCGCACTCTGTGTGTTTCAGTGACAGCAGAAGAGGTGAATATTAACAGATCACATTCCAGTCCACACTGGGATTGAGTTGTAGGAGAGTTGGCCTTGCTGTCTCTGCAATATACCTTGATGTTCTTCCCTCGTTCCACGCTTTGCCTTCTGTATCTTGAACGTCCTGACGAGTAACCCTGAGAGGAGTCTGGGCTTTGACCTGATTGTGTCTCTCCGCAGGGCGGAGTTCTTTATACATCATTCTCTGCACCGGGGGTATCTTTCTTCTGGTTACCTTGGTAACCGTGTGTGCCTGTTGGAAACCTTCCAAAAGGTAAGATGTCTCTCATGTTTCTCGTTAGACCTTGCGTAGACACATTAGATTTGAAAAGAGAAGTGAGTTTCTCCCGGTGTCGTGAACAGTAGATTGATTGGCCGTTCACTTCCTGGCTGTTTGTGGGGAGATTGCTATGCACAAATTGGTTGTCGAGTTCACCTACAAAATACACAGCTACTGTTACAGTTACTGTGAATTTTGGCACTTCGAGCCATCTTTCTGATGTGAAAGGTGATATTTCAACTGTCGGGATCAACCTAATAATTCTGAATAGTCCACCTGAACAGGGCACAGATGGGACCTCAGGTTAACGTCTCATCTGAAGTACAATACCTTGTTAAGTAGACAAAGTTAAAGTATTGTATTTGTACAGGGTACACGCTGTAGTAAGAAAGCTGCCCCTGATAAATGTAACTGTATTTTACCTAAGTTGAAATTATATGTATTACTATAAAATCTGGGTCAGCGAGCCTGCTAAATCCCTGGACCTAACGGCAATCGAAGAGTTAACAGAATTTCCCCTGAATATATAATAATAATCCTTGCATTTGATACAGCGCCTTCTCACGGCTTCGAGGCGTCTCAAAGCGCTTCACAGGATACACTGTAAAGTGAATTGAATGTGTATTGCGTGGGTGAAACGCGGCAGCCAGTTGCGCACAGCAGCGTCCCACAAACAGTCGTGGATTGAGTGACCAAATTATTATTATTATTTTTTTTGCTGTGGTTTACTGTTAAGATCCATCATCTAGTAACTGAGGACAGGACTATGGCTTTAAGCGGACTGATACACCGAGCGGGTGATGTAACTGGTCTGGCTGTGACCGAGGTCTTGTGACATGAAGGGCACAGTGTTTGGGATTAGCCTTGATCTCTGCCGCAAGGCTCTGGCTCCGTGACTGGAAGTAAAGCAAAAAGGGGAACAAGAGCGGGAGCAACTGGGTCTAACCTACTGATAAGAGCAAGGAAGAAAATTTCCCTTCATTAAACATAAGAATCATAGGCGTTCACGAGGCAGAAGGCAGCCATTCTGCCCATCATGTCCCGTCAGCTCTCAGAGCAAGCTATTAATAATCCTTATCAATAATAATGCTTGCATCTGATATAGCACCTGATCACGTCATTGGGACAACAGCAGCAAAAATAACTTGCATTTCTATAGGGCCCCTCACGTAAGGTAGCGTCCTGGAACGCATTTTACAGAAGTGTCTCAAAGCGCTTCACAGAATACATTGTAAAGTGAATTGACTGTGTATTTTGTGGGCAAAACGCGGCAGCCAATTGCGCACAGCAGCGTCCCCACAAACAGTCGTGGATTGAGTGACCACATTTTTTTTTAGGGTATTATTACCTCCGGAGAGTGATAGTGTTCTGAATCTCACTGTTCGTTGGTTTTTTTTTCAGAAATAAAGGAAAAGGAGACAAACAGGGATCTTCGGAGAATGTGGATCGTAATGAGGATCAGGGGAAGCATGAAGGTTAGTCACAGAGAGGTAGGGTGGAGTCTGAATGAACCAGCAACCTCAGAAATTGAGGTACGGTTTGTGGAGTAAATTACCGGAAGAAACACGTGATGAAATATTGCACATTTACCCCATTGATCTTTTTGGTATTAAATCCCTGTGCAGCACAATTAGGCTTTAGCAGAGTAAGGTCAGCAACAAATCCTTACATTTATACAATAATCCTTGCATTTGATATAGCGCCTTACCACATCTTCGAGCCGTCTCAAAGCGCTTCACAGCTCTAAAAGTCAATTATTATTAATACATTTCTGTGAGTGTATGAACAGTGGTTCTACATTTATCAGTGTTGCATTTCATTTCCCCTGTGTTCGGTTACAAGCTGATCTCTATCCTTTTGCAAAATTGGTGATTCCCCGTTTTGTGCTCTCGGCAAACGTGACCAACTTAGCTATCGGTTTGTTGAATCGAGTTGGAAGAAATAGAGAATCGCGTGATCTTTGTGCCTTTTCCCTCCGAGTGTGTCCGGACTACTCTTCTATGTGCAGCCACAAGAGGGCAAGAGAGAAAGCAACCCAATCCAGGGTGATTAACCCTCAGCTCTTTTTCCTCGGTCTCCCCTATCAGTTCGAATTTCAACTCCACTTGACAACGTATCTCAAAGCCGTGGATGTCATATATACATGCGCTGTCTCACCACACACACACACACACACACAAATATAAAAGCTCATATATTCAATATATGAGAAAAGGAGACGTAAACTAATCTTGGAGCTAAAAGTGGGTCCAGAAATAATTTCTTGCTTCTTTCCTCCCTGGCTCACATCACTAGAAGGTCATAGAGGCAGAACTGATTGGAATGGTAAAGAGGGAGATACAGTATATAGATAATTGGGGCATAAGGATGGGGAACAATGTGGAGAAAATGCAGGAAGATCTTTCACAACAAAGAATTGTGAAAGATTTAATGATGGGCCCGAACAGTCTATTTCCTGTTGCTATATGCCAGACACCTGCATGAACAGGCAGACACATACTGTACACACACACTGCTCAATCGCTTGAGGCTTTGGCAAAAGCTGAACAGATACAAAGCACCAGTGAACTCTCAGAGTCAATCATTAACTGCTTCTCATGTGTCTGATTTACCAGAGCTGCTACCGAAAGTGGGGCCTGAGCGCAAGAATCCAGTGGCTTTGTACGTCATCAAAGAAAAGGTACGTGGAGCAGTCCGCCTGTTAATAATAATCATCTTTGTTACAGGAAGATGTCCCAGATTTACTGTGAATTCTCTGTTTATAATAATAATAATCCTTGCATTTGATATAGCGCTTTTCACGTCGGGAGGACGTCTCACTGTAAAGTGAATTGACTGTATATTTGTGGGCGAACGCGGCGGCCAATTGCGCACAGCAATGTCCCACAAACAGTCATAGATTGAAAATGACCAATTTATTATTGTTTTGGGTTTTGGAGGGATTATTATTAGGCTCTGTGTGGAGTAAGGAAACTTGCCCAAGGTTTCGCCCTGACCTGCCGGGGATTGAACTCAGGTCTCTCACTTGCAAAGCGAGTGCTCTAACCACTGAGCTACAGGACTCCACAAATTTGGTTTGGATACTCTTAAGCATAATGATGGGTTTCTGCATGTGCCAGACACCCGGCTGGCAAAAAACAATGGAGTGACTCTGTCTACCTTTTGGACGAAAGCGGTAGCCAATTTGCGCCCAGTAATGACCCACAAACAGCCATGGAGTGTTTACCTCAACACCTTACTAATTAAGTAACAGAACCAGTGCTATTAAAAACAAGAAAGGATTAAAAATAATCAGGGGCTTTCCCTTTCATACAATCATTTCCCCCCAAAGTCATTACAAGTTTAAATCGCTGGCTTCCCTGGAGAAAGGGAGATAGTTCATGTTTTATTGGCACCACTTGTGGAGTCACACTCGGCTGAGATCAAACATACATTGTGATTCCGACACTGTCTTTCTTCCAGGAATCCCCAGAAGGTGAGGACGAGTACCAAAGTGATTCCAAAGGCACAGCCGAGCCGGCCGGCTTCTCGGGTCCCTCCATGTCTCCGCCCAGATCCACGGCACACATGGGCCGCTCTCCCCGGAGGTACAATAAGTCTCCTGTCCGATCCCCGAGCTCCACCAGAGCACACAAGTCCCCCAGTCGATCCCCCAGCTCCCCGGCCCACCAGAGAGGCTCCAGCCGAGTCCTGCGGCCGGCCGGAGTCCATATGATCAAGGAGCAAGACGAGGTCAATGTGGAGAATTAGCCCGTCAAGCCCCTGGTCTTCTCTCGTGGTTGTAAAACAAGGCGTAGGTGCTGAGTTATGAGCACAGAGCACATGCTGCGACCTTGCTCCATCACTGCTTTTTTTTTCTGGGTGTTTTACATATACATACGTCCCCGTAACCCCGTCCCTGATAATGGTTTCACACCTAAAGCCCTAGTTCCCAGCAGGTAAACAAGGGCCGAACACTCCATCCGTCCATCCATTCATTCATTCATTGCCCTCAGATCTCAGGGCAGGAATACACCTCCCTCAGTACCTCTGCCTGAGTTACCCATTGCCATTTGGGTGGGAGTTGAGGGTGAGGAGGAAATTGCTCACCCATTGACCTTCAAGCCCTCCTCGTGTGTGTGTGTGTGCGCGCATGCACACATGGGTATATGTGTGTGTGTCGGAGGGAAAGCACACCTAACCTTCATTCACTGCTTCCTCCATTGGCAAGTTGATGGTTCCATGGGCAAGAGACTACCACCCACCATTCCATTGCATTGGAACTCCCACATGCCCACGTCACCCCACCCCAACCTGTGCCAATGACAGTCACAGTTACTGGTTTGGCAGCCATTGTCCCCTTGACAGCAAGTCTGGTGTGAGAGAGCACAATGCCATTCCCAGCCAATGATTGACTCATAAACCAAACTGTACTGTTTCAGTGAGACATTCCTGACAATTGTTTTAGTTCAAATCTGGGTCGCTCTTTCAATGTATATTTGGACCATAAGGTCACAGAGATCATGGACCAACACAATCGTCGCTGTAGCCTGGGTAAACTATGCTATTCCTTTCCCCTGTGTATGCGGATTTCACTTAAAACCCATAGGTTTTGCTTGTCTTAAATAACAAAGTGCCTTTGCATTGCTTAGACAGAGATAGCACGTCCAGACTGGACCGACTGACCACTAATCCTACCATTGCTCTGTTACCTGGATAGAGCGTATTATTTCAGGCAGCTCAGCTGTCAAACCGAGATGCGAGGGGTGTTGTTTAGTGATGTAGACAGCGCACTGCAGGACAATTGACGTGAAGCAGTGACACAAAAAAAAATCAATAAAGATTTTATTGCAGATTCCTGGGACTTGCCTTTAACACTTGTATTTTTGTTTAAAAAAAGGAAATGTCGGCAGGAAACAGAGATAAAACTACACGTTTTTAACATGGCCTTCAACACGTATCGGCAAGCAGGAAGTCTGAGAGTGACTTCTATTCTGCGATCGATCGTTGGTGGCTTTTTGCTTTCGGGCTGTTTCATGGCCAAGAAAAGGGAGGGGGGGCGGGTTGGTAAGGCGTTAAAAAGCAGTAACCCCTGATAGTGTAGTATTTCAGCTGAAGACAAGGATGGAGACTCGAATAATAATCCTCACATTTGATATAGCGCCCGATCATGTATTCAAGACACCAACAAAATTACATTTTAAAGTGCCTTTCAAGTCGGGAGGATGTCCCAAGGCGTTGGACAGACAAGAGTTTTGGACCCGATCTGGAGATCGGGGAGGGTGAAGGGAAGCAGGGAGGGAGATCAAGAGCACGGACAAAGAGGAGGGCCTTGATGGAGTCAAGGGAGGGGCCCAGTGTCTCAAAAAAGTCTCAAAGCACCTCACAGAATAAACTGTAAAGTCTGATGACTGTGTATTCCGTGGACAAAACAAAATATTTTATTTAAAAAATATATTTTATTAAAAGCAAAATATCAATGGTGCATTGACAGCCCCTATCCGGCTGCACAACAACCACTTGGCCAAGCTCTCGGAAGGTCAACAGCCCATATCCACTGGAACCCCAGTGCTTTCGGACACAAAGCCAAGAGAACTCAATACAGAAAACAAAATGGAACGGTGGTAAAATATAAAATATACGCATTTGCAATTTTATTTAAATTTGTTTTTACACACAAGGTTTAAAAGGAATGTAATTGCACCCAGTCACACACGACTTATCAATCACAAAGGCACTGGTCCAGTCTATCAATGGATTTCCAGCTCTACTGCATTGCGTTAGTGCATTCATTAAGACTCTTTTGTGCCCCTTCAAGGGGAATCTCTGTTTGTCTGTTTAAAATACATTTCCCTCACCTTCAAACGAGCATTTGACTCAAGTCTTCAGAGATCAAATGGATTTGTTTGCAACACGCTATGGACTTGCTTTGAAATATTTTGAGGCATTCGAAATAGAATGCTCCACACTGTGTCAAACGTGTTCATTCTACATCACAATGAAGCAAATCTTTTGGTCAAAAGACAAGTTCCTCAAGAACATTGAGTCTGTCGAGGAGAGGCATGAATGTTGGGTTGAGGGAGACTTCTAACGTTTGGATCGAGAGCACAATTTCTCTGATCCACTTTCCCTTTCTTTTTGAGAAAACCAGGCAAAGGGCCAAGGCCATAAGGTAGGACACTATCAAGGTGTAAGAAAATAAGAGAGAAAAGATAAGAAGCAAGTGGCAAGCTGGCTTCAAATGCTCGTTGATTCTAGGACAGAAGACAGAGAGGCAGGTAGACTGAGTAAGAGCAGGTCCACAGCCTTGAATGGGGAGGAGGGCAAGGCAGCAGGTGGTAGTGCAACAAATCTTCACAGGGATTTGGAAGGTGGAAGATGATGGTGGAGGTGGAAATGGCTTTTGACATTGGGAAGGGAGGAAAGTACAGAGTAGCGTTAGTCATAGTCACATCACAAGCCAATTGTAGCACCCCATCACTACTGAGATCAGCTAACTCAACTGTAGGGTACTGGTTGGAGCACTCACCTCGCAAGCGAGAGGACCTGGGTTTGACTCCCGGATGGAGGAAGGCTTGAATGACACCTTCCTATCCTGAGTGACCCTGCAGCACAAACAGGTGTGAGCTGTCAGCAGAGTAACGAGGGCACTAACAATAGTGACATCGTTAGTAAGAGTTCATCAGGAATCACAGCTGGGTACCAGCCACTTCATTCTCTTTCAGGTAATTCTGAATTTATTGCAAAGGGATCTTTGTGCTCATGCAGAGAAGGGACTGTCATCATTGTCATCTCAGTTATGTGAAAGCAGGCCTAGTGTTGGGGGCTGTTTGTTTTATCCAGGAAGCTACCTTTCGCTTTGCCAACAAATGTGAGTGTGTGCGTTACCTGCATTTGAGGCCTGGATTCGTATCACTTCATCGGACTCAACCCGCCCGCTCCCTCCTCTGTCTCAGTCCTTTCTCCCTGGCCCACCAATAATAATAACAACAATAATCCTTGCATTTGATACAGCACCTTATCACGTCTTCGAGACGTCTCAAAGTGCTTCACAGGATACACCGTAAAGTGAAATGACTATTTTGTAGGCGAAACAGCCCCTAACACAAGGCACCTGATTTCTGAATGCATTGTTTCGTATTGTATTGCACAATCAGTGGGCAGCACAGCGGGGCGCGGATGAGAGGGGGAACGAGGGGGGTGATGTGGGGAGGGGCGTACAAGGGGGGAGTGAGATGGTGGGGGGGGGTGTCAGCTCTGGGTCTCCCTCCTGCGGCACGTCACACAGCAGCAGCTCAGGAAGCGGGCGAGGCAGGAATGCTGACGCCACCAGCCCTGGGAGGAGTGTGTGGACACCAGGTCCTCCTGAGACACCACCAGCATAGCCTCCTCCGTCTGCAGCGAGGCCGAGGGCGAAGGGCTCAGGGCGTCTAGAAAGTTCCGGAAAAACCACAGGTCTTCGTCCGACAGGCCGGAGACCACATCTAAAGCAAAAGAACAAACGTTAATGAATTTTCTTATCATTCAGCTCATCCATAAGATACAGAGCCTTATCACATCGTTGAGATGTCTCCGAACGCTTCACGGGATATATTGCAAAGTGTATAACGACTGTGTGTTTTGTGGGTGAAACACGGTAGAATTGGGGGATTGGGAGAGAGTGCCACATTTACTATCCTTTGTGTGAAAACGTACTTCCCCATCCCACTCCTAAATGGCCTAGCTCTAATTTTAAGATGATGCCCCCTTGTTCTAGATTCCCCCACCCACCCACCTGAGGGAATAGTTTCTCTGTAGCTAGCCGATCGAATCCCTTTATCATTTTAAACTCCTCAATTAGATCCTCCTCCACAGCTGCCCTCGCTGAGCAGGACACGAGGTTTCATCCCATCGGTGATCGGTCAGTGCCTACCTGCATCCTCTCTCTCGTACAGCCTGGTGTATTTACTCTCCTCCAACTTAGACAGACATTTCTCCGCAAACACCCAGCGCCCAGTCACTGGGCAAAGCAGCTCTGCCGGCTGGTACTGCAGCTGGATCAGAAAATGGCGCAAAAGGGATTAACTCCTCAGCTCATTGCGGGACTTTCCTGATGGAATTATACAGACCCTATAGCACCGAAACAGGCCATTTGGCACCACTGTCCATCTCAGTATCATCTACACGTGGAAATCCCAGATAGATTGTTGGAATGCAACGCGCTCTTTCACTCTCTCTAGGGACACATCCAGCTTACCTAATTCTGGAGAGTATCAGGCGCAGGTTGGCGAGTGCGAAGGCTTAGGGGGAGCACAGAGTGTGAGGTTGGGGTAACTGCTAGAATCTATTTAACTAACTAAAACAGCATAGCTTGCCGAGTAAAGAGCTTTAGTGGGAAAACAAGCAGCAGCACAGATAGCTTGCCATCCTAGAGCTCTTTACTCAAATCCCATTCCCCTGTTCCAAAGCAATAGTCACTGCTTACCTTGTATTTAACTTTGATGCAGGAATGCACGTATGGGCCTAAGTAATAATATTTCATTCTCGGAGCCTTCTTATGGAGCCTTTGTGTTAATGCTATTTCCCTAAAAGATACAAGGAATAACGTCACATGAAACAGGAAAGACAATTCATAGGGCAGCTGGATTTACTGTCAAGCACTTCCAGGTCAGATACAGCACAGGTTAGAGACACAGCCAAGGTCCCTCTACACTGTGCGTCCACACTCCCAGGCCAGGGTTAGAGACACAGTAAAGCTCCCTCTTCTCTGTCCGTCCACACTCCCAAGAGACTCTTAATAGTACCTGAGTGCAGAGTAAACCCCCAACGAGAGGAACGAGTAGGCGGGATCGTAGCACAGGTATTGGGAGTTGATGCCTTCGGGTAAGATGTCCAAGAGGCCAAGAGCGATGATCTTCCCGTCCAGCAGGAACTGCTCGATGAAAGAGCCGTAGCCAGTGTCGGGCCCGTCCACAGGCTCCTCGCCCTGTTAACGAAGTCAAACACACGCTCTGGTCACATGGAACCCAGCAAACTCAACCACAACTGCCGTTTACACAGCGCCTTTCATGTCGGGAGGATGACCCAAGGCCCTGGACAGTCATGGATTTGGACCCGAGCTGAGAGTTGGGATCAGGAGGGGTGGAGGGCAGGGAGGGTGGGGGTTGGAGGGTGACCAAAGTTTCGGTCAAAGAGGAGTGTCTTGAGACGGGCCTTGAAGGAGGGAGCGAGGTGAAGGAACAGTGGGATGGAGTTCCAAAGAATGGAGGCAGAGAGGTTGAAGGCCCAACTGCCGATGGTGGGGCAGGCCGGGAGGGGAATGGTGGGGCGGGGAGACAACTCCTCTCTAGCGGCGACTCCCTAGTGTTAGCTACAGTCCCTGAAGGCACCTTTTAGGGAATCTGACTTTCAGCAAGAAAACAAGAGCAAAACTAAACTGCATTCAGTGAACATTCATCACATTGCAATGTCCCAGAATACTTTGCTATAATCAAGCTCACTTGGAACTGTGTTTCTTGGCAAAGCACAGCAGTAATTTTGTGCCCAGTGATGTCCCACAAACACCCGTGCGGGAGCTGGACGAGGAGAATATCTGGAGGATTGCCGGCCAGGACGCCAGCAGTTCTCTCATGTTCCAGGACCTTGTGTCAGTGGACTGTGGTTGTGACTTCATGGGGGCAGATAGCTAACTGCAGGCCAGGCACTGACTCATAGGCAAGAAGAATAAATAACTTGACATCTTGCCAGTACTTGCTGTCTTAGCTCACACATGAAGAATGAGGAAGGTTTCAGCGAGCCCACGGATCTCTCTTAAAAGACTCTGCGTCGTCACGCGAAGCCAAAAGATTAAGTTTGGTTGAGACAGAAATCGTGCGAGGTACTCACCAAGAGAGGCGTGCTGCAGAAGAATCTTCTATACTGAAAGAAAGAGGTGAAAGAGCTCATCAGGCACAGCAACACACGGTCTGTTTCCCACTGTGTACCCAGAGAATAATAATAATAATAATCCTTGCATTTGGTATAGTGCCTTATCATGTCTTCGAGACATCTCAAAGCGCTTCACAGAATATACTGTAAAGTGAATGACTGCATATTTTGTGGGAAAACAAATACAGAAGGTTATTGGTTCAAGTCCCACGTCGAGACTTGAGCCAATATTGAGGCAGACACTCACTCTGCTGTCAAGACATGAAAACCTCAAACCAACCACTTAACGCCTTGCACATCTGGAACTCATCCCAAACCAGCTGGGATTTATTTTGGGATGTGCACGAATTCCTGACAGTTTATGAGAGTATTTTTCTCTTTAACCAGTTGCGTAGCGGGTGGGAGATGGGGGAGGAAGAGGCTGTTTGGTCCATCGGAGCCTCAGCTTTCGGTTTCTCTCAGTTTCTGACATGCCAACGAAATTGTAGTGAGAATCACGGTGGGTTGGGGGGTTGGTGGGGAGAGACGGATTCTGCTGACAACTGGACATCACTCCGACCAGGTAATTCGCTTTGGAAGTCGATTTTCAGAGTGTCCCCAAGTTTGACACCTGTTTTTTGTCCAGCAGTTCCTAATGTACATAGGTCCTGGCAAGTCAGGTTCTGACAGGCTTGTAAACGTCAATGTCTACGTCAGTAACAGGGTTGGGATGGTCTTTGGTACCTCAGCCTCGGAGGCCATCTCCTCTGTGTCCTTGTGCACGTGCATCTGGTATCGCTTGTACACATTGTATGACTCCCTGAAGCTGGTCTGTAGCTCGGGGCTGGGCGGGCATAGTTTCAACAGCTTCACCTGAAGGCGGAGAAGGACAAAGTGTTTGAGGTTGGAGCTACAGAGAGTCAGCAAACCGCACAGGAGGCTTTCAGACTTCGTTACATTTATAAACAATCTTTGCATTTGACACAGCGCTTATCATGTTGTTGAGACGTCTCAAAGCGCTTCACAGGATATACTGTAAAGTGGATTGAATGAGTATTTTATGGGCAAAACGTAGCAGCCAATTGCGCACAGCAGTGTCCCACAAACAGTCATGGTTTGAGCGACCAAATTATTTTTATTATTTTGAAGGGATTATTACCCCGAGAAAGCAATCCGCCAATCGACTGACAACCGGGTTAACTGCTGGTAAACAGCGGTGTGTGGAATAAGGAGACTTGCCTCAGGTTTCTCCTGCCCAGGAATCAAACCCAGGTCCTCTCGCTTTGCGAGTCAAGCGCTAGATGCGAGTCTCACCTCCAGACGCTGCTGTGCTGGCTCTGTGCTCCCCGACATCAGCTGCTCGAAGCTCTCGGTGTGGCTGGGGCGGGGCCTGGGGGCGCGAGGGGGAGGGCAGGCTCTGGCGGGGGCTGGTGAAACGCGGGCAGGCGACGTTGGCTGAGCCGCCCGGGTTTTATGACGAGCTTGGATTGAGGAGTCAGTGTCGTCACCTAGAACAGAGAGCAGCTCTGTCACCAGGTCCCAGCACGAGCACAGGAGCTCTCCCCCGGCCCTGCCTCCTCGCCCACCCCATCACACCTCCCAGTCCTGTCTCCTAGCCACACCTCCCCACCAACCCGCCTCCAAACTGAGCCAAGCCCCCCCTCCCACCCCCTCCTCGCTCCCACCCCAGCAACACCCCGACAATCAACCTCCTTTCCAACACATTACCATAGCTCTCACACTCACCGGGCCACGGCTGGGTGGGGTCCAGGGGGAAATGGTTCCCAGTTTGGTTCAGTTCCAGTTCCCCTCGTCCCTCGCCGGCTCCCTCCTCACACCGGCTGAGGGTCTGGGGCTCCGAGCTCACCTCTCCGGTGAGGGGGTGGGGGGGAGGAGGAGAGAAAAAGAGAGAAAGGAAGGAAGGGGAGAAAGCTGACATTCTGATTGGAAACAAGTCAGACTGAGCCAGCGACCCTCGATGAAAGTTAGGTGGTCACACACAAACATTTACCAGCTGCCGGCTTTCCCGAAGTCCCTTCCATGGTTAGATACTTCCGCATCCTCTTCAATACCTGACGCTGTGACCGGGAGGCTTGAAAATCCAGGACGTGGCACCTGGACCAGTGGGAGACGGGAAAAGGGTGAAACAAAGTCAAAGAATCTCAGCAAGAAGCTCAGGGGTGAGGTGTGCGGAGTCTGTGTGGGAGGGGGGGGGGGAATTAGGGCAATCAAGATTCTGCCCTCATTAATGGAAAAATCTCTGTTCTGCTGTTGTGGCTCCGTCACTCGCACTCTCATCTCTCGGTCGGAGGACGGTGCCTTCATGTCTTGACTTTATATTTAAAACTCATGAGGGTTTGTGAGACACTGCTGTCTATTCAAATAATTTAGACAGAATTCCTATTAGTTATAATTCTAATTATTATTCTTACGGTTATTATTATGTTGGACAATGCCCGGCCCGACAGTAAAAATATTGGAAACGCCAACATTTCCCGCATTTGATGATTGATAAATGGCCACAAACGGGTCTCCATTCTATGTGTCTCTCAGCTCCACTCACTCGGACAATGCAGACAAGGCCACGGCTGTTGCGGGGACGCTGCTGTGCGCAATTGGCTGCCGCGTTTCGCCCACAAACTATACAGTCAATTCACTTTCCAGTCTATTCTGTGAAGCACTTTGAGACGTCTCGAAGATGTGATAAGGCGCTGTATCAAATGCGAGGGTTATTATTATTATTATAAACCCTGTCTAACAGCTCAACAACAAGGTAAGTCTTACCTCATTGGGTAGGTGGGGCAGCAGGTGACAGGCATGGTGGCTTTATACAGATACTTCCCACTCCTGTAAGGCGAGAGAGACTGGACGTTAGCAGTCTGTAACCCACAGGGCACGGATAGCACACGAGCTGGGGTTCGGGTTACAGGATCCACACTGTGGAGTCGTGTAGCTCAGTGGTTAGCACGCTCGCCTCGCAAGCGAGAGGACCCGGGTTCGATTCCCTAGCAGGACGGGGTGAAACCTTCAGCGAGTTTCCTTACTCTCCTGATAACCTAACAGTAAGAAGGAACCCAGTTGTCAGTCAATTGGCAGTTCGCTTTCTGGGGGTAATAATCCCTCCCAAAAATAAATAATAATAATAAATAATTTTGTCGAGTCCACAACTGTTCGTGGGACACTGCTGTGCGCAACTGGACACCGCGTTTCGCCCACAAAATAGTCACTTCACAGTGTATTATGTGAAGCGCTTTGAGATGCCTGAACAACAGGATAAGTCACTATATCAAATGCCAAGATAATGATCACTATTATTATTACCAGAGTCTCGGCATCCGTCAGTCACGCAGACCACAACACTACTCACCTGACCCACCCTCTGTTTAACATCAGCTGGTAGTCGTGGACCGTCAAACTGTGAGTCGTGAGCCCTGTGGACACGAGAGAGAGAGAGAGAGAGAGAGAGAGGGGAGACAGTGAGCAAACTGCCGTGGTCATCGCTCGATCACACATGGTCATTGAAACCCTGAGTGAGATCGGCAAAGGGTCTGGAAAAACATCCCGGCTCCATCCCACACAGTGATAGGTTCCCGCGGGTGTCAGACACCTGGCTGATCACAGTGACAGCCGGCTGATATCCGTGGATCTGTTTCCTCCCCACCGCAAAACTCGTGTGTGTCACCTCCTTCAGAACAAGAAGCAAAGCAAGTGGGTTTGGGATGAAAGGAACGATATAAATAGAGAGCCGTCAGCGAGACGCTGAGATCACTGAATGTGGGTCACGCAATTTACCTGCATTACATACTGTACCTGGGAAACAAGTGAGAAACTATTCAGAATTAAACTCCTCCAGTGTGTGGACACCACACTCTGTCCCTCTACCTCTCTCAGTTACAACAACCGCCATCACTACCCCCCACCCCAACCACTGAGACTCCAGCATAGCACTGCATTGTCAGAGGTGCCGTCCTTCGGGTGAGACATTAATACTACTAATAATAATCATTGCGTTTGATATAGTGTCTTATCATGTCATTGAGATGTCTCAAAGTGCTTCACAGAATAGATTGTGAAGTGCAGTGACTGTGTATTTTGTGGGGGGAACAATTCCGCACAGCAGTGTCCCACAAACAGCTGTGGATTGAGTGACCAAACTGAGTGAAGCTGAGATCTGCTCTGCCTGTTCAGTGGGGATGTCAAAGATCCAGAGGCACTATTGGAAAAGAAAAGGGAGTTTCTCTCTCACCATGTGCTGGCCAGCAAGCCCCCAGATAAAAGGCATTCGCCTGCAAAATACACAGTCACTACACTTCACAGTAAATCCTGAGAAGTGCATTGAGACGTCCTCCCGGCATGAATGAAAGGCGCTGTATCAAATGCAATGGTTATTATTATTATAAAGTTGGTCATTCATTTCTGGTCTGTTGCACTTCTGTCTGTGGAACGTCAGCTGCTGCGTTTGTCTCCAAAAACACAGTCACCGCACTTCATAAGAGTAAAATCCATGAGGTTCCATAGTGACCCGTCTGCTCGTCAGACTCTGATCTGCTCCACGTCCCTCGCCCTGTCCACCATTGGTGGCCGGGCCTTCAGCCTCTCTGCACCCATCCTTTGGAACTCCATCCCCACAGTCCCTCCACTTGGCTTCCTCCCTCGCCTCCTTCAAGACCCTCCTTTTTGGTCACCCTCCCACCCTGCCCTCCTGATCCCAACCCCCACCTTAGGTCCAAATCCCGGACCGTCCAGCGCCTTGGGACGTCCTCCTGACACGAAAGGTGCCATGTAAATGTAGACTGTTCCCGTCTCTTTGAGATATTTCATCGACTCGATAAGGCACGTGTTAGCCCAGACACACCAATGACACGCACCAACGCGCACACGTTCGCACACCCTTCGCAGTGTCCCGGGGTTGTGCTGTCTGGTGCTGTGTCAGTCCTCACATAGTAGGTTGCCCACCTTGTGTATTACGCAAAGCCTCGCTTAACACGGCAACGAGCACAGAAAATAAAAAAAAGAACAGCTCCAGATACCGCAGCGCGATCCAACCTTAAGATTGCGAGCAATTTTGTGCTGTGACTGCAGTAATTTTAGCCACAAACACACGCGTACACACACACACACACTCACGCGGACATTGACACACACAGAGAGAGAGAGGGACTTGACTGTTAACTGACTCTGTCCTTAACTTCTTAAAAGTGAAGTACAAAACCGGACCCACAAAACTGACCTTAAAAAAAGGCGAAATTGACAAAACAAAAACCTTGGACTTTATTTGGAAACCAAAATAAAATCCCTCTCTCCCCCCCCACCCCCACCCCCTCCTTCCCTTTAAAGGGTTAAACCAAACGCTGCAGGAAACCAAATCCTATTTTGTTCGTCAAATACATAAAAGACCAAAAGACACAGCCTGACCCCCACATACACACTCACACACACACACCCAGACACACACACACACAGACACAGACACACAGACACACAGACACAGACACACAGACACACACACACCCAGACACAGACACACCCAGACACAGACACACAGACACACACACACCCAGACACACACACCCAGACACAGACACAGACAGACACAGACACACACACCCAGACACAGACACACAGACACAGACACAGACACACACACACCCAGACACAGACACACAGACACACACACACACACACACACAGACACACACACCCAGACACACAGACACAGACACACACCCACACACACAGACACACACACCCAGACACACAGACACAGACACACACATCCACACACAGACACAGACACACACACACAGGCACACACACACACACAGACACACACACAGACACACACCCACACACACACCCACACACAGATACCCACACACACACCCACAGACACACACACACCCCCCACACACATACACACGAGAATGAAGCCCCCGAAAAGTTTTCATTCTTTTAAAACTTTGGAAAAACTTTTGTTAGCGTTGAAAGAGAGAGGGAGAGAGAGTGCGGATATGAGGTCTCTGTCTCTGTCTGTCTGTGTGTCTGTCTGTGTTTCTCTCTGTCTCTCTCTCAAAAACTTTTGAGAAACTTTTGTTCCACAGTGAGTGAATGAGTGAGTGAGTGAGTGCGGATACGCGGTCCCTCTCTCCGGGTCTCACTCACCCTGAGCGCAGAACGAGTCGCTCTTCCCGCAGTATCCGCAGCTCCACGCCTCCAGGGGAGGGCTGTTGCCGGGGCCGCTCGCCCCCATCAGGCTGGGGGGGGGGGGGGTCTGGGTGGGGGTGGGGGGCGATCCCTGGGTCTCCTCTCAGCCTCTCTCCCCTCTCCCGCAGCGCCGGATACTCACTCAGCTCCACAGCCACTTCCTCATCCGCCCAGTCTCCTCCCTTTAAACTCTGCAAAACCCTGCAAACTGCCCCCCCTCCCCTCCCCCCTCCCCCCTGCCCCTGCCCCCCCTCACCCTGCCTCCCTCCCCTCACCCTCCCCCCCTCACCCTGCCCCCCTCACCCTGCCCCCCTCACCCTCCCCCTCCCCCCTCCCCTCCCCCCTCCCCTCATCCTCCCCCCCCTCACCCTCCCCCCTGCCCCCTCACCCTCCCCCCCTCCCTCCCCCCCTCTCCCTCCCCCCCTCACCCTGCCCCCCCTCACCCTGCCCTCCCTCACCTGCCCCCCCCTTCCCCTCCCTCCCTCCCCCCTGCCCCCCCCCCCTCCCTCCCTCCCCTCACCCTGCCCCCCCTCCCCTCACCTCCCCCCCCTCACCCCCCCCTCACCCTCCCTCCTCCCTCCCCTCACCCTCCCCTCCCCCCCCCCCCCCCCCCTCCCCCCCCCCTCCCCCCTCCCCCCTCCCCCCCCTCCCCTCCCCCCTCCCCCCCCTCACCCCTCCCCCCTCACCCCCCCCTCCCCTCCCCCCCCCCCCCCCCTCCCCCCCCCCCTCCCTCCCCCCCTGCCCCCCCCCCCCCCCCCCCCCCCCCCCCCCCCCCCCCCCCCCCCCCCCCCCCCCCCCCCCCCCCCCCCCCCCCCCCCCCCCCCCCCCCCCTCACCCTGCCCCCCCCAACACTGCCACCCTCCCCACTCTGCCCCCCCTCACCCTGCCCCTCCACGCCCTACCCCCCCAACCCTGCCTCTCCCCTACCCCCACCCTCCCCCCCTCCCCCACTCCCCACCCTGCCCCCCCTCACCTTGCCCACCTCTCACCCTCCCCTCCCCACCTGGGTTTGCTCTCTCTCTCTCTCTCTCTCTCCCTCCCCCCCCTCTCCCTCACCCCCCCACGCCCCTCGTCTCCTCTTAGATCTCCTGCAGCCCCAATTTCTTCGCCCTCCCTGACCAGCTGAGCTTCCAGCCACGTCCCCCCATCCCCCTCTTCCCACCCCCCACGACCACCACCGCCCCCCAACTCCGCTTCTTAAAAAGAAGATGTTTTGCCACTTTGATCGTCCCTGCGAAACACAACAGTCACTACAATTTAAAGCAAATCCTGGGTAGCGCTCTGTGACACGGGGTCAGACCGCGGAGCTGGTGCCCACGGGTTTGAAGTTGGGATTTAAAGTCGGATAGAGAGACGTCTCAAAGCGCTTCACAGAATAGACTGTAAAGTGTAGTGACCGTATATTTTGTGGGCAAAAGGTGGCGGCCAATTGAGCGCAGCAGAGTCCCACGAACAGTCGTGGATTGAGTGGCCGCAACTTTTTTTTTAATTAGGATTACGATTTGAAGTTTTGGGAGAAAATGGCCTCAAGGCTAAGAGCAGGTGCAATTTCAGGATCAGGTCCCGGCCTTGAAACCCAACAGGTAGCCGTCGGGTGAGGACCAGCTATGAGGTTGTCATGGAAACTAACAACCATAAAAATAACAACTTAATAATAATCCTTGCATTTGATATTGCACCTTATCACGTCGTTGAGACGTCCCCGAGTGCTTCACGGGACATAGTGGGAAGTGATTTGACTGTGGGTTGTGGGCGAAAAACACGGCAGTCAATTATCCCCAGTGCCAGAAACCCTAATGAAAGCCCCAATCTCAGGAATTTCTGCAAACTTAAGATTTTTTTTCTCTCTAAGTCGCGGAACTCAAGGGATGGCCTCCTTGCTGAATGCTCAGCGTCGAGCTGGGCTCGGCTGAGGCGTCACTTCCTCGTACACATTAACCCATTAGCCCTCACTCCATGTTATGTCACAGCTGGTTTATTCCATTGACTCAATGTCCTGACCTCAGCTGTCTGTCTGTGTGTGTGTCTGTGTGTGTGTGTTTCACTTTCTGTCTGCATCCAATTGTGACTTTACCAGTTTTACTGCATTTCCAGCCACCTTCTCCGATGCACGCCTGATAATAATTCCTCCAAAAAAAAACAAGACAGTAATAAATCGGTCATTTTCAACCCACGGCTGTTTGTGGGGGACGCTGCTGTGCGCAATTGGCTGCCGCGTTTCGCCCACAAAATATCCGGTCAATTCACTTTACAGCGTATTCTGTGAAGCGCTTTGATACGTCGAGAAGACGTGAAAAGCGCTATATCAAATGCAAGGCTTATCATTATTATTATTATTCTGTAATCAAACAGGAATCAGTGTAATGAGCAGCCGATACCCCAAGCATAAACCCGGCAATATAATAACAATAATAATCCTTTGCATTTTATGGAGCACCTTATGATGTTTTCGAAATATCTCAAAACGCTTCACAGAATATATTGTAAGTTATTTTGTGGGAGAAATGCAGCAGCCAATTGTGCACAGCAGTGTCTGTCCCACAAACAGTCGTGGATTGAGTGACCGAACTCTTCGTTGGTGGAGGGAAAGCGATCCACCAATCGACAAACAACCCAGGCTCCTACTTACTGCTTGGTAAACAGAGGCGAGCGGAGTAAAGAAACTTGCCTAAGGCATGGGTTAGACAGTGCCACAGGGTTTTCTGTGAAGAGAGCACGAGGTGCCAGTCACTGAGACATTAACCACCGGTCACTGACTGAGCAAACACACAGCACGAGGCAGAGAGAGGCTGAACAAACACTCGCCGAGTAAATCAACAATGCCCACACGCCCTCCATCTACAGAGTGTTCACAAAGTCCTGCTTTTTTTTCTATCTCACGGTCCCTTCGCCTCCTCCCTCACCTCCTTTAAGACCCTTCTCAAGACCTTCCTCTTCGACTGCCCCTTCAGTCACCCTCCTACCCTTCCCCTCACCGCCCACCACCCCTCCTGATCCCAACCCCCAAATCCCTGACTGTTGGCACTGACGGGCAAATGTCATTTGTTGGTGGTGGTGTTCTACTACAGTTCACTGACCAACAACTGAAACAGATGGAGTTCAGAGGAGCAAGTTACTGGTGTTGCACTTGACATCTGCAACAGAAAGAAAAAATTCGTTCTAAGGGGGGGGAAAAAAAACAAGCGAGGTTTGCGAACATCTTCTAGACTGTTGCTTAGCAACAATAGAGAGGCCAGCCATCACCTGGAGCTTGCTGTTAGTTTGCACTGTGACGAGCAAAAATTTCCACCCCGCCAAGATTCCCACGAAAACACCAGCTATAACAATTCCAGTGACTCCCCAGCGACCTTGTGGAGGCCTGTGGCGGTGAGAGCACTCGCCTCACAAGCGAGAGGACCTGGGTTTGTTTCTTGGGCAGGGAAAAACATACTGAAACCTCAGAGAGAGAGAGAGAGAGAGAAGTGTAACCTAAATGCAAGAGAAAAGCAAATCATTGGGGGATTAATTAACTGGGTCGATCGGTGAAGAGCGAACAGGGTAGAGACACTCACTGGGGAAGCCTGAACAGTGAGGAAGCGCCTCACACACTCAGCGACTGTTCTCTATGGCAGCCTCAGGCAGATAACGAAAGCAGCTAACTCACTGCAATCCCCTGGGAGTGACGTTAAAATCACCCATCCCCCTCCCCCCCCAACCCCCAGTCTGACATTCCGTCTTTTAACGACCCAATAATTTATTGACGGTTTAACGGGTTAATTATTGCCCAGAGTCAGTGTTGTAGCTAATACAACGATTCACAGTTACCTTTCACATCAGGAGGGCATCTCTGGGATGCTACCCTGTGTGAGGGGCGCTGTAGCAACGCAATTTGTTGTTGTTGTTGTTGTCTCAGAGTGCTTCAAAAGCGCAGTTGAAAAGACGGGTCTCAAGATGGGTTTTGAAGGCAAGGGAGACGGGGGGGTTACGTGAGTGGGGACAGAATGGCTGCTTTGTTGGGCAGGACACCGAGAGAGAGAAAGTCTCTTCTCTTTTCCAATAGCGCCATAGGATCTTTGATGTCCACCTGTTACAGGCAGACAGGGCCTGGGTTCAACATCGCATCTGAAGGACGACGGCACCTCCGACAATGCAGTGTCAGCCTTGACTTGACTTGATGTGTTGGGGGCTTGAACCCACAGTCTAACTCAGAGGTGAGAGATGCTACCAACTGAGCCAGACTGGGGAGTTGCTGTAAAGTGTAGTGACTGTAATTTGGACGGCATCGCCGGTAGAGCAGCACAACTAGTGCTGCATTGCAGTGTCAGCTTAGACGGTGAATTCCAAGACCCAACAAGGGGATTGAACCCACAACCTTCGGACTCAGAGGTGACCGGAAGCCTGGCTGACACTCTCACTGATGTCTCCACCTTCAAACTGAAAGTGAAAAACATGAGAGTTGGAACATCTGAATCCGGGTCATTTCCCGGTTCTCTGAGGACAACTGAGAGCAGTCTGGCTGGATCAGCTTTACGGGAATCTCCTGTGGTTTGTGCGGTGATCGGTTTGTCACTGTGTGTGTTTGTGTGTGATAGAAACCCCCTTCCTCTCTCGCTCACACACACACACACACACACACACACAGTGACAAACCACACACAGTGACAAACCACACACATATACACTCAATAATAAACACCTTGGGACATCTTCCTGACGTGGAAGCCGCTGCACAAATGTCATTTGTTGTTCTTGTGATAAACCGTACACCCCGAGTGATAAACCTGCAAAGTGCTTTGAGACGTCCTCCTGACGTGAAAGGGGCTATAACCAAAGTAAGGATTATTACCATAATGGAAGTGTCCGGTGAAACTCCGCCTCAAACCTCTTCCGACCCAGGAGTGAACAAGGGGAGGTTTGATGGAGCCAAAGCCTCGTTTCTCTCTGGCTCCATTGTGTTAGTTAGTGTTGCTCCAGTGTGAGAGGCTCCAAGTGCTCCATTGTCCATTGTCTCATCATCAACATTGCTCGGCACGAGCGGGGCTGGGGGGGGGGGGGGGGGGGGGGCACTGTTCCTGTTGCCCTTCAGGGGTCTCTCGGGATATTGCGGAGTCCTGTAGCTCAGTGGTTAGAGCACTCGCCTGGCAAGCGAGAGGACCCGGGTTCGATTCCCAGCAGGGCGAAACGTTGGGCAAGTTTCCTCACTCCGCACATCTCTGTTTACCAGCAGTAAGTAGGAACCCGGTTGTTAGTCGATTGCCGGATCCCTTTTCCGGGGGTAATAAACCATTTTTTAAAAAAACTAACACGGTCACTCAATACCTCAATCCACGGCTGTTTGTGGGGGACGCTGCCGCGCGCAATTGGCTGCCGCGTTTCGCCCACAAAATGTACACAGTCGATTCACTTTACAGTATATCCTGTGAAGCGCTTTGAGACGTCTCAATGACCCGATAAGGCGCCGCGTCAAATGCCAGGATTGCTGTTACTATTAAAAGTAGGAACTCGCGGTTTTCGGGCTGGTCCTCCCCAAAAGGGCAAATAAACTTTGAAGCTCGTGAAATCAGAGGCAGGAGAAGGAGACAAGGAGGAGAAAGAGAGAGAGAGAGAGAGAGAAAGAGAGAGAGAGAGCTCCACTGCGCCAGGCTGACATATAGCGTTGCTGTGAGAGTGCGCAGGCGGTGTGTGAGTGAGTGTTGGGGGAGAAGGAGAGAGTGAAGAACATTCAACACAACACAACACAACGGGGAGACATGGCAGCGCCTTTGGTCACCTTAGATGAGGAATGGCAGGACTTTTACGAGGTGAAAGAGTGGAGCCCTGGACAGGGCCAGGGCCAGGGGTATGGATGTGGATGTGGACCTGGTCAGGGAGTGGACAGCGAGAACCTGAACGAGTTGAACCTGGGTTCGGGGAGGGTCGGGTTCGGTGAGGAACTCGGAGAGATGGACAACTTCACCAGTGAGATGATGAGTTTCAAGTCCATGGAGGACTTGGTCCACGATTTCGACGAGAAACTGAACGTGTGTTTCCACAATTACAACCAGAAGACCGAGGTGTTGGCACCGGTGAAGCAGCAGATGTCCGTCACCAAACAGCAGGAGGACAGGGACAGGGACCCCCAGGAGGACCTCATTCGAGATGATGAGTTGAGTTACAATTTCATTAAAAAATATATATTTTTCGTTTTATTCCCCTCTTTTTGGGGAGGGGGAGGGTGATGGTGGAGGGGGGTGGGGGGGGGACATGTCAATGTTCTTCATCATTAAGCATTGATTTGAATTGCATTTTTTTTTCGTTTCATTTTTTTCCCCACGTTATTCCCCTTTTTATCCCCATCCCCCAACCCCCCCACACCCCCCCACCCCCCCCACCCCCACCACCACCCAAAAAAAATATGTATTTTATTAAGAAGGTCATCAAAATATTGATTTGGATTCGAGAGGATGAGTCGAGTCGCATTTTTTTTCCTCCCCTTTTCCTTTGCTTTCTCTGCGCTCTCCCGTTTATCCTTTCATTTTTAAATTGTTTTCAACGTGGACACCGCCGTGAAAAAAAATTGCTTTGATTGGAGAGAGGATGAGTGGGGGGTCTCGCGTTTTCGTACCCATTGTCATTCGATTCCTTTGTTTTTTTTAAAAAAAATTTTTTAAATCTTAAACGATTTGATTGATAACTAAAAAGAAACACAAAGAGAGAGGGAGAAACGAGAGAAATTGACATGTTTTTATATATATATGTGTATATATATATATATCATACCCCGCTCTCCTGTCCATTTCATGTGAATTTCATGGCAATTTCACATCTGATCCCTTCCCCCCCCCAAAAAAAAAAATAATGTGCAGTTTTATAATCGGTTCTAAACAGCACAGACCGGTAAATGCGATGGCTTTCTGATTTTATTTAGAGGATTGTTAAATATTTCCTGCAAATGAATCGGTGCATATATTAATTTTCCACCCAACCCCTTTGGTCTGTGTGTGTGTGTGAATCTCTATCCCTCTCCATCTCTCCATCTCTCCCTCTCTCCATCTCACCCTCTCCCTCTCTCCCTCTCTCCATCTCTCCATCTCTCCATCTCTCCCTCTCTCCATCTCTCCCTCTCTCCCTCTCTCCCTCTCTCCATCTCTCCCTCTCTCCCTCTCTCCATCTCTCCATCTCTCCATCTCTCCATCTCTCCCTCTCTCCTTCTCTCCATCTCTCCCTCTCTCCCTGGTGCTGATGATACAGCGCATATTGCTAACACACACACACACACATTGATGGCGTGTGGTGAGAGACAGAGAGAGAGAGAGGGGGTGGGGGGGGGGGGGGGGGGTGTGGATCAATCCTTTTTTTTATTGTCATCTTGTATTTTAAAAATACCAGGTTTCCAGGGTCTCCTGTCTCTGATGCCTGCGGCGGGTCGAGAGAAATAGTGCTACTGCAACTGGGAAATATGTAGAGAAAATTAACATTATTTGCAACTAAAACGTTAAACCTCACGATTATGACTGGGATACAGTCAGTAGCTGGTTTCCTGCAGTCTTTGCCTTGTACTTGTTAATCCGCCCATCCACCTCCCTTCTCCTCCCTCCTCCTCTCATCACTCTGTCTCCCTCACTCCATCACCCATATTGTGATGTCCATATTCTCACAGAAGCCCCCCCCCCCCCCCCCCCGCAGTGTTTTGAAAAATATTCAGGAGCGCCTCATTGTCAGGTAAACAAAATAAAATAAATAAATAAATAAAAATAAATGAATGAAATAGGCCATTTAGGAATGACAACAGAAAGCATTTTTTCAGGCAAAGGGGCATTGGGAATCTGGAACTCTCTTCCTCCCCCGAACGGCTGTGGATTGTGATTGGATCCATTCACCTTTTCAAGACTGAGGTGGACAGGTGTTTGTTAGGTCAGGGACATGGGGCAAAGGCAGGTATTTGGAGTTGAGGTACAGATCAGCCATGAACAGGCTCGAGGGCCTGAATGGCCTGCTCCTGTTCCTATGGAGACGCCGTCGTTTGGATGAGACCTTAAAGCAAGCTCGCCATCTGTGCCCTGTTCAGGCGGATGTTAAGGATTTCCATGGCGTTGTCACACTCTGTCCCAGCACCTTTCTCCCTGTTCTCTCCTCCTCTGGTGGAATGAGAGCAGGTATCTGTCTGGCTGTCTGTCTGCCAGTCACAAGATACCCTGCAAGCCAAAGCCCTAATGGGGTGGGTGGTCCTAGCTGGACAGAAGCAGCGGCAGAGTTCACCAGACAGCGCTCTCAATGGTGGGTGATGTGGCTTTGGCCGGTTAGACTCCAGCAGTTACCCTAACACACGGCACACATTGGGGTAACTGCTGGAGTCTGACCGGCGCTTCGGGGATCACCGTGCTCTGTGCCAGGGTTTGGTTCGCGCCAGTGGCTCACACAGGGTGATTGTGTTGCAGGATCTGGGACGCTCTGACCGATAACTATGTGACAAGTGGCTGTGAGGACTGGAGGGTGGCCAGGTTACAGGAGCTGAACATGAACCTGACCAACATGGAGGTGAGTGAGGGGAGGGGCCGGTGAGGGGTGGGATCGGCACCAAGGCGGGGCTTACACTGTGATTGATTTGGGGTGGTGTGGGGAAGCAGAGTGCGTTTCCGGAGGGAGAGTGTCTATTCCATCCCAATACTGTACGTGGGAATCTCAGTTAGAGGGGATGTACGTGGAACTCTCAGTCTGGTTTGGGTACTTGGAGTGAATGAGTGAGAGAAGGAGGGAGGGAGAGAGGGTGGCACTGTGAGTGAGTTGGTGATGGAGGGAGAGGCAGGGATGGAAGGAGAGAAATAGGGAATGAGTGAGGGAGTGAGACAGTGAGGGAAGGATGGGTGTGAGGGATCTCGGGAGGGAGGGACGGAGTGAGTTAGGGAGGGATTGATGGATTGGTCCCTGGACGGTGTTATCTTGGGCTGTGTTGGATGCCACGTTAGCACCAGCGCCATGACTTTACCTCTGGCTGCGCGTTCTCACTGTAGAGCATCGACAAGGAGGCAATCACTGAGGAGGGGGAGCTGATCGAGAAGATAGACTTCATCGTGTCCTCAACCAGTGACGAGCCTCTGTTCACAGCCGATCAGGTAACGTCAACAAACCTCATACACACTCACCCACACACACACTCACCCACACACACACTCACCCACACCCACACACACTCACCCACACCCACACACACCTCCCAATCCCTCACCCACCCGCCTGCACCAGCTGTGCTGAGACCTAACTCTTTGACTCTCCTTTCGGTCACCTTTTCCCCAATCCCCTCCTACTCTTCCCCTTAATTACAGTCAATCCACTTTACAGTATATCCTGTGAAACGCTTTGAGACGTCCAAACCACACGATAAGGCGTTCCATCAAATGTAAGGATTATTATTATTATTATTATAAGCCGGATGTCCGGCCTTGCAGTGATCGTGTCAGCCACTGTTGCAGGTGATTGAGGAGATCGAGGAAATGATGCAGAATTCTCCCGACCCAGATGAGGAAGAGGAGGAAGAGGAGGAGGTGACGTCTCAGTCTGACAAGCTGTCTGTCTGCTCACAGGAGGAGACCGAGGTCAAGATGACCCAAAGCAGCAGCCCGGCAGACGGTAAGACAGAGCCCCAGAGCTTTAACGTCCTGCCAACAGGTCCTCAGCACGAGGGGGAGATGCGGTCGAAGAAGAGTGTCTTGAGATGGGCCTTGAAGTAGGCATTGAGGGGGCGAAGCGAAGCTACTGTAGGACGGAGTTCCAAAGGGTGGGGGCAGACAGGCTGAAGGCCAAGTCACCGATGGTGGGGCAGACTGGGCAGGGCATGTGGGGCAAGGCAGAGCCCGCTGAGCGGAGGGAACGGACACGACGAGAAGGAGGTTACAAATGTAGAGAGGAGCAAGGCGGTGGAGGGCTTTGAAGCCAAGGACCAGTATTTTGAATTCTTTCTTCTGGGAAACGGGGAGCAGTGGAGCCGGCAAAGATGGGGTGATAGGGTCACGGAGTCTGGTGCGTGTCCAAAACTGTGTACGTTAACAGAGGTGTGTGGAGTAAGGAAACTCTCTCTCTCTCACATTCTCTCTCTCTCTCTCTCTCTCTCTGGATGTTACAGATGTGAGGCAGATGCCCGAGGCGGGGCTGAGGGGGCTGCTGGAGGAGATCGAGGGGGAGACCAGGGGGTACTCGGAGGAGCTGATCCAGCAGCTGGCTCTCCGCGACGAGTTGGAGTTCGAGAAGGAGGTGAAAAACAGCTTCATCTCCGTCCTGATTGAGGTGCAGAACAAACAGAAGGAGCAGCGGGAATCATTGAAGAGGAAAAAGAAGGAGAAGGGAGGGAGCCCCCAGAGCAGCCGGCCTGAGAGGGGCAACCACATGCCCATCAAAGTGAGATCCTACATATATATGCAAGTTGTTGTTGCTGTATGTTGCTGTATATTGCAGTCTGGTATAAAGAGTGTGATGAGTATGTTGACTTTCCCTCTTTTCCCAGCGATTCAGCATGGAAGGGATCTCCAGTGTTATTCAGAGCGGCATTCGTCAAACCTTCGGCAACTCGGGCAGCGACAGACAGGTACTACTGCCCTCTCCTCCCCTCTCCTTTCTCTCCCTTTCTCTCAATCTTATCCCTTTCCCTTCTGACCAGCGCATTACCAGGGGAGTGCTGCATTGCCAGAGGTGCCATCCGAGATCCCATCTGTCTGTTTGGGCAAACTGGCTGCCGCATGGCCTACACAATTAATACACAGTCACTACACTTCCTCGAAAACCACAAAGCGCTTTGAGACAACTCGGCATGATACAGCGACATATCAAATGCGAGAATTATTCTAATTAAAATATCTTTCCCGATCATGCATCTGTTTACCTAACAGTAAGCAGGAACCCGGTTAATAATTTGGACACTTAATCCACGACTGTTTGTGGGGACACTGCTGTCCGCCATTGGATGCCGCGTTTCGCCCACAAAATATACAGTCAATTCACTTTGCAGTGTACCCTGTGAGGCGCTTAGAGATGTCTCAACGACGTGCTAAGGCGCTGTATCAAATGCAGAGATTATTATCATTATCTCTCTCTAAGAGCTCGGGTAATGAGTGCTATAAAATCATATTGTCCCCTGAGCTGACTCATAGCTGCTGTTTCTTAACCCCAGTATCTCACCACGGTGATTCCTTATGAAAAGAAGGGAGTTCCTCCAACTGTTGAGGATCTTCAGATACTCACGACAAGTAAGTGGGAATCTATGCTGGGGATTTGGGAGGAACATAAGAATTGCTAGACGAAGTTAGACCCAGATCGCTCCAGTTCACCTTCTACCATCCCTAGCAGTCGCTTGCTACAATAATGGAGATGTTGATAGCAGTTAATTCTGTATGGCTTCGTCTACAGCACAGTGGGGAGCTTTGGGAACCTTAGATCTAAAGGTGCCTGGTTCTTCCAAACATAGAGTTTTCCCATCTGCCTGTTCAGGTGGACCCTAAAGATCCCGCAGCGCTATTCGAAAAGAGAAAGGAGTTTCTCT
Source organism: Callorhinchus milii (assembly GCF_018977255.1). Taxonomy (NCBI): domain Eukaryota; kingdom Metazoa; phylum Chordata; class Chondrichthyes; order Chimaeriformes; family Callorhinchidae; genus Callorhinchus; species Callorhinchus milii. The sequence goes on along the minus strand of NW_024704766.1, from coordinate 779,146 downwards.
CTCCCGGTGTCCTGGCCAACAACCCCCAGATAAAACTGGTCACTCACTTCACGGTTTCCGAGACGAGAATTGTCCTCATAATCTGCGTCACTTTAGATTTTGGGACGAAATGGCGTAACAGGCTAAGACTAGCTGGAATTTCAGGCCTTCGAGGCAGGGAAGACGTCTCTGGTTATCTTCATCAAATTCTTCTTCTTCCTCAGTTCTTCTGGCGATGAAGGAGGAGAGTGAGAAGGTGCCGGTGTTACTGACTGACTACATTTTAAAGGGTAAAGAAAGACTTCTGTGTTTATTGAAGAGAGTTCCCCAATTCCCATCTGTTTCCCTTCCCTCTGCTGCTGACGCTGTTCTGGCCGTGACCACTGGTAGGGGGCACATGTGGGCCACTCCAGGGCTTTGCCCAGACCTGTGTGTGTGGCCAGGATCCTAAGTGCTTCACAGAATATACTGTAAATTGAAGTGACTGTATATTTTGTGGGTGAAAAGCAGCAGCTAATTGCAGCAGTGTCCCATGCACAGTCACGGATTGAGTGACCACGTTATTATTGTTTTTTTTTGGAGGGTTTATTGCTCCCGAAAAGCAATCCACCAATCAATTAACAACCAGGTTCCTACTTACGGCTGGGTAAACAGAGACATGTGGAGCAAGGAAACTTGCCTAACATTTTGTCCCGCCCGGGAATCAAACCCGGGTCCTCTCGCTTGCGAGGTGAGTGCTGTAACCACTGAGCTACAGGACTGACTCCACATGGTAATGATACGTAGAATAATGATTGCTTTAAGAGGTCGATATACTCCAGTGATGGGATCGAGCGGATCACAGCTGTCGCGTTTAAATGTTGTGCCCAATGAGATCGGGAGAGGTGAGAGGCTTCTCTGCAGTGTGTGCGAGGAAAGCTCAGTGAATGGGAATCGATTTGTTGACGCACTCGCTCAGGCCTGGACTGCACTGAAGGGAGCCAGAGGGAACAATTCCCCTCAGCCTCAACTTGCCGACCTTGGGTTCAGACCAGGACCTTCCCAAGCACGGTAACGCAGGAACGGATTCCCGACTGACAGGCTGATCCCATTAGGAAGGGCGGAAACTGGGAACTAAGTGGCTGCCACGTTTTGCCCACAAAATACACAGTCAATCCGTTTCACGATAGATGCTGTGAAGAGCTTCGAGAGACGTCTCGACGACGCGATAAGGCGCTGTATCAGATGCAAGGATTATTATTATTTTTGTTCTCTTTCTCCAGTTTTGTGCCCGACTTAGCTCGGGCCGTGCCCTGGGGGAGGGCAAGGACAGGCTTGGCTTGGCTGCCAGACTCCTGCTTACAGACTGCATCTCAAAGCCACAGTAACTGCAGCATGTTCACCAAGCAACCATACCCAACTTGCCATCATCTGAAGGGAACGTCCTGAAGCCAAACCACGGAACACAACTCCTTGCCGCCCGACCGGGGCCACATTCCCAATTTGCAAACAGTTTTTTTTAAGGGTTAAATTGGGATTGGTGGGTAGGGGGGGGGGGGGTTTGGGTTAGGAAGTTGGGGCAGGGCAGGGGGTCCCTTGGGAGTGGGGAGGGAGGGAGGTGTTGGGATCAATCTTGCCGTACAGAGTTTCCTTCACATCTCGGGATCAACTCCCAAGGTTTTCCGCTGGGTTTGTCCGTGTTTAGGATTGCGGAATTTCAGGAATGGGTAAAAATCTGCTGCCTCTTCTGTTGTTTTTGTTGGAGGTTGGGGGGCGGGGGGGGGGGGGGCGGGGGGGGGGGGGCGGGGGCGGGGGGATAAGAGGGAGGGGATGATTTGGTTCCCGTTGCTTAGTCCAATCCATTGGGTCCACCCTCGATCCTGAATGCCAGGATCTGCCCCTTTAATACTCGGGCCCCTGATTGTAAGCTGCCAAAGACCAGTGACCACTTGGTCTGGGTGGGGGGGCAAGGGAGAGGCCGGATAACATCATCAAAATCCCAATGAACAACCCAGCCAATCTAAACTCAACTTGGTGAGAGTCCCACCCTGTCCCCCCCACCTCTATATTCAACCCTCTGTAAGGTGATCCTTTAGGATACCCCTTCTGTACAGTGCTCGTTCTATAGGATGTCCACTCTATAAGGTTCTCCTTTCTAAAAGTATTGTCTTTGACAATAGCCAAGTTAATTTGGGGTCATTTGGGTTCACGAGCCAGGGTCAAAGATTAAATGTCAGTGCGGGGGCGCTTGAAGTGACTGTTACAAGTATTTGCCACAAACAATGGGTTAAACAAGTCAGGTTGATTTGCTGGGGTTAGGGTTAGGGTTGGAAACACAGGCTGGGCGGGGCAGCAAGTTATCCAGGGATAAAAAACACATCTGTCCAATTTTCAAATGGCATAAAAACTAATTTTATTGTGAGATTTCCCTCAGCATTCAATGTTTGTGTCAGAGCTAAAGAAACCAGGGGGTGAATAGTGCGGAGTGTGATGTGATAATTATCACATGGTGGAAATATTGTGGTCAATTGTGGTGTGATTCCCCCCCCTCCATCCCATATATTTGGCATAATGGGGTAGGGCTCAAAGCCCGCAGACTCCAGATGGCTTCAGACTCAACCACTGTGCTGAAGCCGGGGGAACAGATGGGAGTGGGGACACACCACTGAGAATGGTGGACGGTAAATTTGCACCATGTGATTATTCCCCTCACACACGGAGAATGAAAAGCTAAATATCAGAGGATATCAGTAGGGTCTCTCCTTTTAAACTCTGCGCTGATACGAAGGGCACAAATTCGCTCAAGTATTCTGGTAGCCCGGGGCGGGTGGGGGCATGGTAAGGCCTCTCGCATGTCGTTGCCCATATGTTATTGCCAGAGAATCGTGTGATGAGAAATCACCTGCTTCTGTGTTTGGTTACTCAAAGATGCCAGGAATGCTCACATGACAGGTTTTAATCATTTTTTTTTCCCCACACCTGATTGGTTTGCAGGAAGGTGTGAACTCTCAGTAGGAGTCTCAGATGGCATCCTGCCCAGAAACCAACAGGCTCCAATTTCACCCTTAGAGCGAGAATCCTTCCCTCCCTCCCTCTCTGTGAATAATTCCTCCAGATAATTCTCTCCTCCCCCCCCAACCCCTACCTCGCTTGCCCCCTCCTCCCCTCGCATCTCTTCACCCCCTTTTCCAAATAACACTGGTAGAGATTAAGGATAAAGCAAATCAGATTCCAGTTGCGGTTTGTTCAATGTAGCAAACCACCCATGTAAGGGATATGGGGCAAAGGCGGGTAATTGGAGTCGCGATACAGATCAGCCGTGATCTAATAGAATGGTGGAACGGGCTTGAGGGGCTGAATGGCCTCCCCCTGTACCTGTGTCCCTCCCCCGGGCTCAGACCTTCCTGCTCTGCTTTCTCTGGAATTTCCATGCGTGGGTGGGATGCATGGAATTCCCAGTTTGGTTTGGAGGCCCTTAAGCATGGTGATGGGTTTCCGCATGTGTCAGACCCCCCCCCCCCCCCAGGCTGACCCCAAAAAAAACATGGGTTATATCCTGAGCTGCCACTTGCCCGGGACAACACCTTCTCGCTGTAACAATAGCGCTCCCCTGTGGTGGCATTACATCACTTTTTACCACAGTCAAAGTGCAATACGTGTGTGAGATGAAATGCCAAGCGTATTTTAGTGCTTTTATATATTAAAAAAACATGTAATTAATGCCTGTAAAAAAATATTAAGAAGCCGACAAGTTTAGCCCACAAAATATACAGTCAATTCACTTCACGGTATATTCTGTGACGTGCTTTTGAGACGTCTCGAAGACGTGATAAGGCGCTGTATTGAATGCCAGGATTATTATTAGTAGTAGTAGTATTATTATAATAAGTATTCTTTGTTAAAAAAGTAATAATTTGGTCACTGAATCTACGACTGTTTGTAGGGACTCTGCTGTGCGCAATTGGCGTTTTACCCACACAATGCACAGTCAGTCCACTTTACAATATATTCTGTGAGGCGCTGTGACTTGTCTCGAAAACCTAATAAGGCACTATATCGAATGCCAGGATTATTGTTATTCTTATTGTTGGAAATTTGTGTGGACAGCGAGCTTTGTGATCGGGATTTTAAAAAGTGCGAGTCGTGAAAATTCTATTGCGTTGGTGTGGGGAGTAAATGAGCTATTCGGTGTGAAATGTCTGTAACTAAACAACTAACTGGTTGGGGCGAACTGTGCGGTAATGTTCACGCGCACTTTTTTGCGCGGTTGTTTTTGTGCCTCGTGGCATTCCTGTTGTAACTCGCAGGGAGTTCCTGGTACCTGCCATCCACCCAGTGTGTACGTGGGTTGTTGTCTTTTATGCCCTTGTCAACAACTGAGTTCTACCACACCCCACACACACACACAGACACATAGACACAGACACAGAGACACACGCACACACACACACACACACCGACATAAACACGTACAGACATGCACAGACACACGGAGACACACACACAAGAGGAACTCTGCAGGAATTCTGCTTCGGAGGAAGCTGCTTCGGAATCCCCGGAGACGGTGGGACGCCCTCACTAGTCTCCGCTGACGTTACCAAATCCTTTCTGACGTCTCCGAGGTTTGACTGGAGAAGGGCCACGGTTCTGGTTCTGCCCCGTGATGCTCTCTGACTGCCCCCCCCCCACCCGCGACTAATCTGTGTCTCATTATTACAGAAATAGGATAACAATGACGAGTGACTTCAGGTTGCTAATAAACCTGTTGCTGTTTTATACTCAGGGGAGTTTCCAGTCATTCCTGAAAAACTGTTATAAACATCGTATACTCGGCCCAATGTGAAGCGCAGGAGCAGACTGCGCTGTGTGTGTGTTAGTGTATCAGTGTTAGGGTTATTCGTGTGTGTGTATCTGTGTGCGTGTATGTCTTTGTCTTTGTGTCTGGATGTGTGTCTGCGTGTGTGAGTGAGTGAGAGGAGGGTGTTTATCCCTCACTTGACTGCATCAGTCATTGGTTGGAAGGTGAACCTTGTCCAGCCTCAGTCCCTCCACCTCGCCCCCTCTTCACATCGCAACTGAAAACCTACCTCTTGAACCGCGCCTTCGATCACCCCCTCCCTGCCTTCCACCCCTCCTGATCCAAATCCCTGACCGTCCTGCGCCTTGGGACGTCCTCCCAATGTGAAAGGCGCTGTGTAAATGCAAATGTAGTTTGTTGTTGTTGTTGTTGCCATAGCCAGCATCTTTCCACACTGTTAACCCCAGCACCGGCTCCCATTACACCAGCCTAGCTAACCTTGGTGATGTTAATCTACTGTTACATCAATGTCCAAATCATCAACATCTTCAGCTCTAACATCACAAAGCCCAAAAGCTGGTTTGCAGTTTAGGAAACCAGCGTTGGGGCAGGTATCAGCATCCCCACACCACCATGTCCTCTGTGTAGGTGTGTGTCAAAGGGGAGCATTCCATCACTTCAGCCAATAACAAGGGAAAAGCGTTGGGCAATGAGGAGGCCTAGCCTTCTCTGTCTCTCCCATTCCCATTTCAGAGCAACGCAAGACCCAGAGCTCTGAGAGCCCTGAGATTCCAGCCGTGAAATGGTGGAGTGTTTCAGGGAAGGTGAAAAGCTCTCGGATGCAGAGCGCCTGTTTTGTCAGGTGGAGGGGGAGGTGACTACCATGCTCCGAAATAGGACCCGGGCCACAAAGGCCACAGAAGACTTGCCTGTGCCCCCCATCTCGGAGAGCCCTGGGACCTCGGTCCATGGCATCCTCAGCTCGGTGGCCAATGGAGAGTGGGTGGTCGAGTCGCAAGGCGGCAGGTTTGGGCAGCAAAGGGAGGTCACTCTGACGAAGGCTGGAGATGTGGTCAGCGCTGGACGGGTAGGATTGGAATCGAGTGACAAGAAGTCTGAGGGTGTCTCAATGCCCAATGGAAAGAGCTGGACAGAAACCATCAGAAAGGTTCGGGAGCACGTTCCCAACACTTTGGAGCCAATTCTGATTCATCAGATGTCCCCGGATTTCAGTGACTACAGCAGTTCAGACAACAGTGATGACACCTTGTCCGAGGACAGTGATAGCCCGGTCTTCTCCGAGGATCAGAACCTATCTCTCTGGTTCACCGTGTGGGACCCTCGTCCACAGTCAGGCTGCTCGGGACAGACAAACATCAGCCCCGACTCCCTGCAGAGAGAGCAGAGCAGTGAAGGGTTGCTCTCTGAGCTGGGGCTGAGGAGCAGGTTAGACACCTGGAGCTCTCTAGTAAAGGGCAAGATCAGAAGCCAAATGCATCAACTGAAGCGAAGGGTGAGATGCCGGCTGTGGTCCCCAGAACCGTCCAACATCCGGCTCAACGACCGTAAAGAAACCAACAAGGAATACAAGGCGGAGGACGGGTTTAGCGACGTCCCTCTTGAATGACATTTTTCCTGTTGTTTTTGGTTTGTTCGTAATGTAATGTAAATAGAAAATTAATACGTTGCTTTGGAGACTTATAAAACCACGCATCTAATACCACATTGTAAAATCGTTGTATTTAAAACAAATTATACCATTGGTTGTTTGTCGATTGGCGGATTGCTCTCCGGGGGTAATAATGCACCCCCTCCCCCCAAAAAAAATCGGAGCTGGGTTTGATTCCCATACGGGGCGAAACCTTAGGCAAGTTTCCTAACTCCACACGCCTCTGTTTCCCCAGCAGTAAGTAGTAACACGGTTGTTAGTTGATTGGCAAATCGCTTTCCGAGGGTGATCCCTAAACAAAAAATGTGGCCTCTCAATCCGTGACTGGTTGTGGGACACTGCTGAGCTGCGATAGCAAGTGCAAGGATTATTATTATTATAGATATTAAGATTGATGACCAGCCGATCGCTGGTGACTTGGACGTGATGATGATCAACGATTGTTGCATCTCATGGGTCACCTCACAGAGACAGGGCCAGGCATCAGAGGTGACCTCAGATTGTGGTCAGAAAGCTGCGAGGCTTCGAGTGGCCGGTCATTTCAGTCCCAACTCAAGGCAACAGGACAATGATAATTACAACATGGATCATATTTCTCTTTGGTGAATTTTTGCACGAGTATGTGCGGTGGCCAATAATGTCCAAATCTAACGAGAGAACTATCCGAGGTGAGTACAGGCACAGACGCACACCACGGAAAATTCCCTACTTGTGCTTGTTAAATGCTTCCCGCTCTGTGATAATAAACCTGTTGTCCCTGAATTACGCGCTGGAGTGGGGGAGGTTGGGAATCCCTCCCTGGTCAGCGCTGCATCGAAATAATACTAATCCTTGTATTTGATATAGCGTCTTATCACATCTTTGAAACTTCTCAAAGCGCTTCACAGGATATACTGTGAAGTGTAGTAATTGTATATTGTAGGTGAAATGCGGCAGCCAGTTGCATTAGTGTAAATAATAATAATAATAATCCTTGCATTTCCAACAAAAGGACAGTGGTATGGGATGGTTATGTAATTAATTAATCACCAGGTTGTTTATCCTCTTTGTACAACACGATCACAACATGAATATTAGCACAGATCACACAGGCCTCAGAATTCTCAATTCTGGATCCAGTTGGTAAATTTTAAGTATTAAAGGGCTTTTTCCTTGAACGAAACAGGATTGTGAAAAAACAATCATTAGGTATTGCTGCCATTGCCATTTTCAGGCTTAGAATCATAGAATCATAGAATTTTGCAGCACAGAAGGAGGCCATTTGGCCCATCGGGTCTATGCGACTCTTTGAAAAGAGCTTTTCCAATTGAATCCCACTCCCCCGCGCTCTCCCCATCGCCCTGCAAACTTGTCCTCCCCAAATAATTATCTACTTCTCCCTTAAAAGTTGTTATTGAATCGGCTTCCACCAGCCTTTCAGGCGACGCGTTCCAGATCCAAACAACTCGGCTTCCAAAAGGAAACTCCCAAAAAACATAGAAATTCACTTGATGCTCTTCACCCCCAGGATCCACAAACACTTGAACACTTAAACCCCTCAAAGTGATAGTTACTGTGCGGACTAATCCTATTTTCTGCTCCTTCAAGACATCGATTGCGTCAGAAGGAGCTCGAGGAAAAAATGTCGGGCAAATCCGTGAGAGAGGGAAGCAGGTAAGCATGAGCAGCAACCACCTGTGTAAGCGCTCCAAGACGCAACACCCACCCCCTCCCCAACCCCCATGTGTAGAGTAAAGAAATTTGCGTAAGGTTTCATCCCACCCGGGAATAAAACCACTGAGCTACATTTGACTCTGATGTCATCCTGCCACACCCCACCCCACCCCCACCCTCCCTATCCCTTGCTTTTCGCTCGTCCCACATTCCGCAATCCCGTAATTCCCCCCCCAGCCCCACCCCACCCCAGCGCAGGGCTGGAGTGTCAGCCTGGACTCCCCAACAGTGGGAATTGAACCTACAACAAGAGAGTGATGAGAGAGGGAGAGACAGAGAGAGAGAGAGAGAAGTCAAGATCAGGGAAGGAAAGTCAAATGATTTAACTTTAAACTAAAATGTCCTCTTTTGTGATTTTAACCAAGGGATCGGTATTGCTCAGCCATAGAAGAAGACGTCCCATTTTTTTCCCCCCCCCGGAGCTTAATGACCGCTCACAAAAAGGCGGTGACATGTTCGTGGAATACTAATTGTTACACTGAATAAAGTGATCAATGCACATCAAGACTCTATTTCTTCTTTCTCTGCACGTGACCCGAACAGACTTCCCCATTTATGAGGACTTAACTGATTGCGGCTTTCACACTTTGGTCAACAAATAGGTCCTGGTTCTCCCTCTCTCTCCCCTCCTGGAGTTCTCTACTCTAATCCCATTCCCTGCTCTCTCCCCATCGTGTCTGTGTTGGTGCTCGCTCCCCCACCGCTGCCGCATTTCGCCCACGAAACACACAGTCACTCCACTTACAGTATATCCTGTGAAGCGCTTTGAGACGTCTGAACGCGGCAGCCAATTGCGCACAGCAGTGTCCCACAAACAGTCGTGGATTGAGTGAGCAAATTATTATTATTATTTTGAAGGGTTTATTTCTCCCCCGGAAAAGCGACCAACAATCAGGTTCCTATTTCCTGCTAAATAAACAGAGGCGTGTGGAGTAAGGAAACTTGCCTAACATTTTGCCCTGCTCGGAAATCGAACCCACGATCTCTCGCCTGCGAGGCGAGTGCTCTAACAGGACTCCATGCAGATTGACACTTTCGATACGTCCCAGAGCAGTGTACAATTGTATTTGGTGGGGCGAGGTGGTTGGCGTGTGCATTCTTTGTGCAGACAAGTACGCAAAGTGTTCTAACCTCAAAGAAATTTGAGGTTGGGTGGGGAAACTTCACCGTGTCTGGTTTAGTTTAGATATTTCTGCTCGAGTTCCTTCCTTTCCAGCTTGCATTACACATTGTTAAAGGCAGCTTCTGCTCAAAGGGACGTGCCACAACTTGGCGGTTGAACCCACTTCCTATCTTACTCGGGCTGGATTTAAGGGGCATGGCCTGTTTTGACCGCAAGTGGGTTTTTCCCACAGTGTCCTATGTTGTCTGCGCTCTCTGCTCAGCAGACTCCGGACTGCTCCATGTCCCGTGCCCTGCCTGCCCCACTATCGGTGGTCGGACCTTCAGACTCTCTGCCCCCACTCTTTGGAGCTCCATTCCACAGTCCCTTTGCCTCACAACCTCCCTTACCTCCTTCAAGGCCCTCTTCTTCAGTCACCCTCCTGTCCCCACCCTCATTGCCCTCCACCCTTCCTGATTCCATGATCTTATAAGATGGATTCACTTCTGGATTGAAAGAGGTTAAGGGTTAAGTTTTTGAGCTCTTCGCCCCACCCTCTGTGACGCAATTGAAGACGTTTTCGTAGTTCCTCCCACCGAAGGTTTATATTTTCTGAGAGAGACAGCGAGACCAACAGAGCGAGCAAGAGAGAGCGAGAGCGAGACAGCGCCAGAGAGAATTAGCTACAACAGAAGTGGGTAACGCAATCGACAACTATTTTTTTTAGTGTGTTTCCTTTGTTTGAGATGCAGACGTGCACGTCTCTGTGTTCGCTGAAGATTCTGTGTGTACCGACAAACCTCTGAGCGAACTTTAAGGTCTTTACCTGTTTACGTTAATCACATAGCAGTGCTCATCCTTCCTCTCTTTCTCTCTCTCTCTTTCTCCCCTCTCTGTCTGTCTGTCTGTCTGTCTGTCTGTCGGTCTGTCGGTCTGTCGGTTGGTCTGTCTGTCTGTCTGTCTGTCTGTCTGTCTGTCTGTCTGTCTGTCTGTCTGTCTGTCTGTCTCTCTGTCTGTCTGTCTGTCTGTCTGTCTGTCTGTCTGTCTGTCTGTCTGTCTGTCTGTCTGTCTGTTTGTCTCCCCCATCATTCTCCTCCTGTTTCCTTTCCTCCCTCTCCTCCCACCACCTCAGCGGCCGTCCACTCACTCCACAAACATTCATTCAATCACAACAGCCCCGCAGGACCCTCTCGTTTTCCTGTCCTGCCCTTCCTTCCTTTTCTCTCACTATCGCTCTCACTGGTTAAAATAAAGTTAGTGATTTTTAATGTACGATCGGTTGTTTTAATTGTAATAATAACCCTTGCATTTGATATAGCCGCTTACCACGTCTCAAAGTGCTTCACAGGATATACCGTAAAGTGTAGTGACTGTGTATCTTGCGGGTGAAACAAATTATTATTATTATTATTATTTAAGGGGTTATTAGAACTGGAAAAGTAACTAACAACCACGTGCCTACTTATTGTTACATAAACAGAAGCGTGTGGAGAACGGAAATGCGGAGAAAGGAAATTACGGTTTTGCCCCACCCGAGAAACCAGGCCCTCGCGCTTGCGAGTCAACCACTACACCACAGGATCCCACAACTTTATTGCTCATTAAACAGAATCAGATAAGCGTTGAACAATGGTGGGAAGAAATAATCACAAAACACATTGACAATTCAGGGCCAGTTGCTCTCAACTCGTTTACGAACTTTCTGGTCCTCGAGGTATCATCAAACACCTCACTGTAAAAGTGTAGGGACTGTGTGTTTCTTGTGAATGAGGCAAGTCTAAACTGCATGATTTCGTAATGGTATTTGTTATGTTAGAATTACTGCGCTCCAGATGGAGATGGGTGGAGATAATGGGGGTGGAGGAAGTCTCTTCCATTACCCAGACGGAGTAAGGAATGCCATTGTTAAATATTTCAAATTTCACCTCTCTCCGAGTCCCACTCTGTCGCCTCTTCCCACCCCACAGCCCACGCACAAACATTGCTTGGGGCCAGATACTGGGGAGGGATGGAGGGGAGCATTTACGATTGTGAGATGCCACCGGATTTAGGGAGTTTCTCTCTCTTGGTGTCCTGGCCAACAAACCACAAATTGTCTCACACTGCAGACCGCTGAAACCCTCATACACACTTACATACATCGCGGCTCGACTATACAAACTCCCTCCTTGTCGGCCTCCCCAACTCCTCCCTCCATAGGCTGCAGATCATCCAGAAGTCTGCAGCCCATGTCCTCTCAAGCACAAGGCTCCGAGACCCTATCACCCCCATCCTCGCCCAACTCCACTGACTTCCCATCACACAGAGGATACAGTTCAAGATCCTGGTCCTCACATTCAAAGCCCTCCATGGCCTCGCTCCCCCCGATCTCTGCCACCTCCTAATCCCCTACCATCCTGCTCGCTCCCTCCACTCAGCGGGCTCCGGGCTGCTTCACATCCCTCACCTCTCTCGCCCCACTATTGGCGGGTGGGCCTTCTGCCACTCTGCCCCAACCCTCTGGAACTCCACCCCGCAGTTCCTCTGCCTCACCCCCTCCCTCACCACCTTCAAGACCCTCTTCTTCAACCGTGCTTTTGATCTCCCTGAGTGAGTAGGTGTGACCATTATCACACCAACTAGATCAGAGCGGTTTACACTGCAGCTCTCTTTCTTTCAATGATTGTGCTTTGCATGTGGTTAGGCGTGAAGCAATAGTTGATCTTTGGCCAAAACAGTTACCAGAGAGCGGGGCAGGAAGAAATTTCTGTAGAGTTGACTCATCAGTCATCACGTAGAAATATTGAGAGCGACAAAAACCAAGCGAAGCCATTTGGGGAGTTCAGTGTTGATCCGAGGCTTGAAATTCTCGTGTGTGAGACCATTTTGTCTAAGATCACAACAACCTTTCGGGTTCAGCTACGCTGACTACACATCCCCCATGTCCTGGACAGTCCCCGGATGAAATGTTAATAATAATATTAATAATAATCCTTGCATTTGACATAGACACTCACTTTACGACTGATTGTGGGACCCTGCTGTGCGCAGTTGGCTGCGGTATTTCCCCTACAAAATATAGAGTCACTCCACTTTACCGTATATTCTGTGAAGCGCTTTGAGATGTCTAGAGGATGTAAAAAGCGCTATATCAAATGCAAGGATTATTATGATTATTATTATTATTAAGCACTTTGAGACGTCTCAATGGCATAATAAGGTACTGTATCAAATGCAAGAGTTATTATTATTATTATTATTATCCTGGTTGACAATCCCCGAGATAAAAGTGGTCACCCTCGCTCTTTGTGGGACATTCCTGAGCAATGAGAAAGAAGCCTGCAGGGTCAGTATCAATCCTAATACAGATGTTGATCAGCCGACGTATCTCTGTGACTGCTCTTTCGATCATCTTTCTCCCGCGCCCCCCCGCGCCCCCCCCACCCCCACACCCCATCACCCCCCACCAGCTCAGATGCCTGGTGAGCGGTGTAAAACACGTTCCAGAACTCAAAGCCGCTGTGTGTGAATGTCATGTGGATTGCAAAGGATTGCAATGATTCCCGCTGCCGTGGTAAGTTTGCAGTTACTTGGGTGAACAGTCAGCAGCTTCTGCAGTAAATGTTGATGGCAAATTGCATCATCCAGAAATTGTTTTGGAGTCTAGCGGTTTCTGAATGTTATTCGAAAACGGCTCAAGCGTAAGTAGTGTTAAATTTTGACAGGACATTGTTTAGCCTGCGGATACATATAGTTTCCTCCAATTTCAGGCACATTCCCATGAGTGTCAGGATACGACAGCTATGGAGAGGGCATTAGAGGTTAGAGTTATGCGGAGAGACGTGAAAATCTGGGCGTGTTTTTACTGAAACGGTGGACGGTCAGGTTACAATCCATCTGGTTTGCCTGCCTCTCTACCCCTCCCTCAGTTTCACTGACGACGTTATAACTTTCTCGAGATGTGGAAACTGGTGAATTCAATTCCTATTTTGCACTTTAATTGCACTTGTACCTTCACGCATCAAAGGGTCAGAAACCACACAGGAAGCCAAGCTGTGCGCTTCTCTTAGAGTGTGCGGCACATCGATATGTGAAAATAGTTGCTTTCGCCTGCAAACACACAGTTATATGATGCGCAGCAATAATAATAATCCTTGCATTTGATAAACCGCCTTATCACACCTTTGAGACGTCTCAAAGCGCTTCATACTGTAAAGTGAATTGACTGTATTTCATGGGCAAAACGCGGCATCCAATTAAGCACAGCACTGACCATATTATTATTTTTTTTTGTGACTATGTGTTTGTGTTTGTGATTCTCTGTGTGACTCCTTTTCCCAGGGGAGAGCGATGGAGATTCCCGTGATCCCGGAGCAGGAAGCAGAGCCGCAGGAATTGGGATACCCCATGGCGATCACAGTAACAAGCCATTTGGTTGGTTAATTGGTTAATTGGTTGGTTGGTTGGTTGGCTGGTTAGTTCGTTGGTTTTTGGGGTTTTTGGGTGGTTGGTTGGTTCATTGGATGGGTAGATGGGTGGTTGGTTGGAAGGGTGGGCTCGTTGGTTGGTTGGGTGGTTGTGTGGTCGGGTGGTTGGTTGATTGATTGATCAATTGATTGATTGATTGGTTGGGTGGTGGTTGGGGAACAGAAACTGTAGGTTTGGGATGTTGACCTCTCTTCTGTGCTCCTTGCTCTCAGGACAATGAGAACAGTGTGAGAGAGTTGGAGGAGGAGAAGATCGAAATGCTGGAGGTAAGGCTGAGGTTTCTGTTCACTCAGAAGGTTTGAGCTTCAAGCTCAAGATCAGCGCTGAGTCTTCAGAGTCGGATCTGGGGGGGAAGCATTCCATCATGAGAGGTGCCATCAATCAGATTAGATGTTAATACCAGATGTCTGCCTGGTCAGGTGGACATTAAAGATTTTGAGATAGAGAGAGAGCAGGGAGTTCCTCTCTCTCCCCCATCGTCCTGGCCGCCAATCCCCCAAATAATATTCCCTTAAACACTTCACAGCTGTTTGTGGGCCATCGCCTTGCGTAAATTGACTGCCGTGTTGACAGTCATTAAATTTGGCAACAATTCCCTGTGAAGTGCGTTGAGATGTTTTGCAGTTACAGGCGCAGCGTGACAGGCAAGGAATATTATGATTATTTATTATTTATATTAATTTTATTTTGTAGGACAGCTCCTGTGATGAAGAGCAGCCTCCATCAAGGTAACCTGACATTAAACCTTGGCGTTTCGGCTACACTGAAACTCGAACGCTAATTTGCGGTGTTTCTTTATAGGAAATTGGAGCTAAGTTCCCGCAGGTCGGGATGACATATTTCACGTTACTCTAGAGCGCTTCCTTTAGAACAAATCTGATTCTGTGTAAGGCAGCCTAGCTCAGTCATAGGGTCACAGAAACACAGGAACATAGGAGCAGGAATAGGCCATTCACAGCCACTCGAGCGTGTTCCACCATTCTATGAGATCATGGCTGATCTGTACCTCAACTCCAAATAGTTAATCAGTTGGCAACGCTCTCACCTCTGAGTCAGAAGGTTGTGGAGTTCAAGCCCCACGTCAGGGATTAAGTCTAAACTGACACTCCAGTGCAGCGCTGGGGGGGCAAGAGCATCGCATTGTCAGAGACGAAGTCCTTCGGATAAGACCCTAAACCGAGAGTCCGTCTGTTCCCGTTCAGGAGGAAGTTAAACATCCTGTGGAGAAAGGAGTTTCTCTCTCTCTCTCCCGGTGTCCTGGCCAACAATCCTCCCGTATAAGATTAATCGTTCGCTTCATGGCTGTTGGTGGAGGTTGCTGTGTGCAATCGAGCCTTCAGCGCTCTGGGACTCTCTCCTGTGTGAGGGGGCGCTATGTAAATGTAAGTTGTTGTTGTTGCTGCCCACAAAACTCTCTGCGACAAGGGGAGGTGGTGTCAGAAACAAATAAGAGAAAGATAATAATAATAATAATAATAATCCTTGCATTTGATATAGCGCTTTTCACGTCGGGAGGACGTCCCAAAGCGCTTCACAGAACACACTGTAAAGTGAATTGACTGTATATTTGTGGGCGAACGCGGCAGCCAATTGCGCACAGCAATGTCCCACAAACAGTCATGGATTGAAAATGACCAATTTATTATTGTTTTTGGTTTTGGAGGGATTATTATTAGGCTCTGTGTGATGTAACTTTGAAAGAGTTGGAGTTGTGCAGAAGGTCAGCGCACGTCCCCAGTGGAATCCATATCGATTCTACTGTATCTATGTCTATGTACTGGGGGGGGTGAGGGAATTTACTTCCAGTGTGAAAGTGAAAGAGGCAGAGAAGTAATAACAGCAGTAGCGGTTGGTCTGGGGAAAACCAGATGTCGAGTGAGGTGCTGGGCTAATAGCTGGTTTACCGTAGCCACTCTCTGTGATTTGGTGTTACTATTGTCGATGGAATATTGTTGTGTATGACTGGTTGGGTCCGAGGGTTTACGAGACGCCAATCCCTGTTCAGTGTTGGTATTACGAGAGTCAGTTGTCTCTGAGGGGTATTTCCAGGGGCTGATCTCTCCAGTGTATGTCAAGGTGTGAGCCCAGGTCTACTGTTTGGTCTGGAGTACGGAACAGTGTCTGGTTTGTTTCGTATATTTTTGTCGTATTATTATTGTGTTGTTGTATGCCATAAAGTTAATTAAAGATAGTGAGCTTTACTGTTTGTTTTGTAAAATAAACACTATACTCTTACCGCTGCCTATCGAATTATTAACAATTTTTTTACAGGACTCAACAAGACCTGTTGCCTCTTCCCTTTTTCAGTTTCAACTATATATGGTTTGCAGAGTTTCTACCGAGAATTTTGATGTGAGTAGATAAGCTGTGGGTGTGTGTAAGCAAGTGTGAAGTCATGTGTGAAGTGGTGTATATGTTTTTCTGAGTATGTGTAATAATAAGCACATTTGTTATATTTTCTGATCACTTTGTTTGAGACATCTTGAAGTGCTTCACAAAACATACTGTGGAGTCTCGTAGCGGTAGCGTAGTGGTTAGCGCACTCGCCTCACAAGCGAGAGGACCTGGGTTTGATTCACTCAATCCACGATTGTTTGTGGGTCACTGCCATGTGCAGTTGGCTGCCCCGTTTCACCCACAAACTATACAGTCACTACACTACGATAGATCCCGTGAAGCGCTTTGAGACATCTCAATGACATGATAAGGCGCTATATCAAATGCAAGGATTGTTATTATACTGTAACGCGGCATGACTGTGTATTTTGTGGGCGTGATGCGTCTGTGAGGGTTTAATATGTGTTCTGTGTGTGGGTGGGTGGGTGAGGGGAGAGGTAGGGGGTAGTGTGTATGTGTGTAATGATGGTGGGCTGTTTATTGCTCAGTCTAACAGAGTTGCCTCATGACGAGCTTTCCAAATCACAGGGCATTCAATTGGTATAAAAGAGAATTACCGTTCAGAGAGTGTGTGCGTGTGAGAAAGAGAGAGAAGGGGGGGGAGGTGGTTAGAGAGGGGGGGACGGGGAGGAAGAGATGGATGGGCGTGTTTTACACTGATCTCACTGAGCTGTGTTTGTCACAGGATTTGTGCTATGATTCATTCTGTCACAGAGAACCTCCGGCTTCAGCAGCGGTGAGTGTCTGCTGTAATACACCTCACACGCTCTCACACTCACACACTCAGGCAATCACACACTCGCACACGCGCACACTCAGGCAATCACACACTCAGGCAATCACACACTCGCACACGCGCACACTCAGGCAATCACACACTCGCACACTCAGGCAATCACACACTCGCACACTCAGGCAATCACACACTCGCACACTCAGGCAATCACACGCTCGCACACTCAGGCAATCACACACTCGCACACTCAGGCAATCAAACACTCGCACACTCACACACTCAGGCAATCACGCGCAGCACCTTTCACGTTCCGGAGGACATCCCAAAGCGCTGGACAGTGAAGGGTTTGCTCTCAAGCTGGGGTTGGGATCAGGAGGGGTGATGGGCATGGAGGGTCTGGGGGTAGGAGGGTGACCAAGGCAATGTTCAAAGAGGAAGGTCTTGGGATGTGCCTTGAAGGAGGCGAGGGAGGGAGGGCGGGGGCAAGGTGGAGGTATTCAGGGATGGAGTGTTTCCAGAGGCTGGGGGCAGAGAAGCTGAAGGGTTATAATATGTTTCTCAGTGAGTGAGCGAGCGACAGGCGGTAAAGACAGAGGCTCCTCTGAAACGGTTTTGATTTTCAATTTTCTCGCTCAGGTTTGAAGTGGAGCGGAGGCGAAGAGTCTGGTACGTACACAGATGTTACTGTCAGACATTTGCCCGGCCTGGTCAGGGGGACGTTAAAGATTTCTCTCTCCCCAGTGTCCTGACCGACAATTCCCCAAATAATATTCGCGCGCTCACTTCACGGCTGTTTGTGGGACGTCGCTGTGCGTAAATTGGCTGCCACATTCACCCACAAAACATACAGTCCCACTCCACTTGGTAACAATTCCCTATGAAGCGTATTGAGATGCCGTCTGTTTGCAAATGAGGGCTTCTAAACACCACATGCTCTGAACCCAATGATTAACCCCACCCTCCCCACCTCTCTCTCTCTCTCTCTGTCTCTCTCTCTCTCTCTCTAGGTCTGAGCCAAAGTACAAAGGCAAGGACGTCAACGACAAATCTGCCTCCCCCTAGGCCCTGACGGTGGTGCAAGGGGCGAAAATGAAACATGGGATGTGAATTTTCATGCTGAATTTTGCCCAGTGGATGATGATGATGGAGGCCAGCCGGGGTGTGGAATCCCGTCTTAACGTGGTTAATAGCTATCACATCCAATGTTGCCTTGCACCTGTATCGAAAGGATCCGATAGATTTCCGGCCCCCACCCCATGGTATACCTGGCACATACATTTTACATGCAGTAAAGTTAGGAGCCAGGTCCATCACTGTTAGAGTCGTAGACATTACGTCGTAGAAGGAGGCCATTCATCCCAAGAGAACTCTTTCACCCTTTTCCCTTTGGTGATGGGTTTCCATATGTGTCAAGACACCGGTCTAATGCCCCCCGCAAGAAAGAGGCCATCAAGAGGCCCATCGAGAGGCCCATCGAGTCCACAAGGCTGTCAGAGCAAGCTGTCCATCCAATCCCACTTCCCTGCCCTATCCCCAAACATCCTCCAAGCTTCTATCCTTCATATACCTGTGTCCTTCCCTCTCGAAACACACAATGGATTTATTTATAATAGATTCTGCCTCTGGGTCCTCACTTGACTGGGTTTTCCACATCCCAATAATAATAATAATCCTTGCATTTGATACAGCGCCTTATCACGTTGTTGAGACGTCTCAAAGCGCTTCACACAATATACTGAAAAGTGTAGTGACTGTGTTTTTTGTGGGCCAGACGCAGTAGTCAATTGCACACAGCAGTTTCCCCACAAAGCCGGTTTCCTGTGCCGCCCCCTCGCTCACTTTTAGGGGTTAATTTACCCTCCATTGCCCCCACCACTCCCGCAGTGATTAACCATTTGGAAGAGTGAAGCTGAGGTGGATATGTCAATGGGAATAATCCTTCCCTTTCGGTTGCTCCCCTGGGGAGAGGGAGAGCGAGGGGCAACTTCAGGACAGACACCAGGAAGTATTTATTTGCACAGAGGGGAATTTAGAGCTGGAATGGGGGGTAACGGGCAAGGGGATCAGGATGGTGAAACCACTGAGAATAAGTATGTGTGAGTGTGAAAGGACGTCTGTGTGTTTGTGTGGGTGTGTTTGTGTGTGTGTGTGTGAGAGAGAGAGAGAGTGAGGGTGTGATCGGGGAGGAAGGTGTATGTGAGATCTGCCACTGTGAGGCAAACATAATCATTCTTGACACCTGGAACATGTGAGAGACAGAACGGTGAACAGGTCAAGGTCATTCTTCACTCAGATCCTCGGCAGATCCAGGGATGGATCAGTCTCACCGGGGCTGGAAGTTTTAATGTTGTCGGCTCGTTTGTTAGTTGTTGCGAGAGTTCCAAGACCGTGCAGGTCTGGGGGACCTTGTGGGTTTGTGCCACGTGGAGGCTGGGAGTGCTGTGTGGCCACAGCGGTGGGGGGAGAGGAGAGGAGTGGACCTAGAAATGCATTTGTGGAGTCCTGTAGCTCAGTGGTTAGAGCACTCGCTTTGCAAGAGAGAGACCTGAGTTCAATTCCAGGCAGAGGGCGAAACCTTGGGCAAGTTTCCTTACTCCACACAGAGCTTAATAATAATCCCTCCAAAACCAAAAACAATAATAAATCGGTCATTTTCAATTCACGGCTGTTTGTGTGGGACATTGCTGTGCGCAATTGGCTGCCGCGTTTCGCCCACAAATATACAGTCAATTCACTTTACAGTCTATTCTGTGAAGCGTTTTGAGACGTCGAAAAGACGTGAAAAGCGCTGTCTCAAATGCAAGGATTATTATTAACAATGATGGAGTGAGTGTGGAATTAAAGCTTAGATCAGGGGTAGACTGTGTGTGTGTGTGAGAGAGTGAGAAAAAGTGTGTGTGTGAGAGAGAGTCTGTGTGAGAGACAGACTGTTAGAGAGAGAGTCTGTGAGAGAGAGAGAGAGAGCAAGTGAGTATGTTGTGTGTTGAGGGGAGAAAATGTGAGTGAATGTGTTCGAAAGTGAGAGTGGTGAGTGTGAGAAGATGTCTCTGTGTGTGGGGGTGAAATTACTTGAGTGAATGTGTCTGGGTGTAGGAGTTGGTGAGTATGTGTGAGTGTCGGTGTAATTCTGGGTATTTGTGTGTGTGTGTGAGGGAGAGTGTTTGTGTGTGTGTAAATGAGAGAGAGAGTGTGCGAGTGAGTGTGTATGTAAGAGTCAGAGTGTGTGTGAGTGTTTAAACAGACACGAGTTGATCTGCTGCTGCGGGGAGTGTGAGAGTGACTGAGGAATGGATTAATGAACAGCTAGTGCTATAAAGATTTACTGTGAGGAACAGTTTATATATATATATATTATTATATATTAATAGTAATATTGTGAAACATTTCATGTTACTTTAACATATATCTTGTATTTGAGAGTATAATCTATACGTGTATAATAAGTAATATAGATTTCCCTTTAAAGGGGGGTATAAATGTCAGTGCGTCAGCGTGGCTCAGACGGTATCGCCCTCACCTCGGAATCAGAAGGTTGTGGGTTCGAGCCCCGTGTTGGGGTCTTAAAGCTCACAGTCCAGGCTGACGCCCAAGACATTACACTAAGGTCCTGTCTGTGCCTGTTCAGGTGGATGTTAAAGACCCCATAACACTATTCGAAAAGAGAAAGGGAGTTTCTCTCTCTCTCTCCCTCCCAGCGTCCTGGCCAACAATCACCCGGTTAAGATTGTTCACTCACTCCGTGGCTGTTTGTGTCACTTTGCTGTGTGCAACTCGGCAGCTGTGCTTCACCTACAAAATATACAGTCACTCCACTTGCCAGAAAAACTCTGTGAAGCGCTTTAAAATGATGCGATAAGAATTATTTATCCATTTAAGACTTAAGGTGTAAGGCGCTGTGTAAATACTGTATACATTATTGTACATGTACATCCACTTTGCCAGGAGGTGGCGTTATTGCAGTAGTTTTCCGCTGAACTGTCCTTTAAATCCCACTGTTACATTGCTCGCAAGCCCGGAACTATCTGGGAACGTCTTTCAGAGGCATAACCTATGTGGAATAAAAGTTAAAGCCTCCGAGAGAACCAAATGCGACCCTCACAAGTGGGAGCTTTGCTTGTTATCGGGAAGTAAATGTACTGCGCACTCTCTCTCTCTCACCCTGGAGGGAAGAATCCTGCTTACCTAATTCTGGAGAGTATTAGGCGCAGGTTGGCAAGAGCCGAGGATTGGGGGGGAGCCCAGAGTGTGCGTTGGGGTTACTGCTGGAGCCTAACCAGCTAAACGTGTGCATCTTGTCACTGATATCACTGTGTGGTAAGCTTGCCCACAGCTTGTCCAGCGAGGACCACCCCATCCATTAGGGCTTCGGTTTGCAGAGTTAACAGGAGCCGAGTTGAAGGCTTCCTTACCCCCCAGTGAATTATTTAACATTTGAAGAATTAATATGTCAAAGTGTTTCAGTAATAATAGGAGGATGTACCTTATCGTTAACTATTACTCTCTTCACCCTCCGCAGCCCCCACCCCCACCCCCATCCCAACCCCCTATGCTTCATTTCCTATTTGTTGTTTATTTGAAGTTGAGGTACAGATCAGCCATGATCTAATCTAATGTTTGTTGGTTTAATGGTAACTGAGACTTTCATGGTACACTATTGAGCTTACAAACTGAAACTTCCAGGTACCCAAGTTAATAGTAATAATAATAATAATAATCCTCGCATTATAGCGCCTTATCATGTCTCAAATCACTTCACAGGATACACTGTAAAGTGAATTCATTCTGTATTTTGTGGGTGGAACAGGGCAGCCAATTGACCACAAGCAGCGTCCCCACAAACAATCGTGCATTATTATTATTTTTGGAGGGATTATTATATCATTATTAAGGAGGGAAGGGGGAAATAAACGTACTCGGGGCTTCGAATTCTGGTTTTAAAAAAAAGGTTCTCTGTATTTCAGCATTTTATGATCAGTCTCTATTTGTTGGATTGTTTCAAGATATCTCCCCATCAGTGGCCATGGCTGTGGTCACTGCGCCCTAAGCCTCTGGAGCTCCCTGCCTCTCTCCCTCCATACCTCGTCCCCTCTTTATCTGTCTTTCAGTCTCTCCTTAAGTCTTATTTCTTCTGCATATCACTGTGCAGTGCTCTGAGCTGCTGTTCTGCCTAAAGATCGCTGTAGGAACAAAAGTTGTTGCTGCTATTGTTTTTGAGTTGGGGGTTTGGACTTGAACTTGTGGGTTTGATTGACACTCCACCTCTGTACTAGGTGTCTATGTTCAATATTAAAGAATATTTAAAAACATTCTCTTTGTAATGTCCTGTTATTGTCTGACTTATGCCTGAGATCAGTGTCCATGTGTAGGTGAAACACGGCAGCCAATTTGCACACAGCAACTTCCCACAAACAGCCGTGAAGTGAGAGACCAATTTTATCTGGGGGATTGTCGGCCAGGACACCGGGAGGGAGAGAGAGAGAGAGAGAAACTCTCTGTTTCTCTGTGAGGTGTTTGAGGCAATGCAAATCATTGCTGAATGTTTATAAACTCGTTTATTAAAAATAATCTTTTACCCACAAAATACACAGTAAATTCACTTTACAGTATATTCTGTGAAGTGCTTTGAGACGTCTCGAAGACGTGATAAGGGGTATCAAATGCCAGGATTATTATTATTATTACAGTTACTCACACAGCTGCCGATCAGACTCCGTTTTTTTAATCAGTGTTGTCATGTCGTCATAAACTTTCTTGCAGACTGTCCCTGAGTCAGATTAATTATCACCTTAAACAAGTCAGAAACATTTGAGTTGCTACTGTACTAAATAGACAAAGGTTTCCTGTTTTACAGCTTGTAATTAGTCACAGTGCAATTACATTCCAGCACTATGTCTCTCGCACTCAATGCAATCACACTGTTCACACTGAGTGTGTGTGAGAGTGTGTGTGAATGAGTGAGAGAAAGCGGGTGAGTGTGTGAGTGTGAATGAGTGTAAATGAATGTGTGTGAATGTGTGAAGGAGTGTCAACGTGTGATTGTGAGCGAGTGTGAGAGTCTGTGAGAGTGAGTGCGAGAGGAGTGAAGGTATGTACGTGAGTGAGTGAGTGAGTGAGTGAGTGTGAGAGACTGCGTGAGTGAGTGTGAATAGCAGCCAAGGTGTTGGAGGATAGCCAGATCTTTAAGATGAAACTGAAATCAGGGGGAGATGACTTTTAAGGACCTCTCTATATATTTATCAGCGCCTTGGGACATCCTCCCAACGTGAAAGGCGCTATACAAATGTGATCTTGTTGTATATATTTATTCCCCACTATATTGGGGAGCAATTGATCCAAATTCTACAGTGCAAACCAGAGCCTCTCTCCCCCCAGATCCCTCCCGGTTCACATCCGAAAAGTTTAGTCACAGTCCGAAAAGTTATTAAAAAGTTTCCAAATTTTTTAGCTCCTGTTGTGGGTTCCCACTGTCACTGACATTTGTTCCTTAAGGTAGGGTGGGGTGACGTGTGGTATTTTCGTTATTAATTGGTGCTTTTTCCTCCCCCACCCCACCCACCCATCCCTCTCCTTTTTTTTTCTTCCCGGTTTTTATTTT
Organism: Callorhinchus milii; assembly: GCF_018977255.1. Taxonomy (NCBI): domain Eukaryota; kingdom Metazoa; phylum Chordata; class Chondrichthyes; order Chimaeriformes; family Callorhinchidae; genus Callorhinchus; species Callorhinchus milii. The sequence continues at coordinate 755,711 of NW_024704766.1, read as the reverse complement.
TTAATTAAAATAATTTTATTTTTAATTAAAATGAAGTACAATGTGTGGGTTTTTAATGCTATTTTGAGAGGATGAGATGAGATGAGATGGGATGACAAGTTGGAACAGTTTCACTGAGAGAGAGAGAGAGAGAGAGGGGGAGTAACATATCCCAAGTGAGTGGCAATTCAGAGTGATTGACAGGCGGAATGTCTCCCAAAAAAGGGCTTTGCCAAAAACATTTTTTTTAATCTATTGCCTTTATATATAAATGCAGACACTGCAGACACGCCTCACCTCTGCTCGTTCCTGGAGGGAGTTTGGGACAGACGTTGTGGTTTTGTGTGGGATCATCTCTGTGTCAGTGTGTGTGTGTCTGTGTAAGTGTGTAAGTGTGTTGAAGAGTGTGTTGGTGTTATATAGTGTGTGTGTGTTGGTGTGTGTTAGTTGGAGAGTGTGTGTTAGTGTGTGTGTTAGTGTGGTGTGTATTTGTTAGTGTTAGAGAGGGTTAGTGTCAGTGTGTGTGAGTGTTAAGAGTTTGGGTGTCTGTGTGTGTCTGTCAGTGTTAGAGAGTGTCAGTGTCTGTGTGTTGAGTGTTGGAGAGTGTGTGTGTTAGAGTGTGTGTTAGAGTGTGTTTTAGTGTGTTAGTGTGATAGAGTGTGTGTGTGTTAGAGTGTGTGTGTGAGTGTGTTAGTGTGCGAGTGTGTTAGTGTGTGAAGAGTGTGTGATAGAGTGTGTGTGAGTGTGTGATAGAGTGTGTGAGAGTGTGTGATAGAGTGTGTGATAGAGTGTGTGTGAGTGTGTGATAGAGTGTGTGTGTTAGTGTATGTGTGTTAGTGTGAGTGTGTGATAGAGTGTGTGTGAGTGTGTGATAGTGTGTGTGAGTGTGTGATAGTGTGTGTGAGTGTGTGATAGTGTGTGATAGTGTGTGATAGAGTGTGTGTGAGTGTGTGAGTGTGTGAGTGTGTGAGTGTGTGATAGTGTGTGTGAGTGTGTGATAGTGTGTGTGTGAGTGTGTGATAGAGTGTGAGTGTGAGTGTTAATGTTAGTGTGTGTCAGTTGGAGCCCCAGAGACCCGCAGAGAGCTGAGGGGTGAGGGGGAGCGGTGAGGAGCGCCCTGAGCCCCCCGGGGGGCTATGCAGGCTCAGGCCGAGCTGAGGGGCTCCTCCCCGGGGCTACAGAAGACGGGGAGTCGGCGCTACAAAACCTTTATGATCGATGAGATTTTGGCGAACAACAAGGAAAGTTGCAGCTACTTCCAGAAACTTTCCCTCCATCATTCCGTGTGCCCGACCTTCCTGGTCAGACCCCAGGCGGTGCACCTCCAGGGTAAGCCCTCCCTCACCGCAAACTAACCCCGCATTCGCATTCGCATTCGCAACTTTCTTTCTGAGCTTCTCAATGGGTCAGTTTCATCTCCTGCCTCAGCTGCCATCGGTGTCCTGTTATCCGCACTGTGCCCCCCCCCCGTCCCTCTGACCCCCTTTCCCCCCCTCCTGTTGTCCACCCCCCCAACCCCATCCCGGATGTAATAATGACAATAACAATCCTCGCATTGGACACAGCTCTTCGAGGCGTCTCAAAGCGCTTCACGGGATACACTGTAAAGTGAATTGACGGTGTGTTTTGTGGGCGAAGCGGGACAGGCAGTTGCGCGCAGCAGCGTCGCCCGCAAACAGTGACCACATTTTTTTTTGTGGGGAGTATTACCCCCGGAAAAGGGGGGGAACCAATCGACGAGCCGACGGGTTCCTACTTACTGTTAGTTGTATTAATGTTATATTTAAATAAATAAGATTAACAGTAATAATCATTGCATCCTTGGAAGGTCTCGGAGCGCTGGCCGTCTACTTAAAGATTTACGTAGTGTAGTGACTGTGTGTTTTGTAGGTGAACACAGCGGCCGGATTTATAATTTCTGCACAAACTGGGCGGGCGGGTGGGTGTGCGTGTGGGTGGGTGGGTGGGTGTGCGTGTGGGTGGGTGGGTGTGCATGTGGGTGGGTGGGTGTGCGGGTGGGTGGGTGGGTGGGTGTGCGGGTGGGTGGGTGGGTGAGGATGGTGTTGATCAGGTTATTGGAGAGGTTTGCGGGATCTTTAACATCCAGTCAGACAGGACCCCTCTCGCGACACAGCACATCCCAGGGCTGGGCAGGAGCGTCAGTCAGGCTGTGCTGTGCTGTGAGTGAGCTCTAGTGCCGTTGTGTAATGGTTAGAGCCCTCGCCTCACAAGCGAGAGGACCCGGGTTTGATTCCCGGGAAGGGCAAAGCTTTAGGCAAGTTTCCTTACTCCGCACGCTTCTGTTTAACCAGCAGTAGGTAGGAATCTGGTTGTTAGTCGATTGGCGGATCGCTTTCCGGGGGTAACAATCCCTGAAAAAATAATAATAATAATTTGTTCACTCAATCAATGACTGTGTGTGAGACATTGCTGTGAGCAATTGGCTGCCACGTTTTTGCCAACAAAATACGCAGTCACTGCGCTTTACAGTGTATCCTGTGAAGCGCTTTGAGATGTCTCGAAGACGTGATAAGGCAACGCATCAATTGCAAGGATTATTATTATTATCGTGCAGTGTATGTGTGTGTGTGTGTGTGTGCAGTGTTTGTGTGTGTATAGTGCATGTCTCATGTGTTGTGTGTGTAGTTCATGTGTCTAGTGTAGTGTGTGTGTTTGTCTAGTGTGTAATGTATAACGTGTGTGGTGGTGCGTGTGTATCCTTCAAGACCCTGCTCTTCGACTGCCCCTTCGGTCACTCTCCTACCCCCACCTTCCCCGCCCTCCACCCCTCCTGATCCCAACCTCCAGCTCGGGTCCAAATCCTTGACTGTCCAGCGCCTTGGGATGTCCTCCTGACGTGAAAGACACTACGTAAGTGTCATTTGTCGTCGTTGTTGTGTACCTTGTGTGTGTGTATGTGTGTGTGTGTCCAGCTATCTTGTTGTGGCCTTCAATCACCAGCAGAGACCAAGTAAAGAAACTGGTGACTGTGAGTAGTTTTGCTTGTGGCAGAGCCGGGTGTGATAGAGACAGTGATTTCCTTCGTTTCTGCTGGAAACCAATTAAAACAGCTCCAGATTCCCACCATTTCCAGGAACGTTTAAGTGTCAGTTTTATATAATTCAGCCCAGGTCGGGAGGGGTATCATTGGCTGTGTACTGATGACAGCACAGCAGAGCCTCATCGACAGGACCTGGAAGGGCAGAGCTGTCACTGGGGACGGGGAGTAATCTCACTCTGCTCTTGTTAACCCTGCAAGGCAAAGCCCTAATGGGCCGGGTGAGCCGAGCTGGACGAGGAGCTTGTCAGACAGTGATATCAATGGCAACGCTATGTGGTGTTAGCTGGTTAGACTCCAGCAGTTACCCCAACACACACTCTGGGCTCCCCCCAGTCTAACAATTCTATGCTCTTAGAATAATAATATTAATAATAATCCTTGCACTTGATATAGCACCTTTCACAATGTCGATGTCCAAAGCGCTTCACAGGATGTAGTGTAAAGTGCAGTGACTGTGTATTTTCTGAGCGCAAGGCAGCAGCGAATGGCACACAGCGACGTCCACAAACAGCCATGGAGTGAGTGACCAATCTTATTTGGGGGGATTGTTGGCCAGGACACCAGGAGGGAGGGAGAGAGAGGGAGAGAGGGAAACGCCCTTCTCTTTTGGAATAGGGCCCGGGATCTTTAACGTCCACCTGAACAGGGCACAGACAGGAGCTCGAGCCAAATGGAAGGCGAACCGGATGGATCTGGGTCTTCTTTTGTCCAACGATTCTCATGATCTTATCTCCCCTCGTGTCCGCAGGCCCGGCGTCTCTCAGGTCCTATCCCATGTTCTCCCTGCTCGGACGTCAGACGGCTGGAGTGACCCAGCTGTGTCCAATGGCCATCGGCCGTCTGCCTCAGCTCCTGTCGCCCTCGTCGAGCTCTGGGAGGACACAGACCCCAGGCCTGGACAGCAGTGAGTCGGAGAGCGACCAGGCCCTCCCCCGGCTAAAGAAACCCCGCCGGAGCCGCACTATTTTCACCGAGTTACAGCTCATGGGGCTGGAGAAAAAGTTCCAGAAACAGAAGTATCTCTCCACCCCAGACAGGTGAGTGAGCGGTCCGTCCTGCCAGAGGGTTGGTCAATTAGTCACTCAGTCAGGTAGCGAGCGAGCGAGTGGGTGGGTCAATGAGTGAGTAAGTGTGTGAACGAGCGAGCGAGCGAGTGAATGAATGAGTGACACATGCGCACACACACATGCTTGATACATTCAATATCATTTCTAACTGACTTTATTTTGCAAAGAGTATTGACAATAGACGGCGAGATAGGCCTAAGTGTGGGGTGGGGGTGGGAGGGGGGGGGTTCAATCCCAGTCAGTGGGTTCAATCCTAAACATGTGTCAGGATAGAGGTTTAAGCATACCTGAGATGCTATCACATCACATATCGCATTTTTCCCCGTTTCTCCCTCTTCCCTCCCCCCCTCCCCCTTTCTCTCTCTCTCTCTGTCTCTCTCACTCTTACGTATATTGGGCATTGATTCGTTGCCTGCGGGTGTGACGTGTAATAACAGGCTGTAGATGAGGAAGCTGTGAGGTGTCCATCACCGTGTGGTTGATGAGAAACGCACTGTGTTTCTGTGCTTGGCACAGTTCAGGTGGCAAGAAATCAGGCCATTTTCCTAATTACTGTATTTTTACAACATCTATGGTAAGTGGGTTTCAACAATCACAGCCCGACCCATAGTATCAGTGACTTTGCGGGTAATTGGAGTTGAGGTACAGATCAGCCATGTTCTAATAGAATGGCAGAACAGGCTCTAGGGGGCTGAATGGCCAACTCCTGTCCCTATGTTCGTATATTCATAGAAGGGATGAGAGGGGATGAGGAGGGATGGTGGTTCTTGTAGAGTATAAACACTAGCAAGGGGATTGATTGGGACAAATGGCCTGTTTCTGTGCTATAATGATTCCTGCCCAGGCCCCGGGTCTAAAGAACAATCTAGGATGGCCTGCGGTGGAGACAGATTGTGTCCACAAATCCACGAGGGAATTAATTGTAGCTAATTCAGGAAGAGATGGATTGAAGGGTATGAGAGCTGGAGACGTGTAGGGTTTCTCCTGCACTTAGACCCTGTCCACAAGGACCACAATGGTCTATTCTGGTCCTGTACATTCCTGTGCTGCTTGATGGTGTGAGTTTAATGATGCGAGAATCCTATTGTAATCTCACTCCGTGCACATCCTTAGGGAGGGAGGGAGCTGTTCCTGACAGTCAAGGTCTGTAACTGGACCAACCTCCTGGGAAAGCCCCCGGTATTCCAAGCTTGGCCTTGCCCGAGCTGCGGACAAGGTTAGAAGCGTCTCCTTATGACTTCTCTTCAACCCTGATCCCGACCCGGTCACAAGCTGGTATTTAGCTGTTTTTGTAAACCCTCCCCCACCCAAAAGAAACGTGGTCACTCAATCCACGACTGTTTGTGGGACGCTGCTGTGCGCAATTAGCTGCTGCGTTTTGCCCAGTAAATTCACTTTACAATACACTCTGTGAAGCGCTTTGAGACGTGAAGCGAAGTGATAAGGCGCTATATCAAACGCAAGAATTAATATTACGGTTATATGTTATTTTCATTGACAACTTCCTCACATATACTTTAAAACCCTTGGGTGACAGATGAGTAATTACACCCAAATCCTCTCCCGCTCCAACTCCACGGATGGATGTGTTTTTTTTTAAATACTTAGCCCCTCGAGCCCGTTCCGCCATTCTGCAAGATCATGGCTGATCTGAATTCTGTTGGCATCGGGCCTTGTGTTCAATCGATTAAATCACAGAAATCTTTTTTGTGCATCTCATTGATATTTTACCCTAACATAGGAGTTGCGGTTGATTGTGTGCTGCGTCTGAACCTGTGTGCAACTGTGTCGAGCCCTGATTGAGTGATTGGAACTCAGGAAAGTGGCATCAGCTGTGTATTTGTTGCTGTCGTTTCCTTGGTGATAATGGCTTAAGTGATACAACAGACAGGAGATGTAATTCAAATCCGTCACATAAACAGCTAAGAACATTTTTGCGGCTTTAGCTAATGGTATTGTAATACAATGGGAGCATTCAAGCCATTAGCTTTCCACAGGCAAGTGAGCGACACGTTAGATTGAATGAAGGGAATCCAGTCCGACAGCTTTGTTGGATTTTTGCGCCCAATTTCTACAGGTTCAGGGGCTGTTTGTATCGGTTCCCTTCCCACCTGCAATACAACCCTTGTCAGCCTTGCAAAGCGACACATACGACAGCCACGAGAACCCCGACCGTACCATCACGTTCCTTCACAGCTTCCTCCCCACCATCATCACCTGCCCCAGCTCTAGTCCTCTGCCTACATCCTCTCCTCAATCTAAGTAACTCACTCTCTGTCCTCTCTCTAATAACTCACTGTCTCTTCCCTCTAATAACTCACTCTCTGTTTCCTCTAAGAACTCACTCTTTCTTCTAATAACTCACTCACTCTCTCTTCTCTAATAACTCACTCTTTCTTCTCTAATACCTCATTCTCTTTTCCCTCTAATAACTCACTCACTCTTCCCTCTAATAAATTACTCTCTCTTCCTTCTAATAACTCACTCTTTCTTCTCTCTAATAACTCACCCTCTCTTCCCTCTAATAACTCACTCTCTCTTCCCTCTAATAACTCACTCTCTCTTCCCTCTAATAACTCACTCTCTTCTCTCTAACGTAAATACAATAACAATAATAATCTTTGCATTTGACACAGCGCCTTATCGCATCTTCGAGACGTTTAAAAGCACTTCACAGGATACACTGTGCAGTGAATTGACTGTGTATTTTTTTTTGCGCGTGAAATAACTCACTCTCTCTGATGCCTCACTCTCTTAATAACTCGCTCTCTAGTCTCTGTAATAACTCCCTCTCCGCTGCCTGTTAATCTGTGCCCCTCTCAGCGCCCTCTGATGACTGTGTTCTGGTTACCCTCAGGTTAGACCTGGCCCAGTCGCTGGGACTCACTCAGCTGCAGGTGAAGACGTGGTATCAGAACCGTCGGATGAAGTGGAAGAAAATGGTGAGTTGTGTTTTCTCCGTGACAGCTCCTGCCAGCCATCAGCCTGACCCTGCCCTGCACTGCAGTGAGAAAGGTCTGAAGATCTGTTCAGGTGCACGTTAAAGATCCCACAGCACGAGTTGTAAAGAGAAGGGAGTTTCTCTCTCCCTCTCTCGCTCTCTCTTTCCCGGTATCCTGGCCGAGAATCCATCCCGCGCTCCCCAAACAGAATTGGTCCCTCACTTCACGGCTTTTTGTGGGACGTCACTGTGCGGAAATTGACCTTCACGAGGAAGCTAGACAAATCTCTAATAAGGAGTAATCTACACGGATGCAGGGGGTGGGTGGGGGGTGAGGGCTGAATGGGTCTTCTCCTGTGCTGTAAATTAGGCGAGTGGTGTAACTAATATGCCAGTGGTCTCCTCCTCCTAATTGCCCAATCTCTGAATGAAATGAGAACATAAGGACATTAGAATTAGCTGGAGAAAGCAGACTAAGGTCCATCTATTTCACCTTCCACCATCCTGGCAGTCACTTGACATGTCGTGTCCCAAACTGTACACTGTAATATAACTGAATTGCTTGTAAACACAGGTGCTGAAAGGAGGACAAGAAGCGCCAACAAAGCCCAAAGGGAGGCCGAAAAAGAACTCCATCCCCTCGACGGAAGAGATCGAGGCGGAGGAAAAAGAAGCCAGACTGGCCCAGGAGCAGGAATCCTCTCCTTCCTGAGATAGAGAGAGAGAGAGAGAGAGAGAGAGTGGAGATCAGGACAAACGGAGATGGAGAGAGAGAAAGAAAGAAGAGAAAACAAAACAAACTCTTCCAGATTTCAGTCTATGCACTTGGAACCTCAGGACATAACCACAGCTTCTCTGTGGGGAACAGAACGGAACAAACGCCATAATGCAATCTACAGCTTGTCTGTCGTGTAGGGACGCAGCTGTGTGTAAATACGGACTTTAATTTAATGGGAGCTGGGGGCTGGCGCTGTGTGTGTGTATAGGTGGGGGTGGGGGGGAGGGGAGATTGATAATAAAATAACACGTTATTTCACTCATGTCTTGTTTTCTGTTCACCTGCTCAGCATTAGGCCTCCGTTCTTCTCCAGAGGTTTTAGGGCTATCCTAAAAGCTGATGGTGGGGCTCGCATTTGATATAGAGCCTTGTCATGTCATTGAGACGTCTCAAAGCGCTTCACAGAATATACTGTAAAGTGGAGTGACTGTGTATTTTATTATTATTTTGTGGGCCAAACTTGGCAGCCAATTATGTACAGCAATGTCACACAAACAGTCATGGTTTGAGTGAACAAATTTTTTTTTTGGAATGATTATTACCGCTGGAAAGCGATCTGCCAATCGACTAACAACCAAGTTCCGACTTACTGCTGGTAACCAGAGGCCTGGGGACTAAGGAAACTTGCCTAAGGTTTCGCCCGGCCCAGGAATCAAACCCAGGTTCTCTCGCTTGCGAGGCGAGTGCTCTAACCACACTACAAGCCTCCACCTAAGTAGAGTATAAAAGCAAGTGAGACTTTTCCCCCCTCCAGCCAAGTCCCGTTCGAGTTAAAACTCGCTCCCCTGGTGGGATGTGCAAATTCTGAAGAGCGACAGGATGAATTTAAATCAGAATTAGTTTGTTTTAAGTGCACTTGAATGGAGCGATGACATCACCAGAACTTGTAATCTTGTTATCTTGTAATCTCCTGATCCAATTTCCCAAATCACTTGCACCCTTCCTCCCTTCTCCCTCGTGAAACAGGACTTACTATGTCATGTCAGACTGTTAATAAGAATCATCCAATCATAGAAATATGCCTACAAAACACACAGTCGCTACTCTTCACAGTATTTCCCGTGAAGCACTTTGGCACGTGCTCCCGTTGTGAAAGGCACGACACGCAGGCAAGGATTTTATTATTATTAGTGATAAAATTTACAGCACAGAACAAGGCAATTTGGTCCATCGTGCCTGTGCTGGTGCTTTTAAGAGCAATCCTTTCAGTCTTGTTTACCTGCTCTGAAATGGTAAACTCTGGTTTAAGTGAGGTTCGCAAATGCAGGGAAGAGTTTTTGGCATATTTCCTCCCAGGTAATGTAAAAATAAATGATCTCTCTCACCTTAGCATCGAGCCCACCAAGAGAGAAGATATAGTTACCTAGTTTGTTTGTCATTTGCCTGAAAGGCAGCTTATTAGCACTTTAATTATTCAATGATGTATTGGTTATTACCTGGAATTCAAAATTGGCATTGAAAATACACCTCCAGCGATGTAACAAAAATGGGAGGCTTTGTTTCATATCACACACCTATCTCAGCCCTTCTGAATAAATACCTGCTTGTGCATCTTCTTAGAATATTTATTTAAAAAAACACTGAGTAAGTACTATATAATAATAATAATGATAATAATAATCCTTGCATTTGGTATAGTGCCTTATCATGTCAGTGAGACGTCCCAAAGCGCTTCACGGAATATACTGTAAAGTGAATTGACTGTATATTTGTGGGCGAACGCGGCAGCCAATTGCGCACAGCAATGTCCCACAAACAGTCGTAGATTGAAAATGACCAATTTATTATTGTTTTGGGGTTTTGGAGGGATTATTATTAGGCTCTGTGTGGAGTAAGGAAACTTGCCCAAGGTTTCGCCCTGACCTGCCGGGAATTGAACTCAGGTCTCTCACTTGCAAAGCGAGTGCTCTAATCAATGAGCTACATGACTCCACAGGATATGCTGTGAAGTGTAGTGGCTGTGTATTTTATAGACGAAACACGACAGCCAGTTGTGCAAAGCAGAGTCCCACAAACAGTGGTGGATTGAGTGACCAAATTCTTCTTATTTTTTGTTGGAGGGATTATTACCCCTAGAAAGTGATCCGCCAATCAACTAACAAGCGGGTTCCTACTGACTGCTCGGTAAACCAAGACGTGTGAAGTGAGGAAACTTGCGTAAGTTTGTCCTTTACCGGGAGTTGAACGGTCCTCTACTTGCGAAACGAGTGCTGTAACCACTGAGCTACAGGACCCCACATTTCAAGTCAGAAGATTTATGTTTACCAAAACGAGCATCAAGTTGCAACAACAGAAGTGCTGTGAGAACGAAACTGGTGCATTTGTGTTCGCTGCTAATTGCACAACACTCTTTAAAAGGTCAAGTTTCATCAAGTTTAGCTGCAGGGAAAATCTCATGTAAAAATATCTTGAGCATCATGGGGAACAGGCTTGCTCTCGGAGAATAGGTGAAGTTCTGCTTATCAGAGGCTGAATTTTTTTTGTTTAGAGTTGGAATTAGAGGAAACAATAAGAACACAAGAATTTGCTGGACGAAAAAAGACCAACGTCCACCCAGTTTGCCTTCCACCATCCTGGCAGTCGCTTGACATGTCTTGTCCCAAAGTATATCCTGTATCCCAAGATATTATTTCCTAAAAGAAAGATTCACTACATTGTGATATGCTCTGCCATTTCTCAATGCCATTAGATATTTTCTTTCTTGCTTGCTTTCTTGCTTTCTTTGTGTTTGTGGAACACTTTTGCCCACAAAACACAGTCACTACACATTACAATGAATCCTGTGAAGCGCGTTAAGATGTCCTCCTGAAATGAAAGGCGCTACATTCAGATGCAAGTCTTATTATTCCCTAATTAGCTGTCTAATTCCCTCTTGAATTTGCTGATATAATCTGCCATGTTTAGTTGTCCCTGCTTTTTGCACAAAGTAATTTAATCTGAATCTAGACTAGCATTGATTGATCAATCGCTGTCTATTTAATGCTCATCAAAAGGACCAACGCACCAATTAACAGGAGGACAATAGCATGAGACTTGGGCAAAGTGTGTCTAATGTCAGGAAAATGAAAGGATTCACACACAGTACACAACACACACCGACACAACAATACAGCGAACAGAAGGGACTGCTTCCTGCTCCATCAATCAGAGAGCAGGGAGAGCGTGTCAGCTTGGCTCATTTGTTAGCCCTCTCACTTCTGAGTCAAAAAGGTTGTGCACTGAAGCCCCACGTTGGGGCATTGACTTCACATATTCCAGACTGACATTCCAATGCAATGCTGTTCACAGCAGTCCAGGCGTGGGCTGACTAGAGCACTGTACAGCGAGTTATTGTTGGATGAGACGTTAAACTGAGGTCCCTTCAATGCTCTGTTCAGGTGGACATTAAAGATTCCACGGTTTCTATTCGAAAAGAGAAGGGAGTTTCTTTCCCCCGGTGTCCTGGCCAAAAATCCTCCAACTAAATTAGTCATTGAGCCCATGGCTGTTTGTGGGACTTTGCTGTGTGCGAATTGGCTGCCACGTTCACCTACAAATACACTGTCACTACAACTTCACCCCAAAAAATGTTATGACTCTTTGAGAGAATCTCAACATTATGGTCTATGGACAGAGCGTTAAACTTAGAATCAAGACAGGACTGAGGCCGGGAAGCATTTCCTCACATAACAACAACTACAACAACAGATTCCACTTGTACAGATTCCACTTTCACATCAGGAGGACGTCCCAAGGTGCTGGGGTTGTAAAGATTTGGAATCCTCTACCCCAGAAAGCTTTAGAGGTGAAATCAATAGAGATCTTTAAGAGAGAGAGAGAGAAAATAAGTGGTTTTAGGGGCATGGTGGAAGGGTGGCACACTGAGACTAAAAGATCCACTAAACTGGTGGAACAGGCTCGATGGGCTGAATGGCCTCCTCTAGTATCAAATGTTTTAGAGGATTCATTTTAAACGGTTGCAGTTCTTCCTCGGGGCTTCTCCATTCCAATCTTATTGAACCCCTGGAGGGCTTGACAGACATCTTGAGAGATACGAGGGATGATTTCAAAAGCTGTTTGATGCAATGATGGGGGGATGGCAGGGGTGAGTGTCCTGGAGGGTGAGATTAGATGGACCTCAGGTCTGCCTATTCAGGTGGTCATTAAAGATCCCGTGGAAGCTATTCAAAAAGAGAGGGAAGTTTTTCTCTCCCTGTGTCCTGGCCAACAATCCCTCAAAGAATAAAATTGGTCACTCACTGCATTGGCTGTTTGTGGAACATTGCTGTGCACAATTGTGCAGCTGTGTTTGCCTCAAATACACAGTCACTCCCACTCATTTCACAGTTTAATGTGAAGCGCTTTGAGATGTCCTTCTGACATGATAAGGCGCCATATTAAATGCAAGGATTATTAATATTATTATTATTATTATAATACTGAGATTGTTCTCAAAGAGTTCAATCATCCGCACCAATCTTGGGATCCCCTAGCAGTAAAAGATTCATCCCCCCCCTCCCCCACCACCACCCCACCGTGCAAGCTTCAGACATTAAACAAGAAGTAAAACTCAGGAACCCTGTTGTTAGTAGATTGGCGGATTGCTTTTCCGGGGGTAATAATCCCTTAAAAAAAAATTTGGTCACTTAATCCATGACTGAGCGCTCTGAGATGCTTCCCTGTGTGGAGAGCGCTATATAAGTGCAAGTTGTTGTTGTTGACTGTTTGTGGGATGCTGCTGTGTGCAATTGGCTGCTGCATTTCGCCTACAAAATATACAGTCACTACACTTTACAGTATACTCTGTGAAGCGCTTTGAGACGTTTCAAAGCCATGATTAGGCACTGTTTCAAATGCAAGGATTATTATAAGCTTTCCCTTTCCAGAGTGCCGGATATGTCAACAGAGGATGGATGTTCTGAGTGAATGGAAACAATTAACGTTAATTGCACATTTTAAAAAAGAAGAGGAGGAGGAGGACGGCCTGAGGGATGATCAGGCGGGTTTGAAGGGATCAGCCAGTTGGAGTTGAACCAAAGAAAAGATTGACTGTGATAGACAGAAATTTACCATCGAGTGGAGCAATGTCTTTCAGTGCCGCTGGTGAGTACTGTTAACAACCACCCACCCAAACAACACACCCACCCAAACACACCCACCCAAACAGTCCACCCACTCCATGCCCACCCACCCAAACAAACACCTACTCACTCACTCACTCACTCACTCACTCACTCACTGGGATCAGGTCATGCCTCGTGTTCAGTACTTTCATAAGAATCCTGTTTGTTTTTCCTGTGAAACCAATTCCGACTTATCAAACGTCAAACACCTGCGCTAAGGCTATTTATTTTTTTTAACACTTGTATGCTGTTTGTATGTATATATATATATATAAAATAATTCCCGTCCCTTTTGTTTAATGGATCCTGGTAACGTATGTGATGACAGTTGCTATAAACACAGGCTTCATTTACATGACTATAGAACAGTGTAATCGTCCTGGTACAATATGATCAGAAATGTTTTGGCAATGGTTTTACACCATCTACATATCAACCTTCTGTCTAAAGTGAACAACATGTAGTGTGTCACTCACATCAGTTAATTGTCAATGCATTCAGAGTCAACTTTGGTGCTGGATTTCCATGGTGGGAGGTCTGTATAATTGATTATTCCATCCCAGCCCCCCCCTCACCCCCAGCCTCCCACACACACACACATACACATAGAACTTTTTTTTTGGTCAGCCGGGTCTCTGACACATGCAGAAACCCATCACCATCAAAAAATAGTACTGTAATAATAATTTGGTCAGTGCCTTTCACTGTATCGGGGGAGGATGCCTCAAAACGCTTCACAGGATTTTGTGTAAAGTGTATTGACTTGTGTGTTCTGTGGGTGAACACAGCACAAGTTGCGCACAGCAATATCCCACACACAGCCATGAAGTCAGTGACTCATTTTTATTTGGACCACTTGAGCCATTACATCAGTGTCTCTGTTTTCCAATGAAACCGTCTATCCTAATTCCAATTACTTGTCTTTTGCCCACACCTCGAATTCCCTTCCCTTCTGCAAAACGCTGGTCAAATCTCCTTTTCAATGCTCCTGAAGGGAATGGTGATTGATCCCAGTCTGAGGAGAGCTCAGTACCAAAGCAATCACCAGCCACCACTGCAATGTCGCAATCATCATTGGGCTATTGATCAATTATTGATCAAGACAGACACTATCTGTCTACTGAGTAGACACACTGACTGACTGACTGACTGACTGAACAGTTATCAAATCGCTTTTAGGCCATCGAAACGTGAATCGTGTTGAGACCTTTCAACAGCGTAATGTATAAGAATCCTTACATTCGATGCAGCGCCTTATTCACATCAGGGAAATGTCTCAAAGCCCTTCACAGAAATTACTGTACAGTTTAGTAATTGTGTGTTAGTAATAATAATAATAATTCCTGCATTTGATTTAGCGCTTTATCATGTTGTTGAGATGTCTCAAAGCGCTTCACACACTGTAAAGTGAATCGACTGTATTTTGTGGATGAAACCTTTTTCAAATGCAAGCATCATTAGTAATAACATGGTACGGAATCCAAACCTCTTCATAAATATGAATAGATATTATAGATATTAATCTCCTGGATTTCCATTAACGTGTAAAGGCAGGTTCGTGTTTCATAATCTCGGTAGCTAACTGCAAGACATGCAAATGTACGTGTCTTGAATAAACTTGCATAATTCCCCATTTGCATTGGCATTTCTCAAGCAGGACATCGCAAACGAAAAAATAGTCAAATTCAAAGTTATTGAAGCAAATTTCCTCGGTTATTTTTCAATTAAAATTGATTTTTGTTACCTTGGCTTATGCCTTGCCGTTAGACCAAAGACAACTGGAGGCATTTTTTTTATTACCGGATTAACTTATTTTTCTCTCCCCCTTCCTCATCCAAATTCACCCCAAACACTCGCTAATCAATAATAATCCTTACAAGTTATAAAGCGCCCGTCACGAGGAGCAGCGTCTCAGAAGGCTTGAAAAGTCACAGGGAATTGGGGCCAAGTGTATTGACTGTGTTTTTTTAGGCAAATGCTGATTTGCTCACAACAATGTCCTGCAAAACAGCCATGATGTCAGGGACGTGAAGGTCCAACTTGCATCTGGGACTCTACCCTGGGTGAGGGGTGCTATGTAAATGCAAGTTGTTGTTGTTGTTGTATTGGCCGTGGCGACAGCAGATTTTCGAATAGCTTCGCGGGATCTTTATCGTCCACTCGAACAGGCGCAGAAAAGGAACTTGGTTTAACGTCTCATGTCACTGCTGTCTGGGGGAGGACATTTCCCTTGAGTTGAAGCCTCCCCAAGTTTGTCTTGGCTGAGGTGGACGTAGCACAGCAAGGATTAACTCCAAGATCTTTACAACAAGGTACAGGAGAGAGAAAGAGAGAGAGAGATGGAGGGAGAGGGAGAGAGGAGAGAAAAAGAGATTCAGAGATGAAGAGAAGATCACAACTGATACTAATCATCCCTAGCTTATAATTAAGCATTTTTCTCTTTTTTTTTGCTCCTTAGACAATGGTGATCCCTCCAACGTATAATACAATCACCTCTTTGTTCACACCCGATTTCATCGTGACGTGACTGTAATATGTCCTCTCACCCATTTCCTGCTGCACAGAGAGTGTCATTAAACGAACGCTAGGGCTGAGCGAGTGTTCAACAGTTTCCTATTGTTCTGACCTGGGACCAAGCCTTTGTCCCGTGACTTTTTTTGGGGGGGGGTCAGCTGGGTATCTGACACGTATGGAAACCCAGCACCGTTGCTAAAGAGTCTCCAAATCAAGCTGAGAATTTCATGCATCCCACCTACACATGGAAATCCCAGAGACAGATTGTTGGAATGCGCCCTCTCTCTCTCTCTCTGGAGGGAAGCATCCTGCTTACCTAATTCTGGAGAGTATTAGGCACAGGTTGGCCAGAGCCACTGCTTGGGAGCCCAGAGTGTGCATTGGGGTAATTGCTGGAGTCTAACCAGCTAAAACCGCATAGCTTGCCACTGATATTGCTGTCTGGCAAACTAGGAGCACTCTACAACGACAAATTACATTTACACTGCGCCTTTCACATCAGGAGGATGTCCCAACGATGTCCCAGTCAAGGATTTGGACGCAAACAGGGGGTTGGGATCAGGAGGGGTGGAGGGCAGGGAGGGTGGGGGTAAGCGGGTGACCGAAGGCACGGTCGAAGAGGAGGATCTTGAGACGAGCCTTCAAGGAGGCGAGGGAGGGAGCGAGGCGAAGGGACTGTGGAATAGAGTTCCCCATGCATGGGTGGGGCTTTGGCTTGTAAGGTTGACAGGAACTGAGAGGCATGACAGTGCAGATGAATGGTGCATTACCTGTAATATAGCCGCATAACTTACAAGCCGAAAATGTCCCAATTTGGCAAGGACAGGAAAACCTTAGTATCATCGCCTGCAGCTCCTTGTAAACCTCAAACAATCTTTCCATTGAATGCAACTTCCTAAGAAACTCTTTCCACAAACAATGCTCCTTTTGTCCTCAGTCAATCGCAGTTCAGCTACAAGAAGCATCTTTGTGATAGTCTTACACAACAGGTTTTCATGTGTATGTGGGTGTGCTCGCTAGAAGTCAATACATATTCCCCTCTCCAGTTCCCATCTCTCCCTGGAGCAGTTTGACAAGGGAATTGATCGACTTCTACAAATCGGCTTGGAAACTCACCCTTCAGATGAAACATTAAACTGAGGTCCCCTCTGCCTGTTCCCAGTGGACGTTAAAAAGATCCCATGGTGCTATTCCAAAAGAGATGGGAGTTTCTCTATCTCTGTGTCCAACGAACTCCCAACTACATAGGAACATAGGAACAGGAGAAGGAGGTTCAGCCCTGCGAGCAGGTTCCGGCATTTAATTAGATCATGGCTAATCTGTACCTACTAAACCTTTCAATTCCAATTTCCAGCTGTAAATGTTCTAATTATACAACCCTGTGATTCATGTGGAATCTGTGTGTAAACCATCTGTCCCTTTGCATGGAGTCCTGTACATCTCAAAGCGCTTCACAGAATATACTCTAAAGTGAATTGATGGTACACTTTATGGACGAAATGCACAGCCAATTGGGAACTACAGTGTCCCCAAAACATTATTAAAGCACAAGATCGGTTGGCCCGGAGAGAGAAGAGTTTCCCTGGACATGCTGGCTAGTTGGCTGGCAGTTTGGGGATTAATTTTACAGCAAAGCCATTTCATTTCCAAACTTCACGGCCACTTTTGTCTGGTGGAGTTTGCAGCTTGCTCTTTGTAATGTACTTTTAATATCCCTTTTAATCTGTTTTAGCAAAACCCCAGCATTCCTCCTGAACACATCCCCCTGGAGGCTGTGGGTGGGTGGGTGTGTGTATGTGTGTCACTTTTTATCGTTTATTCCGGTTTTAATTAATCTGAGCTGGAAAATGATGATTTGGCTCACGTTATTAATTATGGACAAATCTATCATTCAAACTCAATGTTATTCTTTGCTTCAGGCTTTATATTTTTATCCTCCTTTACCTTGGCCTGTTGAGTTAAACGATTTGCACGCAATTCTGATATTTTATTCTATTTCTCTCAGTCCCTCCCCCCAAAAAACGAAAATTGAGAGTTGGTGGAATCCTGTAGCGTAGTTGTCAGCGTGCTCACTTCTCAAGCGAGAGGACTTGATCACGTTGCCTTATCGTATTGTTGAGATGTCTCAAAGCGCTTCACAGAATATGCTGTGAAGAGGATTTTCAGCCAATTGCACACAACAGTTCCCACAAACAGTCGTGGATTGAGTGACCACANTTTTTTTGAGGGATTATTACCCCCAGAAAAGCAATCCGCCAATCAACTAACAACAGGTTTCCTACTGACTGGTGTGTAAATAGAGCAGGTGGAGTAAGGAATCTAGCCTAAGGTTTCGCCCTGCCCAGGAATCAAACCTAGGTCCTCTTGCTTGCGAGGGGAGTGCTGTAACCACTAAACTACAGGACTCCACTGGATGTAATGGTGAAACAAGACCACTGGGTTGAAGGGCCTCCTCATGTCCTGATCTTCAACGGGACTGACACCATTGCCTGATAGTTACTTCTGACCGAGATTTCCAAGCGCTGTCTCAACAGCAAAGTAATATTTCCTGAGATGGAATTGTTGAGAACTTTGCATTTATGTCAGTGGTAACAAGGCTCTTGTTTTTTTGATTATCAAAGACTGTGTATGAGTTTAGCTTCTAAAAATAGCTCAAGGTTGGACTAGGAGATCGGGTTCAGATAACAATCGTCATATCACTTGTGATAAAATGTTTAGATGGAATGGCTAAGCCACTCTAACATTCATCTAATCGTCTCCTCAGAAATGTTTCGTACTGACAGAAGGTCAAACCCATTACAGTTCACAGCTGTCAACACCTCTGGGGTAATCTCCTTCATCTCTCACCTGTACAATAATAACAATGAGGACCGACAGAACAGTGTAGTAACTGCGTGCTTTGTAGGTGAACGTCACAGCCCAATTTGTGCACAAACGGCTGTGGAGTGAGTGATCAATTTTTGGCCAGGAAACCAAGAGAGAGAAACTTCTTTCTGTTTTCAAATAGCAGTGTGGGATCTTTAACATCCACCTGAACAGGGCACAGATGAGACCTCGGGTTTAACATCTCAGCCTAAGGACAGCACTTCCGACAATGCCACTCCCACCCCCCCCCCCAGAGCTGAATTGGAACGTCATCTTAGATTATGTGATTCCAATTCCCAATGTGGGGCTTGAACCCAAAACCATAAAGATCCCATAACTTAATTCGAAAATAGAAGTGAGTTTCTCTCTGCTGGTGTCCTGGTCAACAAATAAAATTGGTCACTCACTTCATAGCTGTTTGTGGGACACTGCTGTGCGCAAACCTGTTGCCTCGTTTTGCCCACAAAATGCAGTCACTCCACTTTACACTATATCTTGTGAAGCACTTTGAAATGTCTCGACAAGGTGCTGTATCAAATGCAAGGATTATAATTATTATTATTAATTAGAGATGGGTCAGCAATCCTCACTGCTGTCAGACTGGCAGTATAAAAGGTTGAGTTGCTGTGTTTGAGTTAAACACTGACCAGCCCTGTGTGATCCCAGTGAGAGAGAACTTGGATGGAAACGGCCAAGGCACTCAACCATATAGGTAAACAAATCTTTGGGAAATCAGTCGGAGAGCAGATACAGACTCACACCCAGTCCCAACCGCCTCTCACACTCACCCATTGCTCGTCACTGCCTCCAGCGATCCATTCTGAATCCGCACTAATCCCTTATTGTGCATGTGACAGCCGGAGACTTCCCATTGGGAACACAGTGATGAACTGCACATGGGTTCACTGGGGGCTGGGACGGGCGAGGGGATTATACAAAGTGACTAATCAATGAGTTTTTAATCCACCTTTTTGCCCTCTAGCCCTCTTGATTCCAACCCTCAGCTCGTATGCAAACCCCTCACTGTCCAGTGCCTTGGGATGTTCAGCACTTTGGGATGTCCTCCCGATGTGAAAGGCGAAAGGTAACCTGTTGTTGTTGTTTCTTGTATTTGTTGTCCTCCTGACGTGAGAGGCGTTGAGTCAATGCATTTTTTTGTTCTTGTTTGATATGGCGCCGAGCAAGCAGTTGAAGACATCTCAAAGTGCTTCACAGGATTTTGCTGTGAAATTAAGGCGCATTTGTAGGTAAATGTGGCAGCCAATTTGCACCCAGCAAACAGACATGAAGTGAATGAACGGTTTTATCTGGGAGGGTTGGGGTTAGTGCTCTAACCAGTAATCAGTTTACATAATCTTTCATTATTTAACCTCTCGATAGGTTTTGTTTTATCTGGGAACTGAAACTGAGATATTTCATTTGCCAGGTAACAAACGAGTTGTGACATTACTGTACCAGCAAACAGTCAGGAAAGCAAGTGGAGAAACTGTGATGAAAGAGAAGCGAGGAGTTTATTAACTGAAAAGAGGATCATATTAAATAGCTGCTGCAGGGGACAGAGAATCACTCCTTTCTTTTTATTATCTGCTAATTACATTACCACAGGAAATCATAAAAAGTGCAAGTAACTTGCCGTGACCCACTGATTCCCTTTCACTTCAGGAGTCCTGTAGCTTAGTGGTTAGAGCACTCGCCTCGCAAGCGAGAGGACCTGGCTTCAATTTTCCGGGCGGGGCGAAAAAAGTTTCCTTACACCACGCGCTTCTGTTTATTCAGGAGTAATAATATAATAATAATAATAATAATAATCCTTGCATTTGATATAGCGCTTTTCATGTCGGGAGGACTTCCCAAAGCGCTTCACAGAACACACTGTAAAGTGAATTGACTGTATATTTGTGGGCGAACGCGGCAGCCAATTGCGCACAGCAATGTCCCACAAACAGTTGGGGATTGAAAATGACCAATTTATTATTGTTTTTGGTTTTTGGAGGGATTATTATTAGGCTCTGTGTGGAGTAAGGAAACTTGCCCAAGGTTTCGCCCTCTGCCTGGAATTGAACTCAGGTCTCTCACTTGCAAAGCGAGTGCTCTAACCACTGAGCTACAGGACTCCACTTAAGTAAGTAAGTAAGAACCCAGAGAGATAGCGAGGGATACAGGGAGTTCCTCTCTCTGTCCTGGTGTCCTGGCCAGCAATCCATAGATGAAATCAACCATTTACTTTGTGGCTGTTTATGGGAGTGGATTGCTGCATTCGCCCGCAAAATACAGTCACCACACGTTACGGATAATGCCGGGAGGCAAAAATCTAAATGCAAAATGCTAAACAATATTGACTCAACTTGCAGAGGATTCTCAATCTTTCAACACAAAGGAAGATCTTGTCTCCTCTCCTTCTCCTCTCCTCTGGAACATGTACGGCCGGTGGTAAAAGGCGAATGGTGTCAGGATATAAAGAATCTGATTTGATTTAGTTTGAGACCACAACACTCCCAACTCAATGCCACAATCCTTGTTTTGTTTTTCTTCAGGGATTACAAGGGACCAAATCAATTGAAGCAGCTAATTGCTTCATTCTCTGAGTATATTCTAAGATTAATCTGTAACACCTCAAAAACCTAGTTACTGTAGTTTGGTTGCTATTCGGTTTTCTCACTTGTCATTTTTGGACGTGGGTGAAACGAGGTTTCAATTGCCGAAGATAGTAATCTGTGCATCGTCGGAAGATCGTGGTTTCAAGCTCCCAAATTGGGGCTTTGAGCTCACAGTCTAGGCTGAGGGTGTGGTTGCATTGTCGGAGGTGCCGTCTTTCAGGTGAGACGTTAAACCGAGGTCCCGTCTACCTGTTCAGATGGACATTAAAGATCCCACAGCGAGTTTCTCCCTCTCTCCCGGTGCGCTGGCCGACAATCCCTCAAATAAAATTAGTCACTCGCTCAGTGGCTGTTTGCGGGACACTGCTGTTATAAACTGTCTGCCTCGCTTTGCTACAAATACACAATCACTACACTTCCCAGTGAGTCCTGTGAAGCACTTTGACGATGTGACCCAATGGAGCATTGTTGGTTGCTATTTGATTGCTCCGTTTGGGAGCCTGAATTTGAAAACATTTGGACAAAAAAAACCGGCAAGACAAGAAAGTGTGAAGTTTCCGTGGACTTGGCAACATCAACACTGCTTTAGTTACAGCACATTGACCAGTGAGGTGCGATAGAAAGGAGTTTCCCCCAGTGTCCTGCCCAACAATCCTCCAGACACAATAGATCACTGGCTCCCAGTCGGACCTTGTCGTGTGCAAATTGGCTACCGTATAGAACAACAGTCACTTCACGTGGCAAACTACTTCCCTGTAGAGATCTGGGAGTGTTTTTGAAGCTTCAGGCGCTGTGCTGATTGCGAGGAATGTGATGAATAATTGAGAAATGGTAATGATGACAAGCGATAATTATCACATCACTCACCCCATTTTTCCTTCCCCAGAAATGTCTCTCTCGCTTCATTCACGTTTGGGACGGCCGGTATCTTTTGCCCCCTTACTCTCTTGCCCCTGATCTTACCCTTCCTCTCTTTGTCTACACTCAGAACCTCCCTCCTCTGTGCGTTCGGTGGCTTAACGACTGAGGGGCTACAATGGAGCCTGCAGGTATTTGGTACAAATTTGCCTAATCCTTCACCGGTTGTACAGCTGCACTCATCCCTCAGCCGTTCCACCCTGAAGGTAACAGCACAATCATTTAAGGATTAGTAGTTTTGCCAAAAATATTTTCACAGAGCACTGCCCCCGCAGTAAGTCTGCTCCGGGAAGAACAGAGCGCACATTGTATTGTATCTTGACTTCTGTACTGTACACAATACGCGTTGGATATTACGTGTGTCGAGAGCTCGTGTAGTGACTGTGTTTGTTTGTGGGACGTCCCACTCCTGACGAACGTCCTAGCAAATGATGGCCACCACCTGACCATCTGCCTACGAAACACACAGTCACTACAATCTACAGTGAACAACATGGACAGTTTGCATTTACATTATGCCCTTCATGCGGGGTAGCATGTCAGAGCGCTTAAGATTCTGGGAAGCCCTTTGAGACCTCCTCCCGATGTGAAAGACACTGGAACAAACCCAAAGATTATTATTCCTCAATGCTTCAGTAAATAACAACAAACAACAAATGACATTTACACACAGACCCTCTCACATCGGGAGGGCATCCCAAGGCGCTGGAGAGTCAGAGATTTGAACCCGAGCTGGAGGGTTGGGATTAGGAGGGTTGGAGGGCAGGGAGTGTGGGGATAGGAGGTTGACTAAAGGCACAGTCAAAGAGGAGGGTCTTGAGGTGGACCTTGAAGGAGGAGAGGGAGGCAGGGAGTCAGAGGGTCTGTGGGATGGAGTTCCAGAGAGTGGGGGTAGAGCGGCTGAAGGCCTGACCACCGATGGCGGGGCACACCGGGCAGGGGATGTGGAGCTGGCCGGAGCCCCCTGAGTGGAGGGAATGGACAGGTCGATATGGCAAAGACAATTAATTAAATAATTCAAATGATTAAATAACTAAATAAACAATGCGATCGGGTTGCATCCTGCAATATTCACCCAAGATGACAGGAGACAGACAGAGACACCGGTTACTAAATCTGAGATATGTTTTACAATTTAAAAAAAATCCTTCAGCCCTCAGGTGCATTAGTGAGTGTTTAAGAAGCTCACGATAAAGCATCGAGTCTGGCCAACCTTGTTACTGTGAAGTTAATTCAATTCTGATTCACGTGTAAATCACGCAGAGCTTTGAGTACAGTCATTAGGTTATTTTAATAATAATAATGATAATCCTTGCATTTGATACAGCACCTTATCAGATCTTTAAGACATCTCAAAGTGCTTCACAGAATATACCGTAAAGTGAATTGACTGTATGTATTTTGTGGGTGGAACGCGGCAGCCAATTGTACACAGCAGCGTCCCCACAAACAGCCGTGGATTCAGGGACCAAATTACTATTGGAAGTCTACAATACAGAACAAGGTCATTTGGTCCATTCAGATCTTTGTGCCTGACATTCTCTTCCCTCACAAGCTCTCTATGTATAGGAGCATAGGAGCAGAAATAGGCCATTCAGCCCTTCGAGCCTGTTCCGCCATTCTAGTAAATCGGTATCTCAACTCCAATCAATCAATTCTCTCTCTTACTCTCTGATTCTCTCTCTCTTACTTTCTCTCTCGCTCTCTCTCACTGTCTCTCTGCCTTGGAGCAATGAGATTACAGTGTGTTTTGCCGTTACTGAGACATTCGATGATGATGGTGGGAATGAACGATCTTTGAGATGTGAAACAGCATCTATTCTATCCCAGAAACAATCCCAGAGCCAATCCCAGAGGCTGGAGAGGAAATCAACACAGGATTCTGTTTCAATAAAGTCCCAAAGACATGGCTCAGTCTCCAGCTGCCTGTCAAAATAACACTAACCCTGTCCAAACACTTTAATGAGGTGCTTCACGCCTGTGTTTTTGCAGTCTCATTTGGACCTCAGTTCTTTTCAAAACTATTAATTCGCTTTAAATTAAACTTTATGCCAACGTGTACGAACAGGATGAGAGGCAAGTCAACAGAGCTCATCATCGGAGCACAGACACGGGCTCAGCAGCCTCACCTTTCCTCCAGTTCCTGCTTGTCTCTCGTGCCCTCTGTTCCACCATTGGGGGCCGCACTTTCAGCCACTCTGCCCTGAAACTGGAACACTTTCTCTGTCCTTCTGCCTTGGCCCTTCCTTCCCCAATTTCAGGTCACATTTGAAGACCTTCCTCTTCGACCGTGCCTACAATCACCTCCCCACTCGCCCGGGCTCGGCATTGTACTCCGCCACTGTCAAACGCTCTGGGGCGCTACCCTGCTTGAGGGGTGCTATGTAAATGCAAGTTGTTGTTGTTGTATTTAATGCAAGGCATCCTGTAGTGTATTGGTTAGAGCACTCGCCTCATAAGCGAGAGGACCCGGGTTCAATTCCTAGGCGACATCTTAGGTAAGTTTCCTCATTCCACGCGCCTCTGTTTAGCAGTAAGTAGGAGCTCAGTTGTTAGTCAATTGATGGCTCAGTTCTGGGGGTAATAACCCATCCACAAAAAAATAATAATAATAATTTGGTCACTCAATCCACGACTGTTTGTGGGACGCTGCTGTGTGCAATTGGCTGCTGCGTTTCGCCCACAAAATATACAGTCAATTCACTTCACAGTGTAAACGCCTCGACGTTATGATAAGGCGCTGTGTCAAATATCAAATGCCGGGATTATTATTATTATATTAACATGTTAAGGAAAAAGGCACTCAGCTCCATTCCTCAATGAGGGTTGGGTTGGCAGCCTGGATTAGATGTAACCAACGTTAATTAAATGAAAGATTAACAACAGAATCGTTTTGCTTTCCAGCGCCGAGAGGCAGATTACAACATAAAGAAAATAAGAATGGAGTTCACTTGCCTGTAAAATAACATTGCATCTGTCTCAAAACCAGCACAAGATAGACAGCAAATAAACAAGTTACAACAGAGTCCTGGATATCAGCCAAGACATCTGTGATGAGGTACAGTACATCGAAAAAAACCTAAACTCCTTTCACTCAGAGAAAACAGCTGCACTTTGGTGCGCGTGGAATTGATGTCAGGTGTAGTGACTGTGAACGCAGCATTAACATTATTTGATACAGCTTCGCATCACGTCGTTGAGACAACTCAAAGCGCTTCACAGGATTTACTGTAAAGTGTAGTGACTGTGTATTTTGTAGGCAAACGTGGCAGCCAATTTGCCCGCAGCTACGTCCCACAACCAGCCATGGAACGAATGATGAATTTTTATGAACCTGGTGATTGTTGGCCCGGGGCAGCGGGAGAAACTCCAGGGCCTGCCGAGCGGAGGGAGGGGGAGGGCTGGTAGGGTAAGGGTTAAGAAGGAGCTATCTAACCCCAAAACCTATTGGGGTATGTTTGGCACCAAAGGTTTTGTGGGTTGCCAGTGGAGCGAGGCACCAATTAGTGTGTAATTGTTACCTGGAAATGAGGGTGGCACTGACATGTAGCTGCTCTCAACATCTATTGAACACAACACAATCAGCGATTGAGCAGTAAATTGCATCAATCATCACCTTCTCACTGAACAGGGCAAGATTACCCGACCCATTGGACATAAAAACCTAAATGTTGTTGGACGAAAAAAGACCAAGGTCCTACTAGTTTGTTCACCTTCCACCAACCTGGCATGTTGTGTTCCAAACTATGTACCATATCCCGAGATATTATTATCTCATTTGTTCTTGAAAGAAGATTGTTCGTATCATTTAACCAACTCAGTATCTGAATGCTCTGTGAGCCAGAACAAGACACTGTGTGTCAGATCCCAAAGGATTTACAATATAATATAAATTGGTGTTTATACCGAGATTTCGTCACAGAGAACGGTTGTGAGAATGTGGAACGAGCTTTCCCAAAAGACCGTAGAATCGATTGGGATGTTTGTTGTGAGTTAACCAGGTGTCTGACACACTCGGAAACCCAGCACCGTGCTTAAGAGTCTCCAACCCAGACTGAGGGTTCCACATACGCATGTCGCTCACCCATAGAAATTTCCCTGTGGAATCCGCACTCTCTCCCTGGAGTGATGCACCTTGAGTACCTATAATTCCGGAGAATATTAGGCACAGGTTGGCTGGAGCCCAGGGTTGGGGAGTCCAGAATGCCTAGGACCACCCTACCCATTGGAGCTTTGGCTTGTAAGGTGAGCAGGAACTGAGTGGGAGGATTCCCTGGCCCCTCCATCTCCTGCCGATGAGCCAGGCTGGGCTGTGTTGTCATCGGCACTGAGTGCCCTGGAATACTGCGGCCCCTCCTAGCTCAGGAACCGGACTCCCAATTGGGATGTTTGAACAGACAGATTGGCATATAGATACTTGGGCAGTAAGGGTATGGGAAGGGTGAGGGAATGTGTTTGTCCCTGGATATCAATCATGAGGAGGAACGCTGGCTGGTGCCCCTTTTACCCAGCAAAGGCCTTTCTTGTCTTCGGTCAGTCAGCACCAGCAAAATAAAAAAAAATAATGTGGTCACTCAGTCCACGGCTGTTTGTGGGGACGCTCCTGTGCACAATTGGCTGCCACGTTTCACCCACAAAATATACAGACAATCCACTTTACGGTATATTCTGTGAAGCGCTTTGAGACGTCTCAATGATGTGATAAGGTGCTGCATCAAACGCAAGCACTATTATTATTATTATTATTATTACTACTGTGTCTGGTGCTGTTTTTGCCAGTTTAGGGAGTTAGTGTCTGGCCAGTTAACTCTGCTTTACCCCCTTGACAAAGCCAGGTTGGCATCGGTCACACCAAAGGACAGAGCTTTCACACCGCGCTGGAAACAAAGCCATTTTGGCAACAGACACAAGAATAAAAAAAGCTGGCAACGGAGTCGCTGCTTGATTTGCTAAACGTGGGAAGAGAGAGAACGAGAGAGGGAGAGAAAGAAAGAAAGAAAGAGTGAAAGAGAGAGTGAAAGAGAGAGAGAATGAGAGAGATGCCATAACTCATGTCTCTCTCAAGTGAGAGAATGAAAATACTTGCAAACTGCCCAAGGTCATTTCATGTGCCAGCCACTTCCAAGGTAGTATTATATCATGCAACACGTTTATCTCCCAATTTGATCTTAACATCGCTATAATTCACAGAAAAGGAATCGAGGCGTACAATTGTTTCATTGAGCTGCTCTGACAAGCTGTGGTCTTGCTAAGGGTGTCTCCCAAGCCTCAGATAGACAGCTTGTAAATAGCCACGTAATGGGTTTCGCTGTCCCACATTGCAATACACAGCGCTATAGAGCAAACCCAGGCCTGCAATTCATACCCCAGTGCTCTTGCCCACTTCACTATTCTGGTGTGAAAATCACTACTCCTTCTGAATAGAGGACAGCGGTTCCCTAATGCCTTCAATCAGGCCTTAGACAAACATGTTTCAGTTAATTATATATCCAGCTCATTCCTCCAGAGCTGACTGTTTCCTTCCGCATCGTGAGCTGTGACACAAACAGTCATCACGGATACCTCGCGCTCCCTCAGCAACAACCACCTGCATTGACAACTTGCAAATACACAGTCACTACACTTTCCAGAAAACTGAAGCGCTTTCTTGAGATGATACGCCGTGTGGTAAAGTGTTCATCAAATGTAGGGATTATCATTGTCTTAAACGAATATTTATCTGATCACCGGAAAAAAACATTATTTACAATTAATTTCATAGCAAAACTCCGGCAGTTTTAAGTATTTATCTATGTTTTAATCAATCAATTCCGGTTTTATATTGATGGACTGATGACAGATTTCCTGAAATGGTTCCAGTTATTGTTTATATTAATGTAGAGTTTAGCACAAGTTGCCAATGAGGGTGTTATGTCAATGGTTTTGTCAATGAGGAAATAATCTTCACTTGCCCTCAATAACCATACCTCACTCAGCTGCCCTCCTGGGAGAGGACCCAATGGGAGAATTATTCCGCCTTCAACATCTCACTTCAAACCTCAAACATCTCAATGGATTTCATTCCCTCCCTCTGTTAATGCACCAATTTATTCGCCATTGTTTTGCGGCCACAAAAGAATGATTGAGATTTGCGGCGTAGAAGGAGGCCATTCAGCTCATTGCATCTGCACCGGCTCTCAGAGCAAGATGTCCGTACAATCCAACTGTCCTCACAGCCCTTCCAAACCCTTTTTCTCCCATGTAACCTGTCTGTTTACAATCCCTTTTGAAACGCACAATGGACTCTGCCTCTTGGCAAGGTTTCCAAGTCCCAGCAACTCTTGGGTGTGAAAAAGATGATGGATTCATTGATTTATAGCCACAGTAACACATCTGGGAATCTGTTGGAAAGAAACAGGGTTGAATTGTACTAAATGTCAGCCTGGTCTGAATCCAGGACAGGTGTTTACGATGTAGCACAACACAATCTACAGCTTCACAGAGCCTTTTCGCATCGAGAGGGCGTCGCAAAGTGCTTTAGGCTGGCACCAAGGCAAGGAGGAAGAGGAACTGAACAGGGTGCATGTGTGTTGGTGGGTGGCTGGGGGCGAGGGTCGGGGACGGACGAGATGTAGCAAAGAAATAAAATGTTGTCACTCAATTCACGACTGTTTGCGCGCAATTGGCTGCTGCGTTTCGCACCCTAAATACACAGTCACTACACTTTACGGTATATCCTGTGAAGGGCTTTGAGACGTCTCGAAGACGTGATAAGGCGTTGTATCAAATGCCGGGATTATTATTATTGCAATGCCTTATTAAAACCGCCAAAGTTTCGCCGAGTAAAAAACGACAACAACTTGCATTTACCCAACACCCCCGTCGCGCAGGGTAGCGTCCGGGAGAAACTGCCCCAGCAGAGCCCCTGGTCCCCAGACCCCCTCTCCCTGGGCGTGTGTGTAACGAGGAGGGAATAAGCAACAAGCCATGGGAATGTGCTCGGGCGATAGGAAAAAAAAATACCTTGTGGCCCAATCCCCGAATAATACTTCGCAATTGAACATGAAAGCAGAGAGACAGCACACAGCTGTGCTTTAGGACACTTTGATATTCAGCACAGCTTCAGTGTGTTAGACCCTCACACCCTGCCAGCCCGGCAAATATTTCACTGCTTGTAAGAAAGAATTTCTTTTGACGCCAAAGTGGCGGAGCACAGAACGCCAGGGATTGGGGGTGGTGGTGGGGGGGGTGAGTAGGGGAGGGGGGCGGTGTCGGTGGGTGGGAGAGATACACAGGGAGTTCACAGGGCGGTGGTGTGTGTGTGTAGTGGAAAGCAAGAGATGGAAAATGTGAGGCTGAGAGAAGGGTTGGGAGCCAGCCAGGGGCATGTGCCTCCAGTCTTTCTGCTGTTTCCCCCAACATAACGTACAGACACGGGAGCCGGGAGCTGGTCCGTAGTGAGCAGTGAGATATCGGAAGAAATAAATCAGTATCCGCCTGGCAAACAGGGGAAGGGTCACTGTGTGTAACGAGACAGAGAAAGAGAGAAAGAGAAAGAGAAAGAATGAACAAGAGAAAGAAAGAAATAGAGAGCGAGAGAGAGAGAGAGAGGACATCCCAAGGCGCTGGACAAGCAGGGATTTGGACCTGAGCTGGGGGTTGGGATCAGGAGGGGTGGAGGGCAGAGAGGGTGGGGTTAGGAGGGTGTCAGCCTGGACTGTGAGCTTAAACGCCTTCCCTTTACGCCAACGCAACACAAGGCTGGGTTTGGAAGTCATTTCAATCTCACCGTCTCCGCAGGTGGCTGCAAAGTATCAGTGAAAACCCCCATTTTACTGGTGTATCAGTGACAGTGAGGATATAACCAGCCAATGACATTCCCCGGGAGCAAGATGTGATTTACGGTCATTTCTTTCCTTGATTTTTGCCCTGCTGAAAGGACAGCTCGCCAGGCACTCTGTCTCTCTAGCACCTCTTTAGTTTGTTGCTCCCAGCATACGTTGGCAGCCTGGTCTTGGATACTGAACCAGCGGATGATTTTTTTTAAAAAATGTGCTCGTTATCATTTGGATCAAGTGCCGGGCTGTGCGCCAGCTGCCTGGGACATTGAGGAGCTGAGGGGTATGAACTGGAGCCACATTAAACCATCCAATGGAGCATTAGGTTCCAGTCTTTCAAACTAATCATCAAGATCGTAATAATAATAACAATAACAATAACAGTAATAAGCCTTGTATTTGATACAGCGCCTTATCACGTCTTCGAGACGTCTCAAAGCGCTTCACAGAATATACTGTAAAGTGAATTGACGGTGTATTTTGTGGACGAAACGCCCACAAAATATACAGTCGTGGATTGAAAGTCGTGGATTTTTTTGGAAGCAATTAATAATCACTGGAAAGCGATCTACCAATCAACTAACAACCAGGTTCCCACTAACTGCTGGGAAAACAGAGGTGTCTGGAGTAAGGAAACTTGCCCATTGTTTTGCTCTGCCCGGGAATCGAACCTGGGTCCTCTCGCTAGCGAAGCGAGCGCGATAACCACTGAGCTGCAGGACTGTGGGCGTCTCCGGGACTGGATCTAAAGGAAAAATGTCCGTCACATTAATAAATAATTCCTAAATCCAACTCTTTCAACTCCACAAAGGGTCACTGTCCTGACATGTGTGTTCCCTTTGATATCCTCTGGATTTTCACACAGAGACACGTCCCATACTGTGTGTTGTGCCAGCTGGGCTGGGAATTAAGGGATGAAAAAGTTAAATTGCAGGGCAGCATTCCGAACCTCTGGAGAGATTTGGGACGCCTGCTCGTGAGGCGAGAGTTTACAGACATAAACTCCGCAGCTCGGAAATGCCAAAGGAGATGAGCGAAAATCCCAAATTCTTCAAACAGCCATCATTCACGCAGCCTCTCACGTCAGGAAGATGTCTCAACTCAAAGCGCTTCACAGTTTCTGGCCTGGCACCTGAGCTGGGGGTGGGAGCCAAGATTGGGGTGGGGTGGGGGGGGGGAACGGGGAAAGTTGACCGAAAGAATGGTCAAATCTTTTGAGATGTGCCTCGAAAGAGGGAGGGGGAGGGAGACTCCGGGATTGAATTCCAAAGAGCAGGGAGAGAATGGCTGAAAGCCTGACCTCCAATAGTGGGGCAGGTAGGGAGGGTGGGGGACGTATAATAATACAACAAAATTATGTTGGTAAAGTGCCTTTCATGTTGGTGACGCGTCCTAAGCCACTGAGTGAGAGAGGGGTGTGCAGTTTAGCTGGAGACATCCGCCAGCTCAGCTCTGCGCTCCAATGGGACTCTGATTGTTTACCGAGAGTATTTTTAGCCGCGTTTCATTTGTACTCCTTTCGAGCTGCTCGTCCTCTGAGGTTTAATTAGCGTTCGGCCAGCCCCGGTGTTCAGTTCGGAGGCTATTGTGGGGCCGTGTCATCAGCCAGAAGCTCACGTTACCCCATCACTGCAAAGGGCATCGATTGTCCAGTTGTCTCTATTGTCTCATGTCTATTTACAGCTCTCACTTAGCGCGCTGAGTGTGTGAGAGAGAGAGAGAGCGAGAGAGAGAGGGAGAATGAGAGAGCGGAGCGGAGAGAGAGAGAGCGCTGTCTCACAGCTGTCCACCAGACACGGGTGTCCCCAGTCACTCAGGCCTCTCCGGGCGCCACATTAATTAACATTCACTCCTGGCCGTCGCCAGCTTTTAACATAACGTTTGGAGAATAATTCTTAACCTCGACGATGAGACCACAGGTGTTGCAGGGACCCTGTCACTGCTAAACAGCCACGTTTGGGAGGGGGAATCGTGCTTCGCAAATCCAAACCCGCACAACACAACAAAACAACAGACATTTACACGGCGCCTTTCACGTTGGGAGCACATCCCAAAGCACTGGACAGTCCGGGGGATCTGGGGTTTGGGATCAAGAGGGGTGGAGGGCAGGGAGGGCAAATAATGATAATTCGGTCATTCAATCCACGACTGTTTGTGGGGACGGTGCCGGGCGCAATTGGCTGCTGCGTTTCGCCCACAAAACACACAGCCACTACACCTTACAGTATATTCGGTGAAGAGCTTTGAGACGTCTCGATGACGTGATGAGGGCCTGTTGACCGAAAGGGGGAAAAAAAAGACTTCAATCTAATTACAATCTAATTACAAACAGAATTTCGCACCATCGATGGTGGGGCCTGGAAGCTTAACACCCGGGAACACGGGCCGAGAAACGTGATGGATTGGTACACGTCACACGCAGGACAAGTGACAGCTCTGGTGTCTGAGTGTCCTCTTCACACTGAGACGCTAACCTGCCTGGAATAAATGCAGGTTGTTGTTGTTGTTACGCCTAATAATAATCCCTCCAAAACCCAAAACAATAATAAATTGGTCATTTTCAATCCACGACTGTTTGTGGGACATTGCTGTGCGCAATTGGCTGCCGCGTTCGCCCACAAATATACAGTCAATTCACTTTACAATGTGTTCTGTGAAGCGCTTTGGGACGTCCTCCTGACGTGAAAAGCGCTATATCAAATGCAAGGATTATTATTATTATTATTATTATAATATTATGAAGAGCTTTAAGTCGAGACATCCTCATGACATAAGAGGCTGTGTAAATGGAAGATATATTACTGATGTGGGATTTCCAAACTGGAGAGTTTATGTCTATAAAGTCTCTCCTCACAATTGGCCGTCCCAAATCTCTCCAGAGGTACTTATGTAATTGTTTTGTGATATTGCCACTTATTTCAATGTCACTGCACACAAGCTGAAAACTTAAACATTACAATAATAATCTTTGCATTTGATCACATACATTAAGATAAAGATGCCAAACCACTTTGTAGTAATTACTTTGAAGTGCAGTTGATTTATTTATTTTATGGAATTAATTGGCCTGATAGCACTTCACAGATTTTTTCTGTAAAGTGCTGTGACTGTGTATAAACAACAAGTAGGAACCTGGCTGTTAGTCAATGGCATTCAGGGGGTAATAATCCCTCAAAAAAAAATTGCTGAGCGCAATTGAATTGGCTGTTTTGCCCACAGAGTACTTTGAGACATCTCAATGATGTGATGAGGTGTTATATCAAATGCAAGGATTATTATTATTATACACATGCGGAACTCTCAGTCCGGCTTGGAGACTCTTAAGCACGATGATGGGTTTCCATGTGTCAAACACGTAACAACAGTTACTCCCTTTCCGATAAAATCAAATCAATAGAAGTCATTCACTTCACGGCTGTTTGTGGGACGTGGCTTGGAACAAATTGGCTGCTGTTTTTGTCTACAAAATGAAAGATACAGTCACTACACTTCACAGTAATTCCCGTGAAGCGGGATCCCTTCTCTTTTCCGATAGCCCAGCGGGATCTTTAACATCTACCTGAACAGGCACAGACGGGGTCTCGGTTTAACGTCTCATCCCAAGGACGTCACCTCTCACAATGCAACCCACCCCCCACCCCCAGCGCTGCGTTGGAACCCCAGTTTAGACCGTGTGATTCCAAGTCCTTACGTGGGGCTCGAACCCACATCCTTCTGACGGAGGCGAGAGTGTTACACGTACCTGGCTGACACACGGAGCAAAGTGTGAGCCATGTGTAAGCCATGTTGTCAGTGATGTGTAGCTGAGCTGATGATCAGGTGGAGGTTGGCGAGAGCCAGGCTGGGGTCGGGGAAGGAGCCACGAGCACGAGGCTGAGCCTCTGTCATCAGCCGCTAATGTATTGCTTACTCGTTCCGTCCTTTTATAATCAGTCCCCAGCGACTCCAACCTGCTCAGCCTCACACTCACCAGCAGCTCCGACCTTTCTCCGCAGCCAAGATCACAAACCATTTCAGGACATTTGCCTGACTCCCATTCTCCCTCCCTCCCTCTCCCGTCTATCTCTTTCTGTCTTCTCCTCTATCTCCCCTTTCTCTCTCGCCCTTCCTCTCTCCTTCTCCCCCACTCTATTTCTCTCCCTCCACTCTCTCTCTCTCTCTCCTTCTGTCTCATCCCCCCACTCTTTCTCTTTCCTTTCCCTCTCTCTCGCCACTTTCTCTCCTCCAATCTCTCTCTGCCCCACTCTCACACTCTCACTATCCCCCATGCTCTCTCTCCCTCCCTCTCAGCCCAGTACAGAATGGCACAGCTCGAAATAATCTGCCGAATAGTTGATGCACACAACCTAACAGCTGGAAGCTGCAGTGTTTATGTGGATTAGACCCAGGCATCACTGACCTCCCCAGAGGCCGTTAAATCTCACTCGGAATCCGTACAAAGCGCACATTAAAGCTCCTCCTTTCAATAACTTCACACGTAGGAATTACAAGCACTCTGGGTGGGGGGGGGGGGGGGGGGGGGAGAGGGAGGGGGAAAGGGAGCGGGGAAGAGGGGGGGAGACCGGGGAGAGGGGGCCTTTGTGTTTGAAATCCATTTGGCTTCCATTTGGCTAAAATCACTGAACTCAGGCTCTACTCTGGGGATTTGACTCTAACCTGAGACGTTGGCTCCGAGACCCTCCCTGTGATTGTGTCTCCCCCCAGGCCCCACACCTGCCCCCCCACCTCACACCCCCCCACCCGCACTCACACCCTGGCGCTAACGGTGGCTCAACAATGACAACTTGCATTTACACAGCGCCCCTCACACAGTGGCGGAGCCTGACCCCGAGCCGGGGGGTTGGGGGGGGGGTAGGGGTGACCATAAACATGGTCAAAGAGGGAGGTCTTCAGGCGCGACTTGAAGATGGGGAAGGAGGGGGCAAGCGGAGGGATAGAGGACGAGGGTTCCAGAGTTTTGGGGGGGTAATGGCTGGAAACGCTCCAACAATGTGTTTAACCTATCGGAACAGTTACAGAAGGTTTAAGGTTTGGGGGAAACGTGTTTGAAGCCAAACATCACTGGGACCTGAGCACAGAGTCCTCCTCCACCTGTGCCAAAGTCGCCACCTAGTGTCACAAACTGGGACAACATCACCGCGTCTACCCTGGGGCTCAGTCCCCGTGTGGGTGTGGGTCTGATTCTGTGCGTCTGTGGACACCGGGAGAGAGAGAGAAACTCCCTTCTCTTTTGGGAGAGCGCCACAGATCTTTAAAGTCCACCTGAACAGGCAGGCGGGACCTCGGTTTAACCGAAGGCCGGCACCTGTGACAATGGAGCCCAACCCCCAGCCCTGCATTGGAGCGTCAGCTTAGACCCCGTGCGATTCCAAGTCCCGACATCCGAGGCCCTGTCCGCATGTTCAAGTGGACGTTAAAGATCTCATGTCCGCCAATCCCCCAAATGGAAGTGGACACCTCGAGGGGTCCAGGATGGAAACAGTCCATGAACCGGCAGCGAAAGATCAAGAGAAGCATCTCTGTAAATACAAGAATTGAGGGAACTTGAGAGAGAAAGATTCTCTGCTCTTTTCATCGAACATCTCCAGGGGACAACTTCACCTAAATCTCTGTTAAACGTCCTTAATCTTCTTCACTCCCAACATCACCCCCGACAACTCTCTCTCTGTCGAGTTAAATGACTTGGTAATAACAGTCCCTGTGTTTTACATCAAACAACAACAAAATTACATTTCCAGAGCGCCTTTCACGTCGGGAGGACATCCCAAGGCCCTGGACAGACAGGGGTCAGGACGCGGGCATGGGGGAGAGATGGGGTAGGGGTGAGGGAAGGCAGAGAGGTGGGAGGGTGGCCGAAGGTATGATCGAGGAGAAGGGTCTTGAAGGACGCAAGGGGGGAACCGAGGAGAAGGGACCATGGGATGGAGTTCCAGAGTGTGGAGGCAGAGAAGCTGTAAGCCCGGCAACCGATGGTAGGGCGGGTCGGGCGGGGGACATGGAGCAGCCAGAGTCACTGAACGGAGGGAGCGGACAGGGTGGTAGGGAGTCAGGTGTTCAGAGAGGTAGGAGGGGGCGAGGCCATGGATGGCCTTGAAAGTGAGGACGAGGATCTTGAATTCAACATCTCAAAGCACCTCCAGGATTTACTGTGTATTTTGTGGGCGAAACACGGCCGTCAATCTATGCAGCAATTTTGCCCAAAACAGCCACGGAGCCAACGACTGAGTTCCCCTCAGAGATTGTCGGCCAGGACACCTGGGGGGAGAGAGAGAGACTCCCTTCTCTTTTAAGATCTTTAACATTCACCTGAACAGGGCACAGACAACAACAACAAATTGCACTTATACGGCAGCTTTCGCCTCGGGAGGACGGGAGCTCGGTTTAACGTCTCGTCCGAAGGATTTTGTGGGCGAAACGCGCCAACCAATTGCGCACAGCAGTGTTCCGCAAACAGTCCCACTAAGCCCTGACCCACAGCGAATCGAACCCGGGTCCTCTCGCTTGCGGGCGAGTGCTGGAACTGCTGAGCTACGGGTTGTTTTTATGAATGATTAATCGCTGGAAGGCGAGGCCGGTGGGAGAGGAATTCTTGTGCGTTGCTGATCTGAAGCCACAAGGTGTTGCTACTGAGAGCAGGGCTTGGGCATGAGGCAGGGTGTGGTTAGCAGAGAGGAACCAGGGCACAGAGTCAGGTGCAACTCACACCTTACCTGGATTGTGAAACTCCAGAGGACAAACCGTGGGCTGAGACAAAGATAATCAGAGAGGAGTGAGGAGGAAGTTAAAAATCACTGTCTCGTTCTTTCTGCTGGGACTGAGTTGAGAGACAGAGGAAGAAAGTGAGAGAGAATTCAACAAACAGTAAAAAAAAACCCCCACAGGTGAGTGTTTGCTGTGAAGGTTACCTTGGGAGGTTTGTGCGTGCGCGCGCGCGCGTGTGTGACTGTGTGTGTGCATGTGCAAGTGTGTATGTGGTTGTGAATACGTGTGTATGTATACGTGTGTGGGCGCGCACACGCACTGGTGTGTACGAGGTGTGATGGTGTGTGTGTGTGTGTGACTGCGTGTGCGACTGTGCGTTTGTATGTGTACGTGTGTGTGTGCACCGCACGATCGGGTGCGTACAAGGGGTGTGTGGATTGATTCTGGGACAGAGGTCATTGAACCACACAGAACAAGGAAACTAAACATAATAAAACCTTCTCCATTCCAGAGTGACAAACTGTCGTGTTAATTCTGTGCTTTATTTCAATAAAATGTTTCCGTTTCACTGAAAGGAAAGGTAGATTTCTTTACTGTGCTATTATTATAATAATCCTTGTGTTTGATACAGTGCCTTGTCATGTTAGGAATTACATCTCAAAAGAGCTTCACCGGATTTACTGTAAAGTGCAGTGACTGTGTGGGTTGTGGACAAACACTGCAGCCAAATTGTGCACAGCGACGTCCCACAAACAGTCCTGAAGTGAGTAATCAAAAGTATCTGGACACCAGGAGAGGAACTCCCTTCCCTAATGGGATCTAAAGTCCACCTGAACAGGTGGGGCCTCGGTTTAACGTCTCACCTGAAGGACGGCACCTCCGACAAAGTGATGACCCCTCAGCATTTCATTGGGGTGTCAGCCCAAACTAGGAGTTTGCATAATCCGGACTTGGGGCTTGAACCCACAACCATTTTGACTCGGAAGCGAGAGCTCTCCCAACCGAGGCAGACTGGAGAAGCCCGAGCGTGTACAAACGAGTCAATGTGACCTGTGTCTGTTCATTTGAGTAACACGGAGTGACACGAAGATTGGAGTGTGGAAATCAGGAAATCTGCGTCATGTAGACATGTAAACACACCTGTGTGTTGTGTGTGTTGAGTGTGTGTGCTGTGTGGTGTATTTGTACGTGTGGGGGGAGTGTGTATGTGTGTGTGTGTGTGAGAGAGAGCGCTCTGAGACGTTAGCCTGCGTAGAGGGTGCTATATAAGTGCAAGTTGTTGCTGTTGTATGTGTACAAGTGTGTGGAAGTGTGTGTAACATACGGTTCCTTGGGTCCAGTAACATGAGGGACACGGGAAGGAAAACTGCTAATTTGTGGCTCAATTAACATCGAAGTCACTGGTCACGGTCACTTAGCTGAGTAATGAGCAGACCTTCCAGCTCTGACCTTGGAGCCTGTGACTGACGCTCGGAGATTAGAGTAAAACCAAACACAGCAACCGATGCTCCCACAGCAAAATATTCCCACAAAACAGGCGTGAAGCGAACAAGCCACTTTACCTGGTGGGGTGGGGGGATTGTCAGCCAGGACACCGGGAGACAGAGCGAAACTCCCTCCTCATTACCCTACAAAAACAGTCACTACGTGTGTTGTGTGCTACCAGCACAGGCTGAAACAACGACAAGTTACACAACGCCTTTCGTGTCGGGAGGACGTCCCAAGGCGCTGGGGGCTGGGGTCGGGAGGGATGGTGGGCAGGGAGGGTGGGGATAAGAGGGTGCCCGGAGGCACGGTCGAAGAGGAAAGTCTTGAGATGGGCCGCGAAGGAGGCGAGGGAGGGAGAGGGAGCGAGGTGAAGGGCCTGTGGGATGGCGTTGCTGAGGGCGGCTGGTTTCGATGTGGGTCTGTCTCCGCTGTGTTACTGTCACGTCGTCCCGGGGTTTAACTCGCGCTGATCCGAGCTTCGGGAGACTTTCCCCGATTGCGGCACAGGTCAGGAACGCTGGCTGCGGTTTCCTGGTTACTCGCCAATGACAATTAATGATTAACTCACCATCCGTGAGAACCGCAGGCAAACAGTGATCTACAGTGAGCCCAGGGGCCAGCAATAATAACCATCCTCACGTTCGATGCACAGCGCTCTTCACATCGGGAGGACGTCTCAATGAGCTTCGCATAATTAAGTGTAGTGACTGTGTGTTTCTGGACGGACAGAGCAGCCAATTTGCGCACAGCAACGTCCCGCAAACAGACATGAAGTGAAGTGAACGACCTATTTTACCTGGGGGGATGTGAGGGGGGGAGGGGGGGTTTGTCAACCACGACACTGGGAGAATGATACTCCTGAAAAGCGCTTTGAGACGTCCTCCCAGAATGAAGGGTGTGACATCAACGGATTATTTGATATGACAATAATGATCATAACTGAACTATTTTGTACCATTATATAACTAATCTCTCTCTCCCTTTCTCTCTCTCCCTCCTCTGTCACTCTTTCTCTCTCTTCCTCTCCTTCTCTCGCCCCTCA
The DNA here is from genome assembly GCF_018977255.1 of Callorhinchus milii. Taxonomy (NCBI): domain Eukaryota; kingdom Metazoa; phylum Chordata; class Chondrichthyes; order Chimaeriformes; family Callorhinchidae; genus Callorhinchus; species Callorhinchus milii. Next base: position 716,840 of record NW_024704766.1, on the reverse strand, counting down.
TCTCCTCCCTCTGCATCTCTCTATTCCTCTGTTTCTCTCTCCTCCTCTCTTTCTCCTCCTTCCCTTTCTCCTCTCTCCCTCTCGCCAGGTCTGTCCATGGCTAACTTCAAGGGACATGCTCTGCCGGGCAGTTTCTTCCTGCTGTTCGGGCTCTGGTGGTCGGTGAAGTTTCCGCTCAAATACCTGGGGAGGAAGACGAGGCCGGGATGCCATGCATCCTCACGACCCTGTTACAGTCGGATCGAGCTGGCCGAGGGCGTCGCCAAAGCCGTCTTCTCCCTGGTGGGTGAGTACAGCCCGGAGCTCAGTTGTTAGACCACTCGCCTCGTAAACAAGAGGACCTGGGTTCCATTCCCAGGCAGGACAGGGCAAAACCTTAGGCAAGTCTCCTTACTCCACACACGCGCCTCTGTCTACTTGGCAGTAAACTAGGAGCCTGGTTGTTAGTCGATTGGGTTAGTTCATGGGTTAATAACCCCCCAAAAAACATTGATCACTCAATCCACCTCTGTTTTGTGGGGACGCTGCTGTACGCGATTGGCTGCCGCGTTTCGTCCACAAAATACACAGTCACTACACTTTACAGTGTATCCTGTGAAGCGCTATGAGACGTCTCGAAGACGCGATAAGGCGCTGTGTCAAATGCAGGGATTATTATTATTATTATTAAACCTGCTCCGGAGAACCTTGAAGGAGGTGAGGAAAGGAGCGAGTGGTATACGGAGTCTAGAATGAATAGGGTCACGCGCTCACACTCTCTCTCTCTATCTGTCTCTCTGTCCCTCCCCTCCGTCTCCCTCTCCCTCTGGGCTGCAGGAATCCTGGCGGAGCAGTTTGTTCCTGACGGCCCACACCTGTGGCTGATGTCGGGGGAGAAACACTCGTGGGTGAAGCTGATGAACTGGCAGCACAGCACCATGTACCTGTTCTTCGGCATCTCCGGCCTCGTCGACATCCTGAGCCAGACCGGCCCCCGCCTGCCCCTCGGGCTTGACCGCCTGGCGCTCTCCCTGGCCGTGTTCATAGAAGGTCAGCGCCTCTGTCCGCCCGACAACACGCCTGTCAGTCACACGGCAACACATCACACGCCAACATGTCTACGTGCTAACACGTCTCTCTGCCACACACGCCAACACCGTCCAACACGCCAACATGCCACAAGCCTATACAGACCACGGGCCTACGCTACCGCTCACACACTCGCTCGGGGTGACATTGACCCTCTCTCTCTCTCTCTCCGCAGGTTTCCTCTTTTATTTCCACCTTCACAACCGGCCGCCGCTGGATGTGCACATCCACTCGCTGCTGCTGACGGCGGTGTTCGGTGGAGCCTTCACCATCGGGCTGGAGGTTTTCCTGCGAGACCACATTGTCCTCGAGATGTTCAGGGCCAGCCTGGCCATCCTGCAGGGAACCTGGTTCTGGCAGGTCAGCTCCTCCCCGACGTCCTCAACCGCTCCCCGTCCGTCTGAATCACGACTCCTCCCGCCCGTATTCTCACCCGCAACAAACTCCATCGTTGAGACGTCTCAAAGCCCTTCACAGGGCATACAACAGCCGAGAGCAGCTTGGGATTTACATAGTGCCTTTCATGTGGGGTAGAGTCCCGGATCACTGGAGGTTTTCCTGCGAGACCATCTACACTGTAAAGTGTAGTGACCGTATATTTTGAGGGCAAAACGCGGCAACCAATCGTGAACAGCCGTGTCCCACGATCAGTCATGCGTTGAGCGACCAATTTATTATTATTTTTTTTGAGGGATCCACCAGTCGACTAACAACCGGGTTCCTACTTACTGCTGGGTAAATAGAGGCGTGTGTCTGTGTGTGTGGAGTAAGGAAATTTGCTTAAGGTTTCGCCCTGCCCGGGAATCGAACCCAGGTCCTCTACCCTCTCGAGGCGAACGCTCTAACCGCTGAGCTACAGGACTCCACGAGGCAGAGTAATGATTATCGTACTGCTCCCACTCCCAGCTTCCAGTTCCTCAGGACAGGAGGCGATGGGTCTTTATAATAAATAATAATAATCCTTTTGCATTTGACACAGCACCTTATCACATCTTCGAGACGTCTCAAAGCGCTTCGCAGGATACAGTGTAAACTGTAGTTAACTGTATTTTGTGGGCAAAATTTTCTCTGGTTTCAGATCGGGTTTGTCCTCTTCCCTTTCCGCGGGTGGCAGACGTGGGCCAGCGATGACCACGGCAACATGACCTTCATCACAATGTGTTTCTGTTGGCATTACGCTGTGTCCCTCTTCATCATCGGGGTCAACTATGCACTGGTCTGCCTGTGAGTACACAGCACCCCATCGACAAGCTACTCCACGTGTCACCTCACATCAACACACCATATGCCGCCACGCCACGTAGGCCACACAAGGTGCCAACAGGCCAAGCACTTCCTTTGAGATACCTTCATTTGTTCCTCTTGAGAGCAGAGGTCCTCACGCTCTCTCTCCAGCCTCCCTCTCTCCGGGTGTCAGCCAAACACTGACTGAGCCCCAGCACTCCCACCCCCAAACCTCAGTACAACAAGCTTGACATCATTAAGCAATACACACAGCCTGTGACTGACTGACTGGCCCAGCATAACATCGAGTTAGACACAGACTCCAGGCTCCACTATTTCTCTATGTTGAATTAGCTCATCAACCAGGGAGTCAGCTTGTCATGTTGTCAATAACTGCCCCCCCCCCACACACACATGGTTAGTGACAGGTCACAGCACTGACTTACCTTCGCTGTTACCCTCCCAGGTGTGTGCACATGAAGTCAAAGAAGGATGGAGGGCTGGAGCTGGGGAACCTCAAGTCATCGCGGGAGAAGAATTCCCAGCTTTCTCTGCTGAACGGCTCTGACGAAGAGTGAAGTGGCTTCTTCCAATCCGGACTTCCAACTGACACTCAGCCCGGCCCGGATCAATCACCGGCCCCCGATCTCTCTGCCGTGATCGATCACCAGCCCCAGTCATAAGGCCCTGATCAGTAACCCCGACCCGATCGATCACCCGGTCCTTATCAATTCACAGGCCCCGATTGATTGCCCACCATCTTTCTGTATCTAAATTAAATATTGTTTTCATTGTTTCTGGACTTTCTAAATCTCGTCTCTGGTGAGAGGGTGGAGGGGGAGAGGGGAATATCCCAGGACACCGGCAGATCCCCCCCACCCCCTCCTTCCTTCTTGACCCGTCCCCGCCCGCCTTTCACCTGTTCCTCAATCAGCTGCCATGGTGACGGGCTGCCCTGGGCAATCAGTGGTCTCACCTGGGTTGTCACAGTGAGGCAGTCAGTCAGTCAGCGTGGAATTGGCTGTAAAAACGCCTCTCGCACATTCCAGCCCAGCCCGAGAACCCGAGCTCAGGCACAAAGGCTGAAACCTGCAGAGCCAGTCCCTGGAGCAGTCGCCCGGCAGCCTTCACTTCACCGTAGGTTCTGTGAAGCGGGTCGAGACGGCCAGAAGACGTGAAAAACACTATTTCTAAATGCAAGGATTATTATCATTATTGATAGTAATTCCTCCCTCTGCCCCAAAGCCAGCGGGCACTTGGCTCCACAGCTCCTTCCAGTGGAGACAGTTAGCCCTGAACACAAGAGAACAGGAGAAACCAGGTTGTCACGTACATCAGCGGGTCAGGTTTCAGGCTGGGTCACAGTAAACAAACCCTAAACATGTGCCATTCGTTAGGAAGGTCACACCCGCCACCAGGAAACAGGCTGCGCGAGAACAGCCAACAGGGAGGGGAAAGAGACCATGTGTAGTAATAATAATAATAACAATAATCCTCGCATTTGGAACAGTGCCTTTCACGTCAGGACGTCCCAAAGCGCTTCACGGGATGTGCTGTGAGATGGAGTAATTGTATATTTGCAGGTAAATGTCCCACAAACAGCCATGTTTTATCTTATCCGGGGATTGTCGGCCAGGACACCCGGGGAGAGAAACTCTTTTCCTTTTTCGAATAACCCCCACAGGATTGTTAACGTCCACCTGAGCAGCAGACGGGAGCTCGGTTTAAAATCTCATCCAAAGGACCACAACTCCGACAGTGCAACACCACCCACCACCTCCCCACCCCCTTTCCTCCCCCACCCCAGGACTGCACTGGAGCGTCAGCTTAGACGCTGTGATTCCAAGTCCTGGCATCGGGGCTTGAACCCACAACCTTCTAACTCGGAAGCGAGAGAGGAGCAACCAACTGAGCCAGGCTGACACTGACTCAAACTCAGGACCCGACAGAACACCAACAGCAGTTACTGCACGTTCGAGTTTCTTCTGGGATTGACAAGAGGATCGTCCCGGACACGTGCAAACCTCTCACCACAAGCAAACACCTCGCTGGGCTGTTTACTCTTTGCTTTGCTCAGTCACTCAGGTGACCTGACTGTCACCAAAGGACTTGGCTGTAACCTGGATACACAGCGACAACGATCAGTCACTGAGGTGGAAAAGGAACGACCTTGGTGAAGAACGTGTCACATCAAAGAAAGTAACTCAAAGTGAACCTCATTTCCTGCCCGGTGTAGTGACTGTTTTTGTTGGGCAGCTCAGCGGCTATTTGCACCAGCAAAGGCCAGGGACACAGGCACAGATCAGAGCTCAGGGCAGTCGGTTGATCGCTGTGAATTGAAATCTAATTGAAAACCTGGGCGAGGGTTAGCTCTGAGGAAGGACATTGCTTCAGTCCCCGATAGCACACCTTTCCCACAGGTGCCAGGAGCTCAGCGTAATAAACCCTCGCGTTGTCAGGAAAGCGGTGAGTTCTTGTGAACGCTGACTCCTTACACAAACATTTCCCGTCGTGGTGTGCAGTCAGTCACACGCTAATCCACCGTCTACAAACTGCTAATGAGAGATGCTCAGCATACTGAGGGTCTTACACAAATCACTTTATTATATTTACTGTACAGTCTGATGAAATAATAATAATACTTGCATTCGATATAACGTCTTATCACGTCTTCAGGACATCTCAAAGCGCTTCACAGAACACACTGTAAAGTGAATTGACTATATTTTGTGGCTGAAACGCGGCAGCCGATTGCACACAGCAGTGTCCCACACACAGTCGTGGAATGAGTGACCAAATTATTATTATTTTTATCTATTTTTGTAGGAAGAATTATTACTCCCAGAAAAGCGATCTGCCAATCGACTAACCCAAACCGGGTTCCTACTTACTGCCGGGTAACCTGAGGCTTGTGTGTGGAGTAAAGAACCTTGCCTGAGGTTTAGCCTTGCCAGGGAATCGAACCCGGGACCTCTCGCTTGCGAGACGAGCACTCTAACCACTGACTCCAACATAGAGCCAGACGAGGTGACACTCAGTGAACACACTGACCAGTGTTGGTGCTCTCGGTATTGAGCAGGAAATTGGGAAACATGGGCAATAAATAATTAATGTCTCGCACTCGAGACTCTCCGAGCCACCGGCACAACCATCATTGATCTTGTGTCTGCTTCATGGAGGGGGCGGTGGTCACGACCATGGTGGAGCCGGGTTTGGTGGAGCCCACGGCGGTGCCTGAGTGAAGCTGCTGTGCCGAAACGTGCTGGATCCTCACCTTCAAACCAACAAGTAAATAGCGGTGAGAGGGGGCGCTGTGCCTGTTCACACTCTCTCCCTCAACCGCTCAATAATAATCCTACAATAATCCTTGCATTTGATACACAGTCCTATCACGTCATTGAGATGTCTCAAAGCGCTTCACGGAATACACTGTAAAGTGTAGCGACTTTGTAATTTGTGCAACTGATTGATCCGTTTTGCCCACAAAATACAGTCAATTCATTTTACAATATATCCTGTGAAGCTCTTTGAGACCTCTCGAAGGCGTGATAAGGCGCTGGGTCAAATGCCAGGATTATTATTATTATTTATTAATTGTGCATTAGTGCAAATGATTAATCCTCTCCTTCTGCACACAAGCCTTGATGACTGTTTAGACTCGGCCTCTTGTAAACCCCACGTGTGCCTGTAGTAACCAGGGATTACTGTACAGTGTGATCCTGTACACAGCCCACACTTGTCTTCATCGACCACAATGCAAATCCTGCTCCACAGGATCCAAAAACCCAATAAACTGCTTCCATTCACAGAACAACGACGACAACGACGACGTGCATCTCGATAGCGTCCTACACCAGGATAACAGCTCGGAGAGCTTCATATTCACGAGGTCAAATTTTTTTTTCTTCTTTTGGTCAGAGGAAACCCATCACATCCTCCAAACCCAAACTGCATCCCACACCTAAGGGAGCCACGCAGTGATCACACTGTGCTGGGCTGTGCTGGGCTATGCTGTGCTGCGCTGGGCTGTTCTGCGCTGTCCCACTTACCTGGGTGGCCTGGCCTTGCTGTTGGAGTTGCTGCAGTTGCTGGGCTGTCACAAAGCTGACCGGCTTGTTCCCCGCCAGCAGCTTGGTCCCAGCCGGCATGGTGGTCAGAATGATGTTCCTGCCGAGCCCACTGATACTAGAGCAAGAAAGAGAGAGAGAGAGAGAGAATGTGAGAGACAGAGAGAGAATGCAAGAGAAAGAGAGGATTCTTTTTGATCAGCCGAGTGTCTGACACAATTGGAAACCCATCACCAGGCTTAAGAGTCTCTATGATTATAATTCCCCTGATGTGACTTTCACTCCCCATCGCTCCAGCCCCCACTCCCCCAGCTCCTGCGCCCCGCCCACCCCCCACCACCCTCGACCCGTGCAGTTATCACTCACTTGGCCCCGAGGTTTCCCTTGATGATCGGTCCTGCCATCAAGCCTTTGCCTTTCAGTGGTTGGTTCAGCACTGACAGAGGCACGGTGATCGTTGCCGGCAGTTTCGTCTGAACAAAGCAAATCAGGGAGAGACGTCAACAAGATTAACATCGACTGTGGATACTGCGAAGATAGCTACTTAACGTAGAGGCATTGTGTACCTCGGTCTATCAATAAGTTATACTCCCACATCCAAGGGAATAGGTCGACATCTAAATGGACCAAACATTCACTGAAATAATAATTTTGATACAGCGCCTTATCACGTCTTCGAGACATCTCAAAGCGCTTCACAGGATACACTGTAAAGTTAGTTGACTGTATATTTTGTGGGCGAAACGCGGCAGCCAATTCCGTCCCACAAACAGCCGTGGATCGAATGACCCAAAGCTTTCAAAATAAAAAAAGATAATTTTTTGGAAAGGATGATTATCAGACTGACAGGTCAGACAACCATCTCCCATCTCCACCCACACCCCCCACTTCCCCACCGCGCTCCTTGCCCCACAAGTTGAGTCAAAAAGCGGTCACCGTCTCCCGAAGGCAACACGTCCTTTAAACCCAACTCACTGGGCAGAGAGGTGCCGCGAGGCTCGGCTTTCTTACCGCCTGCGACGTGGAGACCACGGTGGCGCTGACGGGGACCTGCCTGACGGTAGCCGTGCCTTTGCCGATTGAGATGGACCTCCCGACTCCCGGTGCCGCCATAGTGACGGTCGTGGCCCCCGCCGTACTGACCGCGGCCAGAGCCACCGAGGCCGTCGTCACCGTCGCGGCCGGTTTGGCCGAGGTCAGCTGTTTGCCGGAAGTCACAGAGATGGTCTGGCCGGCCTTCTGCGGGATGACTCCCAATCCCGGCATGATCCTGATGGTGGCCGCCGGCTTGGTGTCCGTGGAGGAGGGAGCAGAGCCGGCCTTGCCCTTCTGATCAGCCACCGTCATGGCTAAGGCCGGCATGAGCCGGATGGCTGTGTTGTTAGCGCTCGCCTCGGTGGCTTTCAGATCCGACGTCACCTTCACCATCGTGGAGGAGGAGGAGGTGGTGGTCTTGGTCAACGCTTTGGCCACAGAGTCCTTCGAGTTCATGTGCAGAGTGGCCGAGATCCCTTTAGCCCCGAGCATGTCCGGGGTCAGCTTGACAGTGGTGACCGGGGCTTTGGTCAGCGTGGCCATCATGTCCTGGGTGATGCGCAGCACAGTCTGGCCCTTGGAGTCGGTGGTGATGGAAGACGGAGCCAATCGCAGGACGTCCTTACCCTGGATACGGATGTTAGTGGCCGTGAGCGGGATTCCCGTACCGGACGGACCCTTCATTCCAAGCTGCCCGGAGATGGCAACCTACAAATCAATATTGCAGCATAATATAATAATAATCCTTACATTTGATACAGAGCCTGATCACGTCTTCGAGACGCCTCAAAGCGCTTCACGGGATATATTGTAAACTGACTGGGTATTTTGTGGGCGAAACGCGGCAGCCAATTGCACACAGCAGCGTCCCCACAAACAGCTCGACAGTGATGGAGCACCACACCGAGCCGGGGGGGAGGGAGTGGGGAGGTGACTGTAGGCACAGTCGAGGTGGAAGGTCTTCAGGAGTGAGCCGGACTGAGACCCACCTGGCGTACGATGCTCTGGCCGGACACGCTCTGGATAATGGTGGCAGCGGAGGTTGACGCTGTGCTGCTGATGGCGCTGGTCACGGTTTTGGAAGCAGCGCCGATCCCACTGACGGTGATGGTTTTCCCAGCGCTCTGCTGGATCTGCACCGGGCCGGCACCTGTCTGGGCCTTCACCGGCACCGTCATAACCGACTGCGGAAATAATCGGGAAATGTATAAAATCCCAATGAGCCAACGTCGTTCGCTCCAACCGCACAGGATTCCACTGGATCCAACCCTTCCCATGGACTATTCCTGACAATAACAACAACAAATAACATTTTCAAGTCGGGAGGACGTCCCAGGGCGCTGGACAGTCAGGGATTTGACCCGAGCTGGGGGTTGGGATCAAGAGGAGTGGAGGGTAGGGAGGGTAGGGGTAGGAGGGTGACCGAAGGCCCGGTCGAAAAGGAAGGTCTTGAGATTGAGCCCTAAACAAATTTATATAGCGCCATTCGCGTCAGGAGGAAGGTCCCAAGGTGTTGACTGGAGTTTCTGACCCAAGCTCAGCAGTATTTAATGCTCAACACTGAGGAAAGTGAACCTCTGGCCACACAGATCACCGAGAGATTGCGGAGATGGAGATTAGCTGCTTACCTGAGGCAGCACCTTGGTGTGAGTGGAGGCACTGACAGTGGGAAGCCTGATCTGCTGTTGGACCTGCTGCACCACGGAGGCCTGCTGAGCGCTGGAGGGCAGGCCTTTCTGGGAGCTGAGAACCCGGACCTGGGGCAGAGAGCCCGACAGGGAATGGGACACCACCCGGGCCTGGGGCTGCGTGCTGACCCGATGCCCAGGCTGGGCTGCCGACAGCAGGGTGCTGAGCTGAGGCATCGTGGGCGAGGACACCAGCAGGACACTGAAACCAGCAATAAAACCCGTTCAGAACACAGAACAGCCACGTTTCTCTCCACGTGTATTCTCCTCAGTCAATCGGTTATTATTAATGATAATGATGTAAATAATCCTTGCATTTGGTACAGCGCCTTATCACGTCATCGAGACGTCTCAAAGCGCTTCGCAGGATACACTGTAAAATGTATTTTACAGTGTATCCTATACAAAAATGTATTTTGTGGGAGAAAGGCGGCAAATTGCACACAGGAGTTATCCAATTCTTCTGCAGAAAATCATCACCAAGCTTAAGAGTGTCCAAACCAAACTGAGATTTCCATGTATCTCACCTATACGTGGAAATCCCCAAGATATTGTTGGAATGGAATGAGCTCTCTCTCTCTCCCTGGAGGGACGACGCATCCTGCTTACCTAATTCCGGAAAGCATTAGGCGCAGGTCGGCAGGAGCCAAGGCTTGGGAGAGAAGCCCAGAGTGTGTGTGGCGGAAGGGAGGTCTGGTGGGGGAGGGTGTAACTCCTGGAATTTAACCAGCTAAAAGCACATAGCTCCAGGCACAGAGGACAACAACAACAACAAAGACAAGGAGCAAGAGAAAGTGCATGTGAATACTACACTGTAAACCTGAAGCAGATCGGAGAGAGGACCAGGATCACAAACCTTTGGTTAGACTTGGGCAGCTCTGGTGCACTGGTGGTTGGGTTTTTGCTGACCTCGGCGGATGCGGGCGGTGATGTGGGCGTGACCGGTAACGTGGGGGTGACGGGAGTGGTGGGGGTCGCTGGGGGTCCGGGGGTGAGGGGGGTCGGGGGCAGGCTGGGGTCCGGCAGTAACTGCTCACAGGCGGAGGCTTTTCCTCCACTTTCCTTGCCGGAGGGCTTCTGGGTGGAAGCACATCATTAAAATACATCCGGAACCCAAACGCAGGAACTACAATAATAATAATAATCCTGGCATTTGAACCAGCGCCTTATCACACCTTCGAGACATCGCAAAGTGTTTCACAGGATATACTGTAAAGTGTAGTGACCGTATATTTCGTGGGTGAAACACAGCAGCCAACTGCGCACAGCAGAGTCATGGAATGAGTGACAAATTTTTTTGTGGGGGATTATTACTCCTGGAAAGCGATCCGTCAATTGACTAACAACCGGGTTCCTATTTACTACAGAGGCGTGTGAAGCTACGAAACTTGCCTAAGGTTTCGCCCTGATCCCGCCCGGGAATCGAACCCAGGTCTCTCGCTTGCGAGGCGATCGCTCTAACCACTACGCTACGGGACTCCACAATGAAACCTGGAGATACACAGCAGGTCACCGAGAAAACAGGTACCAACCGCTGAGAGGCGATCTATCCTGCAGATCAATACTTACAATCTTGGTTGTCAGTTTGGGTTTCTGTTGTAAGGCTTTTTTAGCTTTAGCAGCTACAGCCTGAGCCTGGTGAATCCGCTCTGTAATAAAAACACAACACATTTCACACCAGGGGAACAGGGGCGAAAGCCCGACTGAAGGCACGGTCGAAGAGGAAGGACTTGAGATCAACCTTGAAGGAGGCGAGGGAGAGGAGCGAGGCGGAGGGACTGTGGGATGGAGTTCCGGAGGGTGGGGCCGGAGAGGCTGAAGGCCAGACCTTGCATATCAAACGCGAGGACTGTGGTAGAAGCCACACCAGCCTGGCTGACAGATAACTCACCAAACTCCTCCTCACTGCGGTTCCGGTGGAGGTAAATCCACAACTTCCGGCCGATGTCGTATTTAACACACGGATCTTTCTCGTAGTGTAGCCGGTCAAGAGCACCACTGACAACAGTGTTAATCTGTGTCAGAGAGAGAGGGAGAGAGAAGAGAAAGCGCAGATAATACAATTATAATAATAATAATTCTTGCGTTAGATATAGTGCCTTATCAGTTCGTTGAGAAGTCTCAAAGCGCTTCACAGAATACACTGTAAAGTGAATTATATTTTGTGGGTAAAGCGCGGCAGCCAATTGCGCACAGCAGCGTCCCCACACACAGTCGTGGATTGAAGTGACCAATTTCTTGGGAGAGGAAGGGCCTCCTCTCCACCCAGTACAAGCATGGCGTCACTCTCTCTCTCTCTCTGCTGCTGCTGCTGCCGGGAGTTGTTCAGTCACTGACCTGAGCGCTGGTCACCTCTGGAGCCAGAAACTGCGAGTCCTTCAGCAGCTCACAGATCTCCGCTCGGGTCCCCTCGCCGTTCGGCAGGCGGGCAGCTGCATCACGCACTGGGGGAGACAAACACACGCGTTAAAACTGGTGTCGACGGGGGCGAGGGGCAGAATACTAAACTAACAGCTCTATAGGTCAGGCAGCATCTATAAAGATGTTTCAGGTCGATGACCTTTCGTTAGGATGTTACGTTGACTCACTTTCCTCCCTCCGGAGATGCCGCCCTGAGATTGCTACCGACTGGACCGCGCCAAGGCTGACAAACGTTAGCCCGTTTCCCCACGCTGCGTCATCCGAACCCCCAGCCAATCGAGAGGTGGAGGTTTCGGGCTCTTACCCAGGGACAGGATGGTGACGTACGCTGGCCTATCCGATCGGAGCAGCGAGTGCTCTCGTGCCTTATTCAGCGACGGATCCTTGTCGAACACTCCCTTCACTGGCCCGACCATGGACTCGAACCCGTGCATGCGGAACGTGAAGGCTTTGTGAGGCTGGCTGTATCGCTGGCGTTCCTGAGGACACAGCGGTGGAAGTGAAAGACGATCTGTATCCCCCCGCGCCCCCTCAAGCCTCTATCCTTTATAGACCCCGTTGTCTCCTTCCCTTTCTGAAGCCCACAATGGCCTCTGCCTCAACCCCCCCCTCACTCGACTGGACACTCCACATCCCAACAGCCAGTAGATGGTAAGTGCCTGCGGAGTGCAAAACGACAGCCGACGCCGGACACACTAAACCCCGACTGACTCTCACCTGCTCCTGGAAAACACGCTTCTCCTCTCCCGTGCTCGGTCTCACCACGTAGTCTGTTCTCCTGCAGTTAAGCAAACCCCACACGTCACGCGCAACAGCAATGGAAAGAGCAGCAGTCACCCCCCCCCAACACCCTGACATGTGAAGGGCCAGGCGGGGTCACGGGGCTCATCACCCGCTCTGGCAGGAATTCGGATCGGCTTCCACGTTACCGGCAGAACCTCGACTTTGCCAAACACTCCCCACATTTCATGACATTTGCCGTTCCATTGAGTATTATTGGAAGAGAATGTGAACAGGAGGCAAACTCACCCCCCACAAGTGGCCCCACCCCTGCCCAGCAGATGGCCCCGCCCCTGCCCAGCAGGTGGCCCCGCCCCTGCCCAGCAGGTGGCCCCGCCCCCGGCCAGCATCTGAACACTTACACCCTGGGGGTAGGTGGGGTCACATCTGCGAGCTCCTCGCTCTCGACCTTGGGGAAGACCTGCTGCTTGGTCTCCAGCCACAGGAGACACAGGGACGTAATTTCTTGTTCCGAGTCCCGGCTGGAACCTAGCGAGAAACCAACAAAACAAATCAGTTTCTCGCCTCATGGCTGTTTAACGGGGCGTCGCTGTGCGTAACCAGGCTGCTGTATTCACCTACACACACACATTGTCACTGCGCTTTACAGTGATTTCCTGTGAAGCGCCTTGAGACGTCTTCCTGACGTGAAAGGTGCTGTTATCAAATTTAGACTACTGCTATTCTTAGCCAAGTCGTGATTCCTGGCGTGTTCTTTTGATACCAGTCCCGCTCAAGTCCATAAAGACGCACCTCGGTACAAAATCATCTCTCAATCAACTCAGTCCGCAAGCTTCCATTTTTAAAAACTTATACATAGCTTGGATGAATGTGACCAGGGAGAATATTTATGCTACTGCAGCTTTATTGCAGGTTTCTGGGGTTTAGAAATCCTTGTAGAAAATGCACGGATTTATTATTATTATTATGAAAAACCATCAGTCGTTCAATAGCAGGACAGAGGGTACAATAAGGTAAAACTATTGACCATTTTATTGCATCTTTATTTTTAGCTTCATAAGGAAATTAACTGAGAAACAGCCTAACAGCTAACCATCCTTGTACTGACACTCACCAATCCACTTCCACTGGCCTCGCTCTCTGCAGCTCACGTAGGGAGTGAAGTTGGGCGGAAGGGCTGCCAGTCCTCCTGTTGGGAACAAAGTTAGAGAGACCGGAGAGAACCTGGGAACCTCCTGAAACACACCACACACCGAGAGAGCGACTCAACACTCCAGATTACAACAACAGAGATTGTGCATTTATACAGCGCCCAACGAGTTTAGAGGCTGAGTAAAGAGGACTGTGGCAGCAAATGCAACGTGGAATTAGAGAGCTATCCGGGGAAGAAATCAATGTGAGGAGTGTGAGACATGAAGGAGTGTAGGATGACGTTGAATTTAATTTTGGTTTGAGCCACAATCGCCTTTGCCCAGTCCTGTCCTGTACGTTATTGGGGACTTGGTTCTTGGTCTAAGACTTACCTGTGCTTTCCCCGGCGAGGAAGCGCAGAGCAGGAAGCACGAGCTCAGTCCAGTTGGAGGCCACGGAATACCAGAGGTTGAGAGCGCTAGCTGCGGAGATCTGCCATTCCAGCACCTTCTCCTCAATCTGGGGGGGGGGGAGGGTGAATAACATCGGGAATAAAAACACGGAATTCACCTTGAGAGCTCGTGCCTTTCTACACGGGAGATGCACAGCGGTTTCCCAAACACAGTGTGGATTGAGTGACTTAATTATTAATTTTTTTTTTTAAAAAGGATTATTACCTCCGGAAAGTGATCCGTCGATCAACTAACAACCGACTTCCTACTGACTGCAAGGTAAACAAGAGGCGTGTGGGGTAAGGAAACTTGCCTATGGTTTTGCCCCGCCCGGGAATCAAACCTGGGTCCTCTCGCTTGCGAGGCGAGTGCTCTGCCCACTACGCTATGGGACTCCACGGGATTCGCAGTGTGAGGTCAGGCAAGTGTGATCGCTGCTCTGGTACATACCACGGCTAGACTGCCCTCGCCCTCCGCCAGCAGGATCTCCTGTAACAAGCTGAAGAAACAGCCAGCGATGCCAGGCACCGCAGCCGGCTTCGGCACATCCAGAGCCCTGCACAACACACAGGCGTCAGGCAAACAAAGGGTTAATAATGCACACATTCACCCATAAACATAATAATCCTGGCATTTGACATCGTGCCTCATCACGTCTTCAAGACGCCTAAAAGCGCTTCACAGAATATACTGTGAAGTGTAGTGACTGTACATTATGGGAGCAAAACGCGGCAGCCAACTGCGCACAGCAGCGCCGCACAAATATTCGTGGATTGAGTGACCAAATTATTATTTTTTAAAGGGATTATTGCCCTCGGAAAAGTGACCCACCAATCGACTAACAAACGGGTTCCTCCTGACTGTAGGTAAACAGAGGTGTGTGGAGTAAGGAAACTTGCCCAACGTGACGTTCTGCCCGGGAATCGAACCCGCGTCCTCTCACTTGCGAGGCGAGCGCGATAACCACTGAGCTACAGGGACTCCACAAACATATGATGTGAAAGCACAAGCAACTCACTGGTCGGCGATGGCTAGTGGCCGGGGTTGGGGTTGTGACTCGGGGGGAGGTGGGAGCGGCCCCTCCGCCCCCGACGACTCAGTCAGATCCTCCGGCTCTGTTTTGATCACCTTCAGCTTCTTTTTCTTCCTCTCCTCTTTCTCTTTCACTTTCTTCTTTGGCAGCGTGAAATCTAGCAGAGCTTGGGAGAGAGGGAGAGATAGCGAGGCATTGGTTTCCGACTCTTCCTATCCAACAGAGCGAACGTCAGCCTATCCCTAGGTTGGGAGACCAGGATAGTGATAGGGATATTCCTATCTAAATGACACCCAAACATTAGGTTATCCACACAACGCAAAGACACTGGAAGAAACGTTTCACTCACCAGCCAGGGACCCTCTTCGGCCAGTGTTCACCCGAGCAATTATGTCGCTCAGGGTCAAGTCTCCAGTTGCCAGATCTGGATGGTCCTGGGTTTCGGGAACAAGAACAAGTGGGTGTCATCTTAACATCAGAGCTAGCAGTGAAATCAGGAAGCACTTTTTTCACACAAAGGGTAGTGGAAATCTGGAAATCTCTCCGCCAAAAGCCTGTGGATGCTGAATCCATTGAGATTTTCAAGACTGAGCTGGAGAGGTTTTTTTCCTAAACTAGGAATATGGGGCAAAGGTTCCGGAGTTACTCACCGGATGGCGTTTTCGCTTCTCAAGATGTTTCCTTAACATCATTTTCAAATCGTCATCTCCCAGTTCATACTTATCTGGGGGCAGAGAAACAGTAAGTGAATGCACAGAATTCACACAGAAGGACGGGCAGAAAGAGACATTCTATATACTGAAGTGGAGAAGAGGGCGGACAGGACATGCTGTCTCTCTGACACGCTGTTTTTCCCCTCTCTCTCTGAGCAGCTCATTCAAACATCGAGAGTCAGAGCAACTGAGTGTGTCCAACTGGTCCATTCATTTCCAGCAAAATTTGGTTCTTTAATTAAGCAAAACTAACGAGAAACAATTTTAAAATTCTGGGTTTATTATTATTAAATATTATTAGCGCCTTATCACACTGTTGAGGCCTCTCAAAGCGCTTCACAGGATTTACCATAAAGTGCAGTGACTGCGTGTTTGTGGGTGAAGAGGTGAGGTATCAGCGGACTTACCCATTGTCTTCATGTCCTGTGTGGACAGAGTTGGTATTGCTCTTAAGACCACACTGGGGCTGGTGGGATGCGTTGGAGAACTCGGAAGCCATGAGGTTACATCTGTGGACACAAGGTTTAATGTCTCATCTGAAGGGGAGCGCCCCCGACAATGTAACGCTCCCCCCACTATTGTATTGCATTGTCAGTCTAGACTGTGATCTTAAAGTCCCGATGCGTGGCTTACATCCACAACCTTCTGACTCAGGGGCGAGAACGCCGCTGACTGAGCCAGGCTGACCTTAAGGAAGGTTTGCCTCCTGCACCTGGACAACAAGCGCAGTGAGAAACCAACCACGTAAATAAAGCTGCTCCCTGGATGTGGGTGGGAGCCGGTGGTGCTCGGCAAACCAGGAAACCAGACTCCAGCAACCTTGGCAGGTTTACACTGTGGGGAGGAGACAAGATCCTAGGAATGTCTGGTATGTACATGATCGACCCAGAGCAGAGCGCTCGGGAGTCCGGTTTCCCGGATGACATTGCTCTCGTCTGAGGTGTTGGGAAGAGGAACTCTGGCCCAGGACTGTGTGTCTGTGGTGCCCTCTGGAGGCCATACATTCTCACCTTCTCCTGAAAAGACACCACAAGAGTCTGTCTACCTTTCGGGAGACCAGGCTAACACATGCCAGGCTCCGGGCAGGCTGTGGGCACTGCCAGGAGAAGCTGGGACACACAGAAGCTCCCCTGTGCTTGTGTGACAGAGACATCTACAGACGCTGCTGTAGAAACCGTTTCCACAAAGCCAACACACACACAAACTTAAGACACACACACACATTTCCTCACCTTCCTCATCAGAAGAGATGGTGTTATCTTCACACTCCTCCTTCACCTCCCGCAGGATCTTCTCATAGCGTCTTTGCGCTCGCTTCTCCTCCTCCTTCTCGCTGACCGATGTTCGGTATTTCCTCCTCAGACTCGCGTCAGGGCCACTTTTCCTAGCCAGCTCCAACAGCTCCTGAGATATTAACCAACACACACACATACAGATGGGATTTACACATTAGTACAGAACACACCCCACCTCCTGTCACACAAAACATATACCTTTGGTGGCTTATTCTTCAAACACGATGTCTCCCTCCCAAACCCCACTCCACCACCATTTGTCTTTAAAGAACCTCCAGAAAATCTGTTTTGACAGGTCACTTCCCCTCCTCCCCCAGCTTGGTGTCTGGCACTGTCTCTCTAGAGCACTTTGAAACGTGGAAGGTGCCAGGTAAAAATAAGTTGTTGTGGTGCGTGAAGTCAAGCCTACCTTTCTGGAGACCAGGATCTGTTTCAGCAGCTTGTGGAAGTAATGTTGTTGAGAATACAAATAGCGTTTATACTGGGACTTCACACACAGCCGTCTGTACTTCACAACTTCGGGGTTAAAGTGGCCATCTGGGAATCGGGGGGAGAAAACGAGGGGAAGAGGGGGGTAGAGAGAGAGAGAGAAA
Organism: Callorhinchus milii; assembly: GCF_018977255.1. Taxonomy (NCBI): domain Eukaryota; kingdom Metazoa; phylum Chordata; class Chondrichthyes; order Chimaeriformes; family Callorhinchidae; genus Callorhinchus; species Callorhinchus milii. The sequence goes on along the minus strand of NW_024704766.1, from coordinate 699,379 downwards.
ATGACAGAAGCATGTTATAATAATAGTCCTTGCAATTGATATAGCGCCTCATCGCGTCATCGAGACGTTTCAAAGCGCTTCACAGGATATGCTGTACAGATGGAGCGACTGTGTGTTTTGTGGGCGAAACACGGCAGCCAACCAATTGCGCTTTGTGACAAGCTTCCGGAGTTTCACAACATTCTGAGAGAGAGAGCGAGAGGGAGAGGCGAGGTTACCTCGGAAGAGTTTCTGAGCGATGTGCAGAGGGTTGCCGAAACGGAAGTTCTCCCCCTCGAAGAGATCGGAAATGATGCCGTTCTGCTGCTCCCTCTCGTTCTCCGGTAAGTGGGGCAGGAACTTCCTGAGGTGTTCCCGCTGGGACTCAGACAGAACCTCGTCCCAAGTGCTGCCGCTCACGACATCAAAAAAGATCTCAGGCTAAAATAAAGGCATGGGGGGAGTCCAGAGGAAGGCATTTTTTAAAATCTTTAAAGAGTTCCAGCAACGCACCGCCCTCCCTCCTCCAAACCCAACCACACAGAAAAAAACAAACAAGATTCCCTGAAAAATTAGGACATCTAAGATTTGATGAATCCAGAGTATTCAGCGTTGAGGCTGTCACCAGCACAGGCTCGATGGTCTGAATGGCCTCCCTCTAATGATTTAATTTCTAATCAGAGATCTTAAATCAACAAGAATCCTCCTCCACTTTCCTTCCCCATCTTCAGGTCGTGCCTGAAGAGGTTCCTCTTCGACCGTTCCTACGTTCACCTCCCACCCCCGGCTCGGCATCGGGCTCCGCCACTGTCGAGCGCTGTGTAAATGCGAGTGGTTGTTGTTGTTTCTCCTCACGCGGTGCTGTACTCACATCCTCCAGCAGGTCCTCGGGAAGGCTGACCCTGGTGCCTCCCAACAAGCACTCCTCCATGATGCCATTGACCACTCCGCCCGATACCAGCTCCAGCGGATCCGTCAGCATCTGCTCCAGACCGTCCATTCTGACACACACACACACACACAACCTGGGCAGAGAGCGAGGCAGAGACAGGCAACAACACAGGCCGTCAATCATCTGATTGACCCACCCAACCACCAGCTTCGCTTCACTCCTCACATCCTGAGTTTGGGACCGGGCTTCGTGCGCACTGGATGCCGCCGTCGCTTACAAATATACAGTAGCTACAGGAGATCGTAATCGCCTGCAAAGTGCTGTGAGGCTTATTAAAACTGACAACATTTGCAACGCCGCCCCCCACCCCACCCCCCGACTCTGCCCGTTCAGACTAGCGAGCTCGGCAAAAACAAGAGCAAGAGCGGGGCTACGAGCCTCCTCGTCCACTGTTAAGACCAGCAAACAAAAGGAGGAGGAGGAGGGTGTCAGGCTGACGAGGTTCTCCAGTGGTGACACCAGCTGACACCTGACGCTCACGGGTTACCGCAGGAGCACCACAGGGTCAGGGAATCACAGCAGCAGCAGCAACGCTGGGCCAGAACTTTGTGCAAGATGTTGGGAGAGCGGACACGTGCTGTCACTGCCCGTCTCAGACTCACTGCTGCTCCGCACACACACACACACACACACACACAAGCGCACACACACACACAAGTGCGCGCACACACACACACAAGTGCGCGCACACACACCCACACAAGCGCGCACACACAAGTGCGCACACACACACAAGTGCGCGCACACACACACAAGCGCACACACACACAAGCGCGCGCACACACACAAGTGCACACACACACACACAAGCGCACACACACACAAGCGCGCGCACACACACAAGTGCACACACACACACACAAGCGCACACACACACAAGCGCGCGCACACACACAAGTGCACACACACACACACAAGCGCACACACACACAAGCGCGCGCACACACACAAGTGCACACACACACACACAAGCGCACACACACACAAGCGCGCGCGCACACACAAGCGCACACACACACACACAAGCGCACACACACACAAGCGCGCGCACACACACAAGTGCACACACACACACACAAGCGCACACACACACAAGCGCGCGCGCACACACAAGCGCACACACACACACACAAGCGCACACACACACACACACAAGTGCGCGCACACACACAAGCGCACACACACAAGTGCGCACACACACACAAGCGCGCGCACACACACAAGTGCGCACACACACACAAGCGCGCGCACACACACAAGCGCACACACACACACAAGCGCGCACACACACACAAGTGCACACACACACACAAGCGCGCGCACACACAAGTGCACGCGCACACTCTCAGTTGGTTTTATGTCGTCACGGTATAAATAATCACGATTTATAACCATCAGTGGGATGGTCCGAGGAGTAAAGTTGGGCGGTACAGAGAGTAATCCGCACAACAACAAACAAAATATGAGACACTGAGAGTTTCAGCAAAAACTTTCGTGTGGAGAGTTCTTCCTAAACTCCTATTTAGATCCACGACTGACTCTGCGATTCGCCACATTATTGCCACCGATTTAAAAATGTTAGGAACGGGCGCAGAATCGGCATTTTAATCCTTTGTCCTTCACAAGAGGTGAACTGTCCGTCTCTTCCACCGCCGTCACACACACACACAGCCACACACACACACACACACACACACCCACATACACAGCCACACACACACACACACACACCCACACACACACCCACACACATACACACCCACACATACACACACACACACACACACACCCCACACACACAGCCACACACACACACACACACACCCACACACACACCCACACACACACACATACACACACCACACACCCACACACACACCCACACACACACACATACACACACACACACACCCACACACACACCCACACACACACACCCACATACACACACCCACACACACACACACACACACACACAGACACACACCCTCACAGACAGTAACATGAGCCGCTGGTGTCGGGGCTGTGCCCCGGGCCCCCCCGGGCCCCCCCGGGCCCCCTCCCCCCCCCCCCGGGCCCCCCCGGGCCCCCTCCCGCCCCCCGGGGCCCACTCACCGCCGCCGCCGTCAGGCCGCGCGTCCTCAGCCCCGACACCGGAAACCGGACCTCCGCGACAGGCGTCCGGCGGAAGTGGAGAACCAGACCCCGGAGATTCCGCCCCCACACAGTCCCGCCCCCATAGCCCCGCCCCCAGCAACTCCGCCCCTCCCATAGCCCCGCCCCCATAGCCCCGCCCCCAGCAACTCCGCCCCTCCCATAGCCCCGCCCCCCACATGGTCCCGTCCCCACCAATCCCACCCCCCCCATAGCCCCCACCCCCCCCCCCACGCACAGCCCCCCCCCCCACACACAGCCCCGCCCCCCCCACACACAGCCCCGCCCCCCCACGCACAGCCCCGCCCCCCCACGCACAGCCCCGCCCCCCACACACAGCCCCGCCCCCCCACACACACAGCCCCGCCCTCCCTCCCTCCCTCCCACCGCCTCATTCAGATGTCCGGAAGCGCTTCGCAGGATACGCTGTAAAGCGCAGTGACTGTGTATTTCGTGTGGGTCCAAACGCAGCAGCGGATTCGCGCCCCAACGACGGTCCCACACACAGTGCGTTGGCTGCAAATTGGGGAGTGAGTGACCAATCCGATTCGGGAAGAGAGAGAGAGAGAGAGGGAGAGGGAGACAGCGCCGCGGGATCTTTAACACCATCATCCGAAGGCCAGAACATGAGCTCAAATTAGAGCTGACATTGACCCCCCGCGGTGCCTGGGGGTGAGGAGTGATTATTATGGGGGGGGTTCAGTGGACTGATCAACCCTCTAAGGTGCGACCAAAAACTTCCAGGTTTTTTTTTTTTATTTTATTTTATTTGTTCATCAAACACCTGTTATATAGAACACAACTTCTCTAATGATGTAACAACCACAGGAAATGTACAGTCAACATAAACTCTTAAATAATAAAGCATTAAAATCTCATTCACTAAAACGCTGCCTCCGCCTTCTTCCGCCCTCGTCGCTCGTGAAGAGAATCATGGCTCCAGGCCCGTGCATGCGCTGGGCTGCATGTGTGCTTGCAGTGTACGTGTCAGTTCAAAGTCTGCCAGATTGCACTCTTCCCTGTACAGTTGTGGGGGGAGGGGGGGGGGGGTATGGGGAATTGGGGGGTGCGGGGGGGGGGGAAGAAACGGACCGAGAGGGGAGCAGCACCTGCTGAAGGGACCCATTCTTTCTATCCCCTCTCTTCTCTCAGCCTGAAAACAAAGGTCCACCACTGAATGTTCGTGAGGATTGCTCAGTTGCAATTCACCTCTCTGGACATTGTAGAGGTGAATGTCCACATTGAAGGAATCCAACTGGCCATCTATCCAGCTGGCTTTGCGTTGGGAGGTGTTTGAACGGATATCGCCATGACTTCCTCCAATCCCTGTTGTCCTCGGCCAGCGTCGTGGGCCCACAGCCAAAGGCAAACAGAACGGTTGATGTGTGGGGTTCGTCGGGAACAGTGTCCACCCCATCCATTCATTCGTTAATCAGTCTCTTCCCACCTTATTCCAATCCATTTCTTCTGAATGATTTCTTTAAAAACTGGGTCCGATTCCTCAGAAACGACATAATCATTCTCCGGGTCTCGACGACGCCAACTCCTCATCAGTGCCTCCCTCGGCCCGATCTCCCGGTCTGTCCTCTCTAGGCTCTTGTTCTCCTCCTCCTTTCCTTTTAAGACTCGACCCCGAGAGGGTGAAGGTGACAAGGGGAGGGTGAGGTAATTGGGAGGGAGGGATGAGCTGTAAACACAACAGTCATTCTTTCTCTCTCGCTCGCTCGTTCTTCTTGTTTACAAAAAATGCATGCCGCAAGTTCAGCCTCCACTCCTGGTGGAGCTGGTGACACTGAGGAGGGGACAGAGCTCCCTGAAGTCACCTCTAGGGCTTTGTGATTGGCACGTCACTGGCTGGGTTCCCATTGGCCGTAGTGGTAATAATGAACTGTGTGGGGTGAGGCTGCTGCTGTTGCAGTGAAGTGTCTGTCTGTGCCTGAGATGCACCGAGCCGTACAGCAGGGTTCTGCTTCAGTTCCACCTCCGGCTGCCCTTCTGATATCACGTAGTGAGTCTGAAACATAGAACAAGCCATTACACACAGTGATACTGCATGGAAACAGGCCATTCAACCTAACTTCACACCAGACCCCAACTTCTCCTCTCCCAGGGTATGACCTTTGCAAACATAGGGAATAGAACAGATCTCAATCTTTTGTTTCCTTTATTCACCGTTTTCTTTATTAAAAAAACCCACCAGGCCTTAGGTTAGGAGAGGTGATATTTTCATTGAACTCACTTGAGTCACTGCTTTCACCTGCCCGCTGTTGACTGTGGTAACTGGGGTCTCTGCAATGACGTACTGTGTCTGAGGGATGGCCATCATCTGAATCTCAGAAGCTGGAAAACAGGGAGAACAAACGTGAGCGTCGCTGTACAGAACGAGAAGCAGAATGACGGAGCCCAGACCTGGCCAGCAGTCACGCTGTCCACAACACCAGGTCTGCGATCCCATTGCCCACGTGTAAACTGGCCGCGATTTGCGGCCTCTAAACAGCTGCATGGCTGCCACTGCCGTATGTGATAGAGATGAGATTTACGTGTCTGTACGTGTAAGTACTTTGGGAGGTATTCCCAACGCGAATGGCACTATTATATCAGTGTAAATTGTACGGTAGATGGATAATCACTTACAGTAATTGCGGAAGGTTCCCCAGGTGCTGGGCAGGTAGGTGTGCTGTACTGTAGCCCCCTGTGACTGTGACTGATGTAAAACCTGGTTGGGTGTGTTCGTGCCACTCTGTATATGGGAAGGGCTGAGATCCTGTTCAGACGAGGGGCTCAGCGACTGACCTCCACCACTCTATAGAGATGAAAAACAGATCAAACGAAAAGCTTCGGGAAAGATGGTGCGCTCCTGAGCACAAGTTACGTGACGTAAGCTGGAATGTTTTCATTGTCTCGGTCACTTTAAGGCAGTTTGGCTCCATCTTCAATCTCTGTGTTGCGTGTGCACAAAGGCTTGTCATCCAGCAGTCATCTAGAGCTGCAGATGTAGCTCTTAACATGCAAGAGATTCTTTCAGCCCCATTCGGTCACAGGCTCGGTTCATTCCTTACTTTCCTCAGCTGATTAAAGGCCTCCAGAATTCCCAAAAGCTTCCTCACTTCAGCTCGCATGACTTGCTATTAAAAGCAACCGCACTCCTGGTCTATCCTGGATTATCCGATTGCCAAACAACAACTTTCATTTACGCAGCGCCCCTCACACATGGTACTGCCCCAACCACTTGACAGTGGAATTATCGCCTGCTTCCAACTCTGGGACCAGTAAATTTCTCCTGTAAAGCCACTGCTCTCTCGTGCCCTTACCCCCTCGCTCTGCCTCAGCAACGTGGATCTGGTGTGTGTAACGTGTCTCGCTCCCTCGCTTCCCATATTCTCTGCTGAAGACATTTCTTTTCGATCACGCCTTCGGTCACCTTCCCACCCCCCCTCCCCCTGGCTCGGACCCGGGATCCGTTACTGTAAAGCGTTCTGAGACACCGTCCAGCGTGGAGGGCGCTATATAAATCCAACTTGTTGTTGTTGTCAGGCATGGTCCCGCTAGTCGCAGAGTGTTACCTGTGAAACAGCTGAGGGCACAGCAGACTGTTCCGTCACCTGGACGTGCTGGACCTGAATGGCGTGCTGTGTGAAGGTGTGAGTGTCGTGGAGCTGGCTGACGTCCACTGTGGACTGGGGAGTCTGTTGCGGGGAGGAGGCCTGCGAACAGAGACATACAGGAGCAGCGGGTCAGTCTCCCACAACCAGTGCCACATCCCGTTCAGCTTCACCAACACATCGTTACAGAAATCATTTCTTTTCCACCAAAATCATCTGAACCCAATACAGTGTTAACTTAAAGGAAATATCCTAAGAGCAGGTTTCTCTGGACTGCGGTAACAATAAAAAGCAGTTAGAAAACACTTGAAACTTTTAAGAGTAAAACAGGTCAATGTTGTGTAATCCAAGTGCAGTTCATCTCTTTCTTGGCAGTCTTTCAACACCCTGACAAACAGAGTGCCAACAATGATCAGGTTCCTCGCATACAGTCAGCACTAGATTTGTTGTATGTTTAAGGCATCTTCCCCTGGAGTTTTCCCATTGATTTTCTACAATTTCAGACTTAACGTTAACAATAATGAGAAACAACGAATGACATTTGCACAGTGCCTTTCGCATCGGGAGGACGTCCCAAGGCGCTGGACAGTCTGAACGTCAGTTGAAGTAAATTGTGAAAGATTCTTTCTTCTGGCTTCCATCAGATTCTGACACAGGACGAAAAGGGGGCGATACCCACCTGAGCCACTTGTACGACCTGCAGCTGGATGTGCTGGGGTTGCTGGCCCTGAACCTGCTGAATGTGCTGGGAAACAGGAATGTACTGGACGCGCTGATAATCTCCCTGTGAGGTGCGATAGTCAGTAGTCAGTGTCTGGGATAGCTCGCTCATGGCCTGGGTCAGTAGATCGGTTGTCTGCGTGAGAAAGAGCAGAGAAGATTGGCCTCGATACAAAACTCCCTTCAACAGTTTTATAATAATAATCCTTGCAATTAATACAGCGCCTTATCACATCGCTGAGACGTCTCAAAGCGCTTCACAGAATATACTGTGCACTTTGTACAAATAAGCAGCAAAGAGGCCCAAAGAGATGGAATGAAATAGATCGAGCGTGAACCTCACCACCACAGTGTCTCCTGTTGAACCGTCTGCATTGATGAGCGTGGGCGCCGTGCTGATGACTGTGGCTGCGATGGGGGTCTGTGCGGGCAGCGCCGACAGGGAGTTTGGATTCGCCCGCAGGATGTCCGTGTGTTTTTTGCGGATGTGTTGCACCATTTTGGCCTGGTCACAGAATAAACAGAACAAATCAGACAGGGCCAAAGGTACAGGTCTGTTGTGATGGATAGGCTGATAGCCACACACAACAACCCCCCCCACCACGACCAAAAAGTCCCAGACCCAGAGGATAATTATAGCATCAGAACTGCTCCCCAGCTGAGAACAGCGAGCTTGGCACAGTTGGGAAAAGGAAACTTGCATCCACCGCGCCCGGTTCTCTCTGGACACTCACCTTGCTGCTGTACTGTTTACAGCAGTGTGGGCAGCAGACGGGCAGTGTGGCAATGGTGCCCTTTAGCTGGGTGTGAGTGCTCAGCATGGGGTCGGGCTCGCCAGGCCCCGCAGGACGTAGCTTGCGGATACTGGGAGGGAGCTCAGAACCCGGGTGGTTCTTCAGGATGTGGGCTTTACGTTTGCTCGCACTCTTGTAAACCTTAATTGGGGCAAATTCACAGTTAATGCACGAATACCTGATAGCAACAATTTGTATGTACACAGTATCCCTCATGCAAGGTAGCGTCCCAGTGCTTACTTACCTTGTCACAGTACTGGCAGTAGTAATCACGATTGGGTTTGATGATTGGCAGCGTTAGTTCTGGCACATCATCTATTCTGATATCTGGGTGTCGTTTTGCCAAGTGATTGACCTGAAATTGGAACAAGTCTCATCAGCACAGTGTAGCAAAGTTTTACATGTCTTATTAAAAATAATAATAATTCTTGCATTCAAGAGAGCTCCTTATCACGTCTTCGAAATGTCTCAAAGCGCTTCACAGAATATACTGTAAAGTGAATTGATCGTATATTTTTGAGAGAAATGCTACAGCCAATTGCGCACAACAGCATCCCACAAACGGTCATGAATTGAGTGACCAATTAATATTATTATTATGTTTTTTGAAGGGATTATTACCCCTTGGAAAAGTGATCTGCCAATCGACTGACAACCGTGTTCGAACCCAGGTCCTCTCGCTTGCAAGGCGAGCGTGTTAACCACTACGCTATGGGACTCGACACAGATATATGTATGTGTCACACACCAATGAAGCTCAGTCTGGTTTTCGATACTCTTTAAGATGGTGCTGGGTACTTGGGTGTCAGACGCCTAGGCTGAACAAAACAGAGAGCATCGGTACTGACCAACATCCCACGGCGCCGGAACCCCATCATACAGGCGCGGCACTTGAACATAAAGCTCTCGTAGTCTGTGGAGGGGATCTTGGGTTTGAAGGGCTTGGATTTGTGGATGCGTCCAGCATTCTTGGCTTCCCGCTCGGGGTTGTGCATCCGCTGCATGTGCTCTTTCAGCTTGTCCTTCCTCTGTCAGTAAAAGATCAGGGATCAATACCTTGGATCAATGCGCCGCACAAAAATGTGGGTATAAATCACAATCCTCGCATGTGATAAGTCTCCTTCACATCAGGAGGGAGCTGAGGAAGTGGGGTGGGTAGCATCTCAAATCGCTTCGCAGTAGTTACTGTGAAGTGAAGCGACTGCAGATTTTGTGGAGAACATCTATAAAATCTATAACTTTATTCAGGATAATGTCCCACCATAGATAGTCAACAATAACAGGACAAACAACAAGGACAGGAGCATTTCACAGAAAAATAACCATGGTTTCATATAATTATTCAAGACTGAGGTGCAGATTTTTGTATCAAAGGTGTCAAGGGATATAACAATAATAATCGTTGCATTTGATATAGCACCTTATCAAGTCTTCGAGATGTCTCAAAGCGCTTCACAGAATACACTGTAAAGCGAATTGACTGTATATTCGGGGGTGAAACAGAGCAGCCAATTGCACACAGATATGGAGCAAAGGCAGGAAATGGAATTGAGCCTTACTTTGAACTGCTTGCCACAAGTGGAGCAAAGGAAATCTTTCCGATCCGAGTGCCTGAGCATGTGTAGCCGTAGCTTGTCTGGCCGACAGAAAGCCTTGTCACATTCCATGCACTGGTAGATCTTTTCAGAATGAAAGCTGCGGACATGTTTCTTGATCTGACAATCGCAAGGTTACAAAAAAAACACACACATCGCTGTGAGACAGTGATCTCTCATCTTATACATATTCTTTCACTCATCTAATGAATACAGAACTGTCCAAAGATGCCTCAGCCCTTCAATGGATTTAGCCGTTAAGTTATTGTTGTCATATTGACACAGACACTCGCTCACCTGGATAAAGTCTGAGAACTGTTTTTTACAGGAGGGGCAGGTGAAACAGCCGTTAGTCACGTGTATTGCAACGTGTTCTTTCAGCAGGTCCAGGCGATCGAAGGATTCTGTGCAGAAAATACAGGAGTAGGTTTTCTGATCAGAGTGGAATTTCATGTGTGATTTGAGGGCCTGGCTGTTAATGAAGCCTTTGTCACAGATGTCACAGGCCATGGGGTAGTTGCCCTCCCGACCGTGGAAATGCAGGTGCTGATCCAGCTTCTCCTGCTCCCGGAACGCTTTCCCGCAATGGAGGCATTTGAACGGCCGAAAGGATTTGCGGATGAAGAGGTGGTGAAGTGCGGCGTTCTGAAGAGGAACACAAGGAAAGGCCAAGTAAAAAAACACTGTACACCTTTCAAATCGACTTCCATTTGCCCTGGTTTCCGACCCTCTTAGTTATTACACTCGCCCGCCATCATTTTGTTTAGGATCCAGTAGTAATTTTATTATAGGATCTTACAGCACTTCACAGAATTTACTGGAAGGTGTAGAGACTGTATTTTGTGCACAGACATGAAGTGAATGGTCAATTTTATTTGGGGGGGGGGGGTTGTTGGTCAGGACACCAGGAGAGAGAAACTCCCTTCTCTTTTTGAATAGTGCAACGGGATCTTTAACATCCACTTGAACAGGCAGAGATGGGCCCTCAGTTTAACATCTCATTCGAAGGACAGCATCTCTGACACTGCAGCACAAACCCATCACTGCACTGGCAGTGTCGGCCTCGACCGCCAGCTCAAAATACCAACACGGGGTTTGAACCCACGAAATTCTGATTCAAGAGGAAAGTGCTAGCAACTGAGCCAGGCTGACACAACTGCTTAATAGATCAATTGTCAAGTATCTCTCTCTCTTCTCAGGAGGACAAGGGATCTCCAAGACCTTAGAGATAAGGTGGGGGACAGCATTAAGGCTGATTCCCTGAGCAACATGCTATAGTAAAGCGTACATTAGTGAAGCTTCTTCTGGCTTGAAGAGACATGTCTGAGGCAAGCACAACACTGCGTATCCACACACCAATTACAGCATCACATTTCAGCTTCTCCACATTGCGAACCGAAGGTGGCAATAAAATAATTCCCAATTGCGTGCACGTATAAGTTTCCAGGGGCCGGTGTATTTAAGCATTTTTTTTTTTTACAGGTACAATGTAGGGCAGAATGTATAGACAGAAAGTGAACAACTCAAGAGAGAAAGAAATGGAAAAAACTCTGAAAGGGAGAAATTTAGAAAGTCAGAGGGAGAGAGAGAGAGAAAGAAAAAAAAAAGGGCTGTCACAGTGTGATAATGTAGTAACAGTAAATTACTAATGGAAGAAGTTTTGGGTTCGTAATGAAATCAATCTGTATTTTACACAATGTCCCATTACCCATATTGTTTCCATATCATCAGTGGTTCCATTTAGTGCAGATAATGTATTGTTTGTGTAGCGAGGAAGGAGAACGGTCAAAATTAAAGCCTCTTGCTCACAATATTTTACTTCAAAATGAAAAAACGGCATTAGCAGAATTCAAATCCATGATTTTCAGTGAATTACAAGTGTTATTCATGCAATTCAATAAAATGCCAAATTATCAGAATTTGCACCATTCGTTTGAAATCCTCTACCCTGTATGTCAACTTCAGAAATATGATCAGTGTCACACTCTCTAAATGTATCTGGATAGTTATAATGCAATCTCTCATTACACTACTTTGATTGGCACCGACTTACAAACAACAGTGACCTCTCAATGGCAGAACAAATGGATCAGCAACAATATCATCACAGTTACACGTCAACAACTTTCCTGCTGCCTGCCTGACAATCAGAAGTCACACACGGGACACTTCCAGCTGATTACTACATCCTACATACAGAGTGAACTTCAGGAGAGATCTGTGGTTCACCTATAATCGACCATGTCAATGTTGTTACAACATCTAGTAAAATGAGTAAACGGTTTCTATCGAGCTCCCTTTTGTTTGATGCGCGTGTATGTGTGTGTGCCCTCCAAATTCTGGTTTTGTTGTTTTCCCACATGCTCGCTCGCCTTATTCCCATTCCGTGCCCAGAGTAAGTAAGAAACCCACCTGGAAATCCAACTGTGAAGCATATGAAAAGAGAAAATACCGCAATCAATTAAGCTCCATAACCAACCCTGCCATCCATTGACAGCAATCTGTTCAACCACATCTCACGTCACCTCCTGGCAACTTGAGCCAAACAGTACAGGAGCCAAATGTTCAGAAAGTAGAGACAGTTTCTGCTGAACTCAGTGGATGAGTGAATGTTTTCAATGTATTTTAGCTTCAAAATAAATATTTATTATTGATTTTGTTATTATCAAATAATATGGATATTATTAAATGATAATAAATAAAATAAAAATCCTTGACTGTCGTGAAAGGCACTGTGTAAATATTAATTTGTTGTTGTTATTGTTCAAGAGGTTTATCTTTTGATTAATGTGTCCCGTGGTTATAATGATTAAAATGCTTTGGAAACACAAACTTTGGGGGGGGAGGTGGGGAGTGGAGGGAAGCATATGAAAAGAGAAAATACCGCAGTGGGTGCTTCCCTTGTTAGTAGATCATCCAGAGTAAATAATCAAAAGCATTCCATCTCGAATTCGGTAAAATTTCTTGCGATCCAAGAACTAACGCCACGCTCTTTGACAGTGACCGGCTGAAATGTGACTGATTTTCACAACATGTTGCCCATTGCAGAGCAAAATTATGAAAATTAACCATCACTCTGAATGGCGTTCTGAGTTGACCCATCGAGCCCGCAATTACCCTGATCCGTTTGTTGCGCCTCAAATCGTCGGTCGGGTCGCCTGCGGCCATGTTGTTGGCGAGGTTCGAGTCGTTCTCCGGCTGCTCGGCTGTGCCCACGGAGTTCTGCTGGTTCATTCCATTGGCCATCGGCTCAGCCACGTCCTCAAAATGGTGCTTCAGAGGGAACTGCAGGATCTGTGGCCCAAGACAGAGGGGAGTCAGCACTTGCGATGCACCCACCGTGGCAGTCGATGGAATAAACCGATCAAGTGTGAAGACTTGGTGAACTCATCACCAGTGCTTGAGAGTCTCCCGAAATCAACTCCCACAATATTGCCTGAGCCATTTGCTTTGATATCTCAGGAAGGAACGTGTCAGGTTTAATGACGTTGGCACATGACTAGCCACGGCCTTACCTCACTGTGATCAGCGGCCGATTCCTGTTGAATGAACTTCGGTGGCCGACCCGGTCGTCTGCCAGCCCCGAATCGTCTCCGGCCCCGGCCTCGCCCCCTGCTCCTCGCCCTGTAAGACACGAGCAATTATTACATTCAATAAATATCTGAGCAAACTCAGATGCCTGGCATGCTGCTTGCTCCACTACCTTCTCCAGGTGATGTTACACTGTCCTCGAGGGGCAGAGAGGCTGCAAATCCACAAAACACAACCAACTTGGCATCAAAGCCAACATTCAATTGTTTACGAGGATTTTTTTGCCCTCAGCAGAATAACTGCAAACACAGGGTCCAGCCCCAGTGTGGAGCATCCAGCTGCCAGGATAGCAAAAGGGCGTTAATAATAATAATCCTGGCATTTGATACAGCACCTCATCACGTCTTCGAGACGTCTCAAAGCGCTTCACAGAATATACTGTAAAGTAAATTGACTGTAAATTTTGTGTGCAAAACGTGGCAGCCCACAAAACATACAGTCAATTTACTTTATTACGTAGTCAATTTAGTTAATTGAGCACAGCGATGTCCCACAAACAGTTGTGGATTGAGTGACCAATTTTTTTTGAAGGGATTGATTATTATTCCCGGAAAAGCGATTCACGAATCGACTACCAATTAAAGCCAAGGATTTAAATTTATTTAAGCAAAATCTATTATCTCCTCCCCAGAAAAGTAGGGCCCAAATCACGGGAAATTCCTGTCCTGATCAAGGGGGCAGGTACAGTTTGAGAGATGATACCTGCTGAAGAAGTCTATCTTTTCGTCGTGCATGTTCAGGTGTTGCTGCAGTTGCTCGGAGCTGGTGAACCGCCGATTACATTCGAAGCAGGGCCAGTTCCTCTCCTGGTCCCTCAGTACTGGGGTAGAAACAGGAAGGTTACAAGTTAGTGATCGCTTACTGGCAGAAAATAATTACCACAAAACCTCCTAACCTATAAGAATATTTCTTGCAATTTGATACCTCACCTTTCACACGGGGGGGGAAAACATCCCAAAGCACTTCCCAAGATTTACCTTAAAGTAGTGTAGGGATTACTGTGGATATTGTAGGCCAATATTCAAAAGACACAAGTCTTACCTATTTTCCTGCATTTCTTATTTACGCACAATTAAACATCCGCTCACGGCCAATTTCATCAAATAATCATCGCTTCAACATTATGACAGCGAAAGAAGTGCAGGAGAAATGCCAAAACATTGCAGTGGGTACAAAGCAGAGACAATCAACCTCCACAATAAAGGCTCTGACAGGAGCAGCTAAGGTTAGGATCAATAATTCTTCCAATGCTCCGCCAACATCAAAATTTGTTTAAGTTGGGTCAAGAGACCAGTGTGGAATGTTCAATTCAACAGTGAGGCAATTCCTAACACGCACACAACTGAACGTAGGGCCAAGATCCAGTCCGGTTGTTACTCGGAAACCAGGGCAAATGGAAGTCGAGGCTGTTACTGTGGACAAATCCATACACATATCTCAGCACTGAGATACTCGCTCACCTCTCCGTTCCTCCTCTGAGATATCGTGGATCTTCTGCTCCACAAAGTCTGCGTACGACGCTGCGTACCACACCTGTCAGCAACCACAGACGCAAAGCCTCAGACAAACTGTTCCTTCTTTACACCAACCGTACATCCTACACTTCACGCCAACGTCAATAAAACACAGTGGAGGCTTTTTTGTGCCATGTGTAAACAATTTTTAAAAACCGTGAACGCTTGTCCTTTGTGTTTCCACCTTGATATCAGAGACAATATGCAAGTACGGTTCGTAGATTCACAAACCACTGTGACCTCAGATACCCAGAACTGCTTCCTCCTATAATCTGTAGGTTTTTAAAACACTAAGCTTCGCTGCATTCAAGGCTTGTACAGCATGCAGTGCCAACACCCATCTGTCTGTCTCACACTCTACCAGTGACTGACCTTCACACACTGTACCCTCCCTTTTACCTCCTTTACCTTGAGCTCTTGTTTGGGTTCGATGTGTTTGATGGTGGTGAAGTACAGCTCCTTGCCATACTGGTATGCTACCAGGTTCTGTTCCAGGTGATTTTGTGCTCTTCGTACGAACATCAGCCAGTTGCACAAATTCTCATCGGAGAGATCAAACCACAGATCAGCTTTTTCTCCCTCTTTAAACTCATCCCATCCTATCGTCATAGCAACCTGTTAACCAAATGAGACAAGCAAATTACTATCATCTTTGGCTTAATCTTCCAGGTACCATTTTCCAGCATAGCACTCGCAACTCATTTTGTGAAGTGCTTATATTTACATGATAAACTGGAATATTAAGATACAAATTTATTATTCAAATCCTTTTGGGACTGACTCATTAACAAGCTCTGTCTGTCTTACAATTCAGGCGGATGTTAAAGGATTCCCCGGTCGAGGCTGAGGGTCTTTAGGCGCGACCTGAAGATGGGAGAGTGTTCTGCACTTAGAAATAAGAGACGTACCTTGAGATGAAAGTGCCCCTCTTTGAGGTCAGACTGTTTAACTAGTGGACCCTCCACGGGGCCAAACTGTGTTCGTTTTGGAATGCGCCTCTTGGAGAAGACCCCTCCTGTAAAGCGGTCGATGTACAGGATCAGGGGAAGGCTGGCTCTGGCCCTGCTCAGAACTTGCCGGTTTGGGATGGAATGTAAAGTGCCGTGTTTGGGACAGGTCGTTGGGTGAGCATTATTGCAGTCCTCGCACCCTGCACAGGAAACAGCAGCAAAGTTCACAGAGTCACCTCTCAGAAATCAAAACAGATCTACAACACACCCACCCCACCAGGGCGCAACAAAGACCTTCATTCCAACCTCAGCCTTTTCTCTCCCTTCCTCTGCTTCTGAAAACACCTGACTGACTCCTTTTCTTCCTCCTCCCCTCTAATGGGTTTGGCACATTATCCAAGAGGTCATTATTGCTGTGTCAGTCTTACTAGTTGGTTAATACCATTCTCAGGTTATTCCGACTACAAGGACATCAACGCCAAGGCTGATCCTCTCCTCACCCATAACACCTTCCAGCAGAGCTTCTGGAAAGAAAGCAGGAGCAGGTAGCCTGACTAATTTTCCTTGACTAAGTAAGAGGTATTAGTCCAATTATAGCTCCAACTATTGCATTGGTCGTCGGTGTTTGAACCTGAAACCTACAACCATTAGAGTAGCTCAGTATTTATTTTGTAGTGAAAGTGGAAACAATTTTCTCAGCAACAGATTTTGCCCTCTCCCTGCTGCTGACATAAACACGCCTCACTTACACAAGTCACAGGGATTGAAAGGCCTGGGAGGTCCTGGCTCCCAGTCTTCCAGATCAGACGAATCTCCATCATCATCTTCCTCATCTTCATCATCATCCTCTTCAGACTCCAAGTCGCGCTCGGTTACCTCCAGGGATTCTGGCAATGGCTGGACGGAGCTGATCACGCCGGATATCCGAGGCAATCCGTGATTCCGCATGGGAAGTTGAGACTAGAAGTAGAAACAACAGGTCACTGGAATCAGAGGAGGCAGAGAGCTCAACATGGGGAATACACTGATGGCTAGCAAATGAAGTTCCAATACAGTTAAACAGTAAGGTAATAATAATAAGGTACTTCAAATACCAAGTACAAATAGGAGGCATGCAGCCGAAGTGGGTGGAAGAGCCAGGACTTGCAAAGGGGAAGTTAAAGGCACCCAAGAGATGTTAACTTGATTTGTTGCTCATTGTGTTCAAACAGTGTGAGGCAGCAATGATCAAAGTGAACAAGATGCCTGGGTTAATCACTAGAGTTCCTTTTCTCAGATGTCACGGTGAGGTTCCATACTCTTAGAATGATACCGTATTTACAACCCAACTGCAGTCTGAAGTACTCAGAGGAACGTATTCTCCAATACACGCGCTGGCCACAGATATGGAAACCATGGACTGTCACCTAACTGACTGACTATCGTGAATGCTGGTCAATTAGCAACAAAACTGATAACTGATCAACTTCTGCTGAGCTCTTTGCAGATTTACCAGAGAATTGCTCTCCACTGTCAGCTGCTGCTGAGCCTCTGTCACACTGCCAAGGACTGCAAGGTTGGCAGTGGTCACGTTCTGGTTGGCAGGCAGGAGAACGGTTACCTAGTGAGCAAACAAACCAATCTGTTTGAGCAAGAAAGCAGCCACACACACAGAAACTCAATCCATCACATAGCAGGTTTCATGTAGCAGTTTATTCCTTTGTATGAAAAACTTTCTTCCACCTGCAGATTGTAATCGACAGTGGCAACCACCCCGACAGATTGTACTTTGGACAGAAAACTTTATTAAACAATACATTAAAGAAAGTCAAGCATTTGACGAAATCTATCCTCAACTGCAATTAATCAGCATTTAAGTTATTTGGGGTTTAGATTTGAGCCATGTATAAAGGGAAGATTTACACCTATTCAGTCCAAAAACACAATACCAATCACAACTCTTCCACAGGAGTACGCTTCACAAGTGACAACGGTAATTACGGTTGACTCACTTCTTACCTGCTGAGTGGTTGCATCCTGCTGGATGTAAGCTACCTGGGATTGATCTGTGAAAACAGCCTTTAAAAACACAGAGAAAGGGAATATTAACCAGGGACAAATCTTCTCCATTATTTATCCTAAACATAAATCAGAATTTTTTTTCATTTACATCTTTCAATTCTTTTCACCTCCTTCAGAAAACCATGTTAAATCACACCCCGCGCACCCCCCACCCCATCCCATCCCAAATCCCTGTTGTTTCTTCCCTCCTCCTTAAAATTGTTCCAACTCCTTTACCTTCCTACACTTCACAGGTGTTAGCCGATCTCCAGCGCTGCATTTAATTGCATTGTTCTTGTGTGAGCCTCGACATTGAGAGCTGGCAGTTCATTCAACCAGAGGACGAGATTGAAACTCAGCATCCGCACAACACGTACCCCTGCAGCATGGAGCAATGGACAGCAACCAGGAGCAGGAAACGTGCTTGCTTTTCTCCTCCCTAACCCGGTGGTTGTTGAGGCTAGTATATAAGATGGGTACCCACCTCCCCAGAGTATACAAACCTGGGTGCCATCAGCTTGATGAATGTAAACCAGTGTGTGTTCTGACCCGTCTACGGACGTGTAGGATGTCCCGTCCGCTGTATAAACTACTTGCTGTGATGGCCGGTCCTGTTCGTCAGCATAAACAATCTGAGCAACGGCACTGTTCTCAGGAACATAGTGTACCTGGGGGAGGAATACAACTGGGCTGAATTCAAGGGACAGCAACCTCTGACACTCACTATCATAACAGCTAGCTTCTCAAACCATTCCCCCAATCACCTGGTAATCAGTTTCAAGTCATTTTATTTTGAACTGAATTAAAAAATTCATTAACTCGTAGAACATGCTGAAGCTACACCATGCAACTGACTGAATGGAGTGAAGGTGAATGCAGTGCTATAAGTGGGAAATATTCCCTGTTTTGGTAAAGAAACTAAAGAAAGAGTGAGATACAAAGCTGCTCACCTGGGCATTTGTCTGATCTTGTTCAGATGGCCCACCCCAAACAGCAGCAGCCTCGGTCTTGGGTTCCATAGCTGAAATACTTTGTGGAGTTTCATGCAGCAACAGTCAGACAGTCTCGGCAAGCCGATTGCTTCCTTCACATATCTGCATTAGGCAACACCCAGGTGCCTTTGATTCTGTAAAAAGCTAAATAAAATACAGTAATTCGAGCAAAGTACAAAATACAACAGAACCTGCTATTTTGAGTTCAAGTCTCATGGGCGCCAATGAAGAAGAGGCACTGCAAATGGGAACAGCCCTCCCTTACCTCCTGGCCATCTCAAGACCCTCCTCTTTGATCGCACCTTCAGTCACCCTCCTACCCCTACCCTCCACGGCTCCTGATCCTAACCCCCAGCTCGGGTCCAAATCTCTGACAATCCAGCGCCTTTGGGACGTCCTCCCGACGTGAAAGGCGCTGCGTAAATGTCATTTGTTGTTGCTACAATACAAACTTGCATTTGTATGGTGCCTTTCACGTCAGGAGGACGTCCCAATGGCACTGGACAGTCAGAGGTTTGGATCCGAGCCGGTCGTTGTTGTTGAGTAGACACTGACAGCAGGTCTGGTGGGGTGAGCTGGCACCGGGGCAGACACAATGTGGTTGTCGGCTGTGCTCGCTCTATAAACATTCCAGGATTCAACAACAACTTGCGCTCATATAGCAGCCTCCATGCAGGGTAGCGTCTCAGATTCCATGAATCTCACCCTTCAAATAACTTGTGAAAGGTGAATAAGAAATTACTTTACAAAGAACAAAACTGAAACCTCTTTACACATGCAAGAGGGTCAAATTTTTATAACACGGAAATTCATTAAGGTAACGCCGCTCTGCCAGTAAGTTAAGGAAGTCAACAGATGCATCACATTGCCTGTTCCCTCCGAGTACTGACCGACTGTCTTGCCACAGCCTGTAAAATGTGAGGATCTTCGATCATCATCAACGGTGCAATCTGCCACACACTGAAACAAAAAGAAAAGTCATGAAAACACGATATAAGTATAATGAAGTTAGTATATAATAATTCTTGCATTTGATACAGCGCCTTATCACGTCTTCAAGGCATCTCAAAGCGCTTCACAGAATATACTGTAAAGTGAATTGACTGCTATCTTGTGGGCGAAACACAGCAGTCAATTGCACACAGCAGTGTCCCACAAACAATCGTGGATTTAAGTGACCAATTTATTATCTCTATTTGTTTTTGAAGGAATTATTACCCCTAGAAAAGCGATCCGCCAATTGACTAACAACCAGGTTCCTTCTTACCGCTAGGTAAACTGAGGCATGTGGAGTAAGGAAACTTCCCCAACATTTCGCCCTGCCGGGAACCCGAGGCGAGTGCTCTATCCACTGAGCTAAATACATAGCGATTAGACTTTACGGAAAACTTTGAGAAACATTCCAATGGTATCGGCACTATCTCATAGTCATGGATTATTATCAGTGAATTTACCTTTTTGATCTTCACCCCAAGGTATTGTGGCCTTTGAGTAAGAAGGACAATGCAGTTTATATTGTAAAATTAAGCTAATGCTGTGGAAAGAAGATCTATTACATGGCGGTGAATAGAAATTGGTTTTAAAAACAGGGAAAGGCTATCAATGGGAAACTATCAGAATAGAAGATTACGAACTGAGTACTTCTGGGGTCAATCTCTGGGCCTTGCCATTTTCAGAATGGATAAACCACTTCCCTTGAGCAATTGTCATAAAACAATATCACTGTTCTATTGAAGGGTGTGAAGAAGATTGAAAAGATCAAGCATTGTATTGAAGACAGTGTGCACTGAGGAGCAATCGATCTGAAGGAAAAGGTGATTCATGGATTCAGGAGACAGAATTGGATGATGAGAGGATACAATTAGTGACGTAGAGAGAAATAAAGTGTCAGGAATAACAAAGCTCTGAGCAAATCCGAGGCTCAGGAGAGAAGAAAAACCACGAGGATAAGCCATCAATGATAGAATGAACAGAGCAACACAAGAGGAGAAAGCCATAGCCTTCACGGAAAATGGTAACTTGTTGACCTTTAATGCCAGATCCTATCAGAGGCTTTTCAGATGTTCAAGGCAATAATAAATGAAGGTGATCCAAGTAAAGAATTCAAGCGATATGTAAGCTAATAAATTACCATACAAATGGGTGGGCTTTACTCAATTGGGAGAAACAGAGGACGCACAGGCAGTCTTAAAAGCAGTCCACACTTTAATTGTACATTAACTGAACAAACCAGCTTTTCAAGACAACCTAACAAACTTCTCTTGTCCTGTCTGGTCCACAACGCTGACTGCTCAGTTTCCCCCTCCCCTTTATGTTCTCCTGCGGTTGGTTACCGAGCGGCCTCAATTGGTCCCCGAAATCTACATGTTGCATTCCCACACCCTCCCTGGAACCTATTGCCTTCTTAACGGGCCTTGCATCCTTCGATAGGTATCCAATTACTTCGGATTCCAATTCAATTGGTGTCTACTACCCCTTCTGTCCTGGCCAACAGTTCCCCCAGACGAAATTGGTCATTTACATCAATAGCTGTTTTTGTACATGACTATGCGCACATCAGCCGTCTCATTTGGCTGCAAAATACAGTCACCGCACATTATAGTAAAATCCCGCGAAGCGCTTTGGTGAGACGTCTTGACAACGTGATAAGGCGCTGCATCAAATGCAAGAATTATTATACTAACGTGATCAATTTCTACAACAGTGAGAATCAGACCTATTCCGACTTATCAGGAGCAGGAATGCATTTTTCACATACGCTGAAACGAGAGGGGTTCAATCTCTTCAACGCCGTCAGAATTGCAGTCAATCAGAATATAACGGGAGAATTTTATTCTGCAATCTGTGGAAAAAACAAACTTCGCAGTTTGTTTCTAAATCCACGGCGTGGGGCAGGACTCGAACCTTTCACCTGCAGGTTGCCCAAGACAGAAAATAAACTCAATGACTTTCCCAATGTACATTGCTCCACGTGTGACGCGTTCTCAGGCTCCGCTCTTGCACGCTTCAGTGCGGAACCAACGTGTTGCTGTTAAATGTTCCTCACAAGACCCCCACCCTCATTCAACAGCCTCTCACAGTCGCCCTCCTCTCAGCCCCCGAACAACAGCCCCTCACCTCGAACCCTGGGCAACAGCCTTACCGTAGCCCCCCCACCCCGAGCAATAGACTCCCACACTATAGCTGTGAGCCTGGAGGGCATTGCCGGAGGCACCATTGTTCCTTCGGATGAGACGCTGATTAAACCGAGGTCCCCTCGGTGCCCGTTCAGGCAGGCGTTAAAGATCCTGCAGCGCTATCGGCCAACGGATTAAAAAATAAAAACGCTCCTTCGCTTCGCGGCCGTCCAGCGCGCAGAAATCAGCCGCGGCAGCGGCGGCCACAGAACACACGGTCACTACAGTTTGGAGGGAGTCCTGCGAAGCTTTGAGACATTGTGGGTTTCCGGGTCTGGATGATACGAGATTATATTCCTGCGTCTCACCCCCCAAACCCCTCAAAATCACACACGTACACTCTCTCTCTCTCTGTTTGTGCGTATCGCTGGGGTGCGGACGGATTCACCAGCCTTTCCCAGTGGTGGTGGGGGGGTGAGAGGGGAGGGGGGGGGGGGTCCCACGCTAGAGCCGAGACCACCCTCACCCCACAGCCCAGCCCAGCGCCCGGGGTTGGACCGGACCCTGCACGTCGGCCCGCACAATAATAACCGGACCGCGGTCGCGACGCGGTCACTCACTCCACGACCATCTGTGTGAGCGTTGGTCGGGGGGGGGGGGGGGGGAGAGGGTGTGGGTGTGGGGAGAGAGAGAGGGAGGGATGGTCACCGGGCGCCATTGGCCGCCCGCAAAGTGCGCAGTCACTACGCTTGACCGTCTAATCCCGCGGAGCGCCTGCGAGACGTCTGGAGGACGCCATAAGGCGCCGCCGGTGTCAAATGCAAAGATTGTTATTATAATTATTACTATATACCTCGTCATCTGCCCTCCTCCTCATAATAATAATAACAATAATAATAATCCTTGCATTGATGTTGCCCCCCCACCCCACCCTCTCTCTCTCTCTCCCCCCGAACCCCACACCCCAGTGGACCGCACCACCACCACCACCGCCGGACAAAGAGAGAGAGACAGAGACACAGAGAGAGGAGGGAGAGAGAGAGTGAGGGGCTGGTGGGGGGCTTTGCGTCCCGCCATCGCCACGAGAGCCCTCTCCCCGCAACGAGGAGGGCCCTGAGCCCGAGCCGGAGCCGCGGGTCGGGTGAGGAGTCGGCGGGAGAGAGAGAGGGTCCGCCCGCCCACCCGCCCCGGGGCTCCGGTCAGCTCGGGTAGGGCCGCCCTCCCCCCCCCGCACTCCGCTCGGCGGCGGCGGCGTCGGTAAGTGAGTGAGAGTGAGTGAGTGTGTGAGAGGGAGAGGGGGAGAGCTGCCGCCCGCCATTTTGGGTGGGACTAAAACAACAACAAGCCCCGAAAGCGGGGAGAAGCGGGAACGGGCGCCGCGCCCCCCCAGCCCGAGCCCAGCCCCCCGGCCGCTCACCTGGGCTTCGGCGGCGGCCCCCGCGCGCCCCGGGCCCGCCGTCTGCCCGCCCCGGCGGCTGGAAAGCGGCGAAATTGGAGCCGGTGCTCACCTCACAAATGGCAGCGCCGCCGCTCGGCATCGGCGCAACGCGGCCCAACGCGCGCTGCCATTGGCTGCTCCTCCCCCCCCCCCTCCCCGGGCCCCCCCGCCCGCCCCCGCGCCCCGCCTGGGGGGGGGGGAGATAGGGAGTGATGGTGAGGGTATGGGGGGGGAGAGAGAGAGGGATAGGGAGTGATGGTGAGGGTATGGGGGGAGAGAGGGACAGGGAGAGGGTGGTGGGGGGGGTTATGAGATGGTGTATGAGATGGGGGAGGGGGGTGGCGATGAGGGTTGGGATGAGATTGGGGGGTGAGATGGGGGGCATGAGAGGACGAGGGGGCAGGAAAGGGGGGGGGGACAGGAAGTGGGGGGATGAGAGGAGGGGGACAGGAAGGGGGGAATGAGAGGAGGGGGGCATGAGGAGGAGGGGGGCATGAGAGGAGGGAGGCATGAGAGGAGGAGGGGGCATGAGGAGGAGGGAGGTATGAGAGGAGGAGGGGGCATGAGAGGAGGGAGGGGGCATGAGGAGGAGGGAGGTATGAGAGGAGGGAGGGGGCATGAGGAGGAGGGAGGTATGAGAGGAGGAGGGGGCATGAGAGGAGGAGGGGGCATGAGAGGAAGGAGGGCATGAGAGGAGGGGGTTAGGGGGAGGGGGGGGGTTGCACAGGTATGTGAGGGTGGGGGAGTGCATGTGTGAGAGAGTGTGTGAGGGGAGTGGGGTGGGGGGGGAGTGTATGAGGGTGGGGGGATACTGCGTGAGGGCCAGCGAGTAGAAAATGTGTCAGGTGGGAGCAGGTACAGGAGCTCCACCGGTCCCTGAAGACCCCGATTGTCCCCTCGGTGGGTGTTTTTTTTGTGTGTGTGTGAGTGAGAACAATGTTGTACGAGAACTGAGGGCTGCAGTGGATCGATCACCTTTTGAGGGGAAAGGTCTCATCTTTGAAAAGGCATCCATTTACCTTGCGCGCCGTCTGGTCGCAGTGCCTTGCCCGCCCGCCCGCCCGCCCACCCCAAGTCAACCGTGTGCAGTGTCGGAAGCAGCGTCTGATCCAAGAGGTGGCAGTGTTAGGCCAAGATCTACCCCGGTCGGTTCGGTGTGCATTGCCCAATGCTCCCGAGCCGAGACGTGGCCAGCATGTAGCAGTGATGGTCCGTCCAGCAGGTTGCAGTGTGGTGCAAGTATGCAAGAAGATCTTGACGGACAAGTGTGTCGGTCTTATCATAGGGATGGTGCAGTGTCGGTTCAGAAGGTTGCGGTGTTGTGCAGACCCCAGTAACAGTGCCAGAACTAACTGCAATTGTGGCAACCCAGAGAATAATTGAATATTGTGGTCCTATTCCAGCAGGTAGGAGATCAGGAGAGACGGCTGACACCATAGTGCAGTACTGACATCTGAAGCCGTGGCTAATCAGTCTTCATCATTACTGATGCTGTGTTTTTGAATTGGATTACACTGTTGGGCCATATTTTATTGAGTCACAGCATGATTGCAGGCTCTGTCAACAATGCACCCATATGACTATGCTGTTCTATCTTTGATTTGTTCATGGCTGTGGAGGTCAATTTGCTGTGGTTCTGATCCTGTTTTTTTCCTTAGTTCTTCTTTCTGCTTCTTCATTGATTGATTGATACCCTCTTAGTTTCTTAGTTCTTCTTCCTGCCTATTCATTGATTGATACCCTCTTAGTTTCTTAGTTCTTCTTCCTGCCTTTTCATTGATTGAAAGCCTCTTAGTTTGTTGGAATTGCCCTCATTCTGTCTCCTTTCCTGATCTATAATTTAATATAAATTCACAGCTGGCATCCTTAGGTGGATGCAATACCTTACCTCAGTCCTTGGTGGCTTGGCTTCTTTCGTGCTGACTTGTTGGATCATACCCAAGATCTTGGGGCATTACTGTGCACAAAATTGGACTGCTATTTCCACCCCACACCCCACCCCCACTCTACAAAAACAGTCAATACACCCAACAGTAATTACTGTAAAAATCTGATAAAATGTTCTAATTGAAAAGCAAATTGATGACGATATATCGGCTCTAGACATCAAGCACATTTTGGTTACCTTCAATTAAAATAATCAGACTGCTTCGTTCATCTTGAAAATGGCGAAGTTACAAGGCAATTGTAAAATTATTTTTCTGAATGACCTAAACTTGTCATTGGAGCAGATGGGAGAAAAATAAGGAACTGTTTAATTTTGATGGAAATGTATTCAACTTGCATTCAGTTGAACTTGTGAATGCAAATACGGTACTCTAATACAAATAATTCCGAGATGGTGGAGCAATGTGACAATCTTATCAAGAATTATGATGGAAACATTGAGATGCTGCGTGGAGCTCCATGTTAAAAGACATACCTGGGGGCATCATTGGAGGTCAAAATTGTTTGCATCAACATGATTGTATTGATGAAACATAGACTTGTGAAAAACAAAATACACCCAAGCCAGCAGTAATTTAAGTGACAAAAGGTTTCAACAGCAGGTTAATTTCAGCAAAATAGTTTGTTTAGGAAACAAGCAATCACATCAGCAGAAGCAGTCTAGTGAAAAGCTAAACCAA
Source organism: Callorhinchus milii (assembly GCF_018977255.1). Taxonomy (NCBI): domain Eukaryota; kingdom Metazoa; phylum Chordata; class Chondrichthyes; order Chimaeriformes; family Callorhinchidae; genus Callorhinchus; species Callorhinchus milii. Next base: position 673,315 of record NW_024704766.1, on the reverse strand, counting down.
CTACGTAATCGGTGAGAAAGCAGTGAAGTAAAATGCATGCGCTATTATTGATGGCAAAATAATAGGGCAGGATAGACTTGCACCATGCTCTTACATTACGCCTGTAGCCATCACTTTATAAAGCAGCCCCAAAATGTGAATGATAGTGCTGCAAATAAATTGCTTCATTCAAAAGGGATTTGTTCCCATTCTGTAGAACTAGATAATTAGCTGGCAAAACATTGTCTGGTCAAAAAACAATGTTACTGTACACATTTATAAAACATGCGGCTCAAATGGACCTGATGATATTTTAAGAGTGCATGAAGCTTTTTTTTAAGCTATAGGCGAGCAGGAATTATCAAGGGAGAAAAATGATATCTGCATGCCCTGCCAAAACATATTTGCCTTATATCAAGTCATAAGAACAACAACAACAAGATACCATTTATAGAGCGCCTTTCATAATGCAACTTATATGAGTTTCCCAGATCAGTACCATTATATTCTGGTGCATTCTGCAACATGAGTTATACAATACCCACAAATATCCATAAATGTCACCAACCATATATGGTTGCCTTTTATTATGTGCAGAACAACAAATACAATTGTCTTTCTCCACTGTTAGTCATTCAAATTATCATCATTCCAATGTTTTTTAATTGGATATTCACTCATGCATGCATGTGACATCTACAGTGGTAGTTGATTTATACTTTCACACATGGTTCATTCTGGTGAGAATATTGCTTTGCTTTTTGTACAGGGATAATTATTTAACAGAATTAAATCATTACAATTTAATTAAAATGACTCCAGAAAGCCAAATATCTACTTACAGGATCAGTTCTTCGTCTCATGCTCCACAAGCAAAAAAAAAGAACATGTTAACCTCTTGCATGTTGGTGTAGTATACAACTACCACTGTTTGCAGATATTGCCACCTGAGTTAATTTCTGCACCCACAATAGATAAAACATGTGGTTAAGGTCATATTTATAAGAATCATTCCACTATATATTTTATAAATACATAATTGTCATCATAGTTGCTCCATTTTCTTCAAGAGTCAGAATTGCTTGCCTTCTGAATCTGCATAGTTGAAGCTAGGTTCTTCTGGCCACATGAATGCTTAAGAGTGATTCTATAAAAACAGATGGTGCAACAAAGCTCATTTGATTTAAGATTCTTTGACGACTTATCAACATTCACATTTCCTATATTGCTGTGATACCTTATTCTGATCTAAGTGCTTTGGGATGTCCTCCGGACACAACAAACATTTTATCAATGTAAATTTGTATTGTATCTGCACTTCTTTATTATTCATTCATGTCAGTGTAACTACAACTGTGTTCATTTTTATGCTATTTATGTAGTGTCGTGTACAACAAATACACACAATCAAAGTAGTATGCCATTAATTTCTACATATTCCATATTTCCAAATAAAACTATTTTGCTGTCACTTGCTGTATATAATAAATTTGTGTTTTTATCCAGCTGCAGTATCTGCATCTACAAATATGATTGGCCTTTTTCTCTACCCTATTACCCATTTCCATTCATTTTATTGGTCAATGTAAAACAGACCACAATTGCTTGAGATTATATACTGTAGTCAGTCGGTGTCCTTGCATGCTGCTGCCCATTGGCAATTGGTTATGTAGTCAGTTGCACTGTTCGAAAAATACATTTTAAAAGGCAAAGCACCACCGGTTAGGGTGTTTTCCAAATAATGCAGTGGAATACTCACTCGAGGTGCAGCACAAGTTAAAAGAAAATAGTATGCATGCATTAATAAGCGAGAGAGGAATATCTCTCTTTGGAAGAGGAACTGTGAACAATGAGCCTTAATTTTAAAATTAAACAAAGTCTGTTAAATTTAAATCCAGGAAACCTCTAACTTTTACACAAAGAAATCAATAACTGGAATGGGTACCTGGAAGGGTGGTGGAGGCCAGGACTATATCTAGAGTTACTTAAGAAATAGCAGATGCTGTAATTCTGAAAAAAATTAGGTAGGTATTCTGGAAAGATGAGATCAAATGAGTTGAAGGGTTTTAAAAAAAAATTTCTGGGGATTAAACAATTTGGGTGGAGTCCAGGGTAGAACATATTGGATCCATAGACTGAGGAAGCAGTGGGTTTGATGTCCTGAGAGTTTTTATTTTCACTTCCCAGTCTTTCTTTCGTATCGCCTCAAATTGCAGCCAATTAGCTGTTTTGTGTATTCTACATTCCCAAAGCTTGAAATATGCAGCAAAACATTTTATTAGTCATTATTTGCATTAGCATCACATTCTGTTATTCCCCCCAAATACTCACTTTATTTTTTAAAGATCCTCTTTTTTAGAATTCTCAAAACTGAAGTAATTCATATCTGTTGATTTTTATTCCAGTAAAATAACCAGTGTACACATTCCAGAATGTGGACAGGTGTTTTAAGAATACCATATACATTTTATTCAGTTGTGCTTTGCTTTCCTAGTCTCTGCAAGTAGAAAAGTACCTGTCCACATTACTACACCATATGGATGATTTCATGACTTAATCCCAAGATCATGCTACAAGATGCATAGGAAAAATTCTGCACTAAGATCTCTATCAATCCAGACTTCCCAATCTGTACATGAAACCCAACTGTTTGATAACAACTGTATAAAAACCTAGCCTGAAGTCAAGGCAGGGTCAATGAAAACTAGCGATAAATTAAAAAAAAACCTTCAGTATGACTTGTCACAATAAAACTGAGAATGTGGTCACCATAAAATCTGCTCATTTCACACTTCTGTAATATCAATGAAGGTTTCATGTAGATAGATGCTACTTGACTTTCTGAAAACAGAAATGCAGCACAACTTTCCACTTGTGGATTACAAATAGATGGTACTTTACCTGGAAAAAAGCAGCTTCTTTTATCTTCTGATATAAGGTTCTGTATAATACATCACTGGAAAGAAGTCATCCACATTAAAACCAGCAGAACCACGAGGGCGAAGCTGATATCTGTATCTTATTGGATGATGTGGTTTGCGCTACATCAGTTAAAACCTTTAAGTTTTACTCCCTCTGTCCCCCTCTATGTCCACTACGAACACATCCCTTAAAAGTCTCCCCAATTTTTCATGTTTCTATGTTATACATGAAGCTAAGGAAGTGGAAGACAAACATTCTTCCCTGAAGGGCCTGTGTTTGAGCCTTGGATAATAAAATGCCCTTCGGTCATGATTGGTGAATTATGAGCGCATTGCACATTCCCTTTATCAGCTTGCCAGATGACAGGCCCACATTTTTAAAATACATTTGTCGGAGGAGCAGTGTCCAAATTCTCTGCCCTAGACAACAACCACCCATTACCTCTAAATTATATACACGGGCACAGAGAGAACGGAACAGCATCACCAGGACTACAATTGGGAGGAGAATGCAATGAGGAGGTTTGTTATTCCCTTCCTCAGTGACTGTGTCCACATTAAGCTCCAAGAGTTTCAACACCAACACGTGGTAATCAGTCACAAGCCCAGAGGCCATAACTCCACAAAAATATAGGAGGTACAGAGAGAGTGGTTGAGTCACACTCCCGAGACTGCTCCAGTCCAAGGTATTGGGTTCTCGCCAGCCAGCAACTCCCTTTACAACAACAAGAACTTCTATTTTTATTACAACACCCTCCTTGACGCTGGGTAGCTTTCATCACATCCAGGCTTGATTATGCTAACTCCTTGCTTACCGGACTTGCCAACTCTTCCCTCCTCTTCGCCCCCCCTCCCTCGCCTCCTTCAAGGTCCATCTCAAACTATAGGAACAGGAGTCCCAGTCCGCCCCTCAAGCCTGTCCTGCCATTCGATTAGATCATCGTTGATCTGTACCTCAACTCCAATCTGATTTTTTTTATATATAAAGACCTTCCTCTTTGACCATTGCCTTCGGTCAACCCACCCCAGACATGCCCTCCACCCTCCTGCCCCTCGCCTTCCTCCAGCCTTCTGCCCTCCACCAGCCCCCTGCCTCTCACCCTCCGCCCCAACCACCCACACCTTGCCCTCCACCCACTCCTTGCCCTCTGCCCCCCCACCTTACCCCCCACCCCTCTGCCCATTGCCCTCCGCACCCCTTGCCCTTCACCTGCCCCCACCCCTTTGCCCTCCACCCTCTGCCCATTGCCCCCCCACCCCTCGCCCATTGCCCCCCCCACCCCTCGCCCATTGCCCCCCCCACCCCTCCGCCATTGCCCCTCCACCCATTGCCCCCCCACCCCTCCACCCATTGCCCCCCCACTCCTCCACCCATTGCCCTCTGCACCTCTTGCCCGCCCCGCGAGTGGGGGGGGGGGCGGGGCGTCGCGTGCTCCGAGCCGAGCGACCGACCGTTAAACCGTCGCCGCGGCCTCGCTCTCGTTTCCCGCCTCCCTTCGTGCGAGGCGGTGAGCCAGCCTGCGCATGCGCACCCACCACTGCCAGCTGCGGCGCGGGAGGGCTGGTGTCAGGCGCCGTCAGTCCAGCGCGAGCGCTCTTCCCCCCTCTGCTTTCCTCTCACGCACACGCAACGCAATCCACTCTCCTCCGAGCGAGAGACAGACAGACAGAGAGAGAGAGAGAGAGAGAAGGCGAGACACGCACCGAGAGACCGACCAGCGCTCCTCTCGCTCGCATTCACTCCAATGGCGACCATCGTCACCTTCTTGCTGCTCGCCGGGGTCGCCGCCACCGGACGGGCCGGTTACGTTGAGGTAAAAGAGCCGTCGCGGCGCTTGGGGTTGGGCGGCGGGCGGGCGGGCGGCGGGGCTTTATCCCGAACCCCGGGATTTTTTTTTCGGAGGGGGTGCGGGGAGAAAGCCGCCCCCCCACCCCACCCGCGAGACTCCTCTGTCTCTGTTACTGGGAGCCCCCGGGAACCGGGATCATCCCGTTATGGCGATGCGAACACGATCAAGGCGACCAACCCCCCCCCTCCCCCGCCGCCACCCGGTTGGGGGTAGAGTGTTTTTTTTGTTAGTGGGGAGGGTCGCGGGCAGGTGACGGTGGGGAGCCCCCCCGGTAGATACGGCCCCGGGGAATCGGGATCATTCCCAATCGGTGCGGGGGGGGGGAAGCGGGAGCCTCCCGGTGACTGGCGCCCGTGTCTCCCCCTCCCCGCGGAGGGAGAGCCCGGGAGCCGAGCCGACGCCGCTTCTCCTGCTCGGTCGCCTTCTCCCTGCAGCCTGTCAGAGAGCGGGATACACGCACCAGACCTCCGCATTCCTCGCCTCCGGCAAAGAAAAAAGGTCTCTTTCCTCCCCCCCCCCCCCCACTCCCTACCCCACCCTCCCCACATCCATCCTCTCCCTACCCCACCCTCCCTCCATCTACCCCCTCCCTGTCTCCCCCCCACTCCCTACCCCACCCCCCTTCCTCCCCACATCTACCCTCTTCCCCCCCCCTCTCCACTCCCTATCCCCCACCCCCCTCCTCCCCACATCTACCCCCTCCCTCTCTCTCCCCCTCCCCACCCTCTCCCGAGCTAGAACATTGCCACCAACTTTAAAAAATCATATTTTTTTAATATATATACTTATATCAAATTAAACCAGCAAGGATTCAAAGCTCCTCTTTGCCTTGTCTGACTGGGCTGTAGCAGCACAACCTTCATACAGGAGAATAACCTCTCTTAGTTGGCGCTGTATTTTTTGGTTAGTGTTGGAAGGTCCAGGAGAAATAATAATTATACTAATAATAATCCTTGAATTCGATATAGCATCTTATCACGTCATTGAGACGTCTCAAAATGGGGACAAGAGTTGTGGGAAGAGGGAAGTGTATGACTCCCCTTTAGGTCATTTTCTTTAGCAAGGTGAGAGGTTTTGTGTCCATCTTGTGGATTTTTTTCCCCTAACCTGCCCCAGAGGGTAACGAGGATCAATCTTTCCCTCCCTCCCCCTGGGCTTCCTTGAGTTGCTTGAGGGAAGCAAATGAATCACATCCCTATGTGAACAAGGTCATACTTGTATCATTGCGTATCGTTTTACATTCGTGTCTGTCTATCTATAAAGATTTCACAATTTAAATTCAGCACCGCAGACTCAAAAAAGAGCGTGCCGAGACTTGTGTGAGACCATTGTTACATGATTTATAAACAGCATTGTGCTCCTGATGCATGGGTGTGGCTGTTTCCTTGCGCTCTCCCAGGCCATGTTCAGTTTATTCAGCAGCCTTTCTATTCCAAGCTAATTTCTCCTTTTTTCAGCTGATGAAATCCATTTTGTTGGGGGTTTTGGGGGTATAAAAGGCTGTTCCAGATCGGTTTGTAGTGTAAAGAACTTGGCTAAAGTCAATACTGGGCTGATGGTGCTCCTTTGCTGTGAGAAAGCGTCTGCTTCACTACCTCTTGATTTAAAGTGTTTGCCGACAGTATTCTGCAGCTGAGGACGAATTTTTCAAAGCCTGTTTGAAAAAAGAATGGCCACTTTGTATTTACGATTCACGAATATTTGCTGCCAGCACCTTGGGACAACCTCCCGACGTGAAAGGGGCTATACAAATGTAATTAATTTGTTGTTACTTGTTGTTTTTGCCTCTATGGTTCACTCCCTCTTTAATCATCAGGCAGGAAATTGTAATAATCAGGCACCATGTCATTAGCCTGCAATGCCCTTTCTTTGTGCAACCTGTATGTTAGAGCAATAACACAGAAGCACCTAGGCTGGTCGAGAGTACTAAAATGTCGGTAATCTGGGAATGATGGTATGGTGCAATTAAGAATTGGTGCACTGGTGACACATTACATTTTTTGATCTCCACACCCTATTCTTATCAGGTACACGCAGCAGTGAACTTAAGTTCAGGCGCACAGAGTGGTGCTGCCTTTTTATGTTACATGGGGGGAGGGGTGTGTAAGAGTGGAACCAATGCTTTGAAATGGTCTGGTGTTGGGTGCTTGTCCTAAAGTGAGGAAGACAACACTGCCTGAATGATTGTCCTAAACCGACTTACGTGTACTTACTCTGGAACTTGGACGTTTCTTAAACAGAGCAGGAGTTCTTGTTAAAAGTATGCCCAGTGATATGATGATGGTTTAGAACCACAAAATATGCCTACAAAATACACAGTTACTACACTGTACAGTAAATTCTACGAAGTGTTTGAAACGTCCTCCCAATGTGAAAGGCGCAATGTCAAATGTAAATATTATTGCAAGAAGCACCTTGGCTCAAAATTTCAGAGAAATGCAACTGTTGCAATGTGAAGGATAGATGGGTATTTTTATTTATTCAATTGTTTGGGGAGTATAGGTCGCTATTAATGGAGGTAAGAGAAGAATTGAGACGATGGTAACATTGAAGGGATATCATTTCATGGATGGATGCCAAGGTACAAGGTCTTTTATGACATCTGCAGACGGAAACATTTTAGATAAATGTGGAATTTCTTTTTACTCGTATTGGTTTCTTACCGTGCCAACCACATCAGACTGGTGAATGTTCTGGAATGTAACCCCACAGAAAGTTCCAGATCTCAACCAGGCTGTCCAGGGGAGGATGTTCAAAGCTAAAGTGCCTAATTTGGGGAAATATTTAAACATATCATTGTAGCTGCTTACATTATTGGCAAATGTCTATAAGCTGGTTGCTTGCTTGGCTTCTGGAATGGATTTTTTGTTGGGGGGACTGGCGAAAGGTGAGAAATACATTATTTTCTTGATAGATTTCTTGTGGATAAAGGGATTAAGGGATATGGGGATAAGGCGGGTAGGTGGAGTTAGAATAGATCAGCCATGATCTTATTGAATGGCGGCGCAGGCTAGGGGGGCCGAATGGCCTACTCTTGCTCCTATTTCTTATGCTCGTATACCAGGGAAAATAAATAGATTCATGCTTACTCCTTACTGAAGAAGATATCGGAGCCACACAACAAATTGCATTTATAGAACGCCGTTCACAACTGGAGGATGTCCCAACATTGAAGGGTTTGCACCCAAGGTGTTTTTCAGGTGATATGGTTGCGGTCAGCAGTGCTACTCTATGCAATCTGACTTATTACTGTCCAATGCCATCTTTGGATGTTTGCAAGTGGCAGAGAATGAGCTTATCTTTCTCTAAGAACAAAAATAATTGTCCCAATTCTCTCGTGACTGCCCCAAAATGTTTAAACTGTCTGTGGCATTGACTAATAAACTATTACATGTAGTATTGGTTTTATGTAATCAAATGAAAGCATCTCAACCAACATCCAGCTTCAAGATTGAGTGTATATGCCAGCTGCGTTGCATTTTGTACTCCTTTGCCAGTGCAACCAGCAGCCAATAAAAGCTTAGATTTAGCAATGGATTAAACCAGCTTGCCTCTCTTTAATACCATGTTTAAAGAGCTAGACTGCTGTGGGATACATTTTGAAAACTTCAGTCGACATAGCTCTTTTTCAAACTATCTCAAGTATTCTGATCAAATTCAGGGTATATACAAGTACAAAACAGACTGTATGATACAGTGGTCTTAGACATTCCTCATAATTCATTTTCTGATATAAAGATATTCAACTTTTTTTAGAACAGCATTTCATTGTAATGACTATCTAATAGTCCCCATGATTTAGAGTTGAATCCAAGATGAGAAACCATTTAAGTCCATACTGCTAGTAATTCAACTGGATTTACTGTAAGTAGGAACGTTTATAATGAAAAACTGCCCTCTTTCATGTTAGCATATTGGAAATGATTTGCAATTTAATAAATGTTACCTTTCTCAGTATTAATTTTAAAGATACAGGAGTATGCTGTCCTTGTGCAAGTTGTCTGTGCTTTTTAATCAACATCGTAGTTGTTGATTGTTGTTGTAGTTAGTCTCTTTATGGGTGCTGAGTTCAGTACTGCAGTATTACAAACTTTGTCTTGTTTGAGTCAGCATTTAAATGTTAATAATAATCCTTGCATTTAATATAGAGCTTTTCATGTGAGTTTAACATGGCTGGGAACAGGCAGATCTGTTGAGTGTTGCCTGTTTTGTTGGTTGCACATGGCTCCCATGATTATCACAACATCACTGCTGTATTGGATTGTCCAGTTGATACAACAACAAGAACAAAAACTTGGATTTATACAGCGCCCTCCACGCCAGACGGCGTCTCAGAGCGCTTCACAGTAACGGATCCTGGGCCGAGCCAGGGGGAGGGGGGGGGGAAGGTGACCAAAGGCACGGTGAAAAGTAAGGTCTTCAGCCGAGACCTGAAAATAGGAAGAGAGGGAGCGAAGCGAAGGGAGTGAGGAAGAGAGAACAGAGCCTCGGGGCATAATGGCTGAAGGCACGGCCGCCGAGGGTGGAGCGGAGGACTCAAGGGACAAGGAGGAGTCCAGACCCGGTGGAACGAAGGCAATGGGCACTTGTGAGGAGAGAGGAGGTCAGAGAGGTAGGGGGGTGCAGAGGAGTGGATGGATTTGAAGACTAGGGTGAGGATCTTGAAGTCAATCCTCACTGGGACAGGTAGCCAGTGCAGTCTGCCAAGGACTGGGGTAATTGGGGAGCGAAGTTTGGTGCGGGTAAGAATGCGGGCGGCAGAGTTTTGTATGACCTGGATTTTATGGATGGTAGTGGAATTAGGATTCAGAATTGTTGTTGATTCAGACTTTCCTGTACCTTTATGCAACAATTGTGATATTGCTCTACTAGCATATTGAAACGTGTATTTAAAATGTGTGCATAGTTTATCAAAAAAGAAAGCTATATACATGTGTGTGACAGAGTAGCACAATACACTTGATAGATCAGTGCATTTAATGTACTGTAGTTTAGTGGGTTGGTGTCAATTTTGAGTAGTTTGATGACAGATTGTTGCTTAATTTAAAAAGTATATTTTCAAATCAGTCAGAGATGACTTTTTGCACAGTTGATTTGACTTTCTTAAATCTAATTTCACTCAACTCTTTTGCCATTTTGCTCAGGTTATCATGGTGGAATGAACTCCAAAATCTGAAAATATGATGCAAATCCTGTCCACATTTTGTGTTGTCATTCTATACCTTTTTGGTTCTGTCTAATTTTTGGAAATGTTGGACAATGAGCACGGTTCAGTAATTTAATGCATATCATGGTTGTGAAACTGCCTTCTTCCTTGCTCTCCAGCACAGAAGAACTCAAACATAGCTTTGTTGTCGTGAGAGAAAATGACAAAAACAACACTTGAGTGTTTTAGATTATCTCTGACTGTTCCAGAGAGTCCTAGACCCTTGAGCTAGTGTCAAAAAAACTGTACTTGCTGGCCATACAGACTTGATGGCAGGAAAAAAAAGGTTCTTCAAAACAAAAACAGAAGTCGCTGGGAACACTCAGAGGTCAGGCAGCATCTATGAAGAAAGGAAAAAAGGTTCTTCAGTTTGTTTCTGCATGGGTTGGAAGCACGTAATGAATGGGCCTTCAATTTATATTGGTCTGGAGCATCAGATCACAGTGAAATATTGTGTTTGTACTTGTATAGAGAGACGTTAGAAAATTGGCTATGTCAGTGGACTGAGTAATGTGCTAATCCTAGAATTATGGGAAGGAATAAATAACAGGTTGTCGTGTAGAGAGCGAGTCTGAGAGTAAATCTAAAAGGTTTCACGCCTGTGTTTTTGTGTGCACACAAACATTTTTGTTTTGAGACCTTGAAATAAAATAACATTTTAATTCACAACTTTAAAACACAATTAATGCATTTTCCTTTTGTTTGAAGTCCTGTAAAGTTTTCAATTTGCCATTGTATGTCAACATACCAGTTCTGGCGTAGTAATGTAATTAGTAATTGTACAAAGCTTCAATCTGTACACTTGATTTGAAGGAAATAATCTGTTCAAGAATCCAAATTAGTGTTGTTATCAGAACCCCAGAAGATTATTTCTTGAACTCTCATTGCTTCCCATCTTTCGTAAAAAATATATTTCACTCTGACAGCATGTGTCATGGTGGATATTATTCATTGTATCCTCCCAGAATGGTTGTGTCTGTGATGTAATGGCTGAGCTGACTGGGATTTATTCTGTAGGTGACCGCCAAGAAATAACACATAATACCATAATAGTTTTCATAGAAGCTTATGTAGTGTGTTCAATTTCAAAAGAAGATTCTTTTTCGTGTAGAGGAAAAATCTGGATAGTACAGTTGTCCTTGTGATAATGTCTGTGTTTTTATGTGTTGATACTTTTATATTTTGAAATGTGCAGGTTTACCAGCACTGTATTGACAATACAAGATGTGTTTTGTGTACACGATGGCTACTTTGCTTGAAGTGATTAAAGCAGAAGTTGTGCTTAGAAGCTTCAATTACTGTTTGTTAGCTGCTTTTCTCCTTATTCTCATACCCTTCTCAAGCCTAGTACCCTTCAATTTGGGAGCATGACTCAAATATTTTCCCTGATCACTCTCGTATGCCTGAGAGGAAAATGAGTGTGCTGTCATTATGCTGCTATAGATGCTCCTGTTCTGTGCTGAGAAGCTGTAATTGCACATGGTGAAATTATTGGGTTCTGGGGCTGATTTAATTTTTTTAAATTCATTTTTTCCATGAGAATAATAACAATCCTTGTATTTTAGACTGTATTTGTTGGTGAATCTGGCAACCAGTTTGAATGAAGGGGACACTGAGAGAACCTCCCTTCTCTTTTTAAATAGTGCATGGGATCCTTCCTGTCCACCCGAACAACCAGACAGAACTTTGGTTTAATATCTAAGTCAAAGCACAGCATCTCTGACATTGCAGCAATCCCCCAGGAATGCATTGGAGCGCCAGCCTATACTACGAGCTCAAAGTCTTAACGTGGGACTTGAACACACTACCTTCTAATTCTGAGGCGAGAGTGCTACCAATTGAACCAGGTGTTTCACTGCTATATAAATGCAAGTTATTGTTGTTTAATGCTTTTTAACTTTCCTTGTAAATAAAGATCAATTTGGAATGGCAAATTGCTGGTCTGATAGCAGGACATGATCTAATTTCCTACGATCTAAAATTCGGAGAACATTTTAATCTCCTAAGTCGTGTTCTTGTATAAACATCTATGTTTAATGGGTATTGCTGTCTTGACAGGGCTGAAATGTTTGAGGTGGAATAACAACTTTGAAGAGGAAATTAGATCATGCCTCCTGCTATCAGACCAGCAATTTGGTACATTCTTTTTACCATCCAAATTATTTTTTGTTTACAAAAAGGAAAGTTGAGCATTAAACAGTGAAGCATAGCTACAGCTTTCAAAATTACAACAGCCTGCCCTACAATTCAAAGNTTTTTTTTATCTTGGCTGGTGGGTGCCTTCACCTTTGAACCTCAAAATTGAACTTGCATGCTTACCTGGTTAGTCGTTTATGGAAACTGACCCAGACTCTGGGAAAATAAAAGGAGAAGAGAAACATAAACCGTTTAATACTGAAAGATTTAATGGCCCCACTAATTGTTGATGTGGGGGTGGCTGTTTCTTTTAATGGAAAGAAACTAGAAATAGCTTTTTGGAAGTGTTTGCTTGTTCTGGTCTCCAGATACCAGTCGAATTGGGACCTCTGTTGCTTTGAAATATACGTCACTGGTACAAAAATTAGTCTAATAATAGGAATACCATGTAAATTTGTGCAAGATTATTGAGACCATGAAGGAACGTTAGATAAGCTATAGAGAAGGGGGTCTTTGTACTGCGGTTTGATGCATGTGTTACTGGGTTAAAGAGTCTCCTTATCATTGAAAACAACGGCTGGAATAGACTAGGGACAGTTCTGTGTTTGAAGCCTGCTGTGGTTTGTAATAGCAAATGGGAAGACACTGAAAGGATCATTCTGCTGGGCTATTACTTGAATAATTCAAATACTTCAAGGATGTTGCTGTGGGAACTGCTGCTAAATACCAGCCCACGAACAAGGTGTACAACCCAGCTGAGAAAAAGTGCATATTCCTGACTTTCACTTTCTTGTATTGTATGTGTGGGGGAAGGAGGAGAGGAGGCCTAAAATTGAGCATAATGCCCCAAAATGACTGCCATAAATATTCCTACTTCAAATTGATCTGGTGCTTATTCTGCCCCAGCTTGTTCTGCATTGATTGTTTTGCAGCAAATAAAAGAAAGCTGTTGCAATTTCACATTGTTATCCATCATCTAAACAAGAGGAGGGCAATCAGTGCATTGAGCCCTTCCACCTCTTTATTAGATTCTTCCGACGTGAAAGGACCTATATAAATGCAATATTATATGGAGTTATATTGTAGATTGTGGCAACACGTGTTTAATCGTGTTCTTCTGCTTTCTTTGTGCCCCTTCAAACCCTTATTTCCCAAGCTTCTCTGTCTCCCTATTATACGTTTCAATTAATTCTACCGCGTGTCCTTCTGGGACCATGCATTGCTCATTCATCAGTGGACGAAACCATTGCTGCAGTATGGCTGAGACAGAAGAAGGTTTGTAGGTTGGTATGGGCACATATGCAGTGGTTACACTTGTAATGTTTCCAAGTGCCCCCATTTATGCTACAAATGACCTTACAAGTACATTTGCAAGTGAAATGGTATTGCGTGTGCTGTCAGAGGCTATCTGTATACTGAGCTCATTAATTCCAGTGAAGCCAAGGAAAGCTTTAGTACTTCATTTTCTTGTTGGTCTACCTTCCACTCCCTGTATCTAGGGAGGAAAGCAAGGTAGCTGATTGCCTATATACAATCGTGAGAAGGAACTGTAGCATATGTCAGTTTGAAACCCTGTGTTTATAATGTGTGTGTATGTATGTATATATCTATAATAATCCTTTTGTTATATATAGTACCATTTTATGGTGCTCAGCTCTTTTCCTATATTAAAGCATTTGGATGAATAGAAAGCAAAAATTTTAGTTTTTTTAATCAATTGAGTTTAATTTTTTTTAGTATGCTTTACAATCCAAATTTTTAAATGCAAAATAAAGGGAAATATTATTACTATGGTTAAAGATCTATAAACTTCCTCTATAGGGCTGTTAAGGAATTATATTGAAATAAGTGTGTTCATTTAAATAACTAATAATTTTCTTTCTCCCCTTCCCATTTCAGCTGAGCTTCCCTTATGATTCCTTCCCTCTACTATAAATAATCCACATTTGTTTCTCACCCTTCATGCCCAGTAAAATCAGTTCTTAAAGAAATCTCTAATATGTAGTGCATTTTGTCAAAGACCTTTTGCAAGTCTTGGTGCAATAGTCATATTGCTTCTCACTAACAAATCAGGATGCAATGTACCCTTTCTGAAGCCCATCATTTACTAGGTTCTTTTTCATGCAGGTAATCATCCATTTAACATAATGCTCCACCAAGTGGTATATCAGAGTTGAGACTGTTGAAGTAGATGTTGTCTGGAATCAGACAAAATAATAATCCTTGCATTTGATGTAGCACCTTTTGCATCAGGAAGATCTCAAGTGCTTTGGAGGATTTTACTATAAAGTATAGTAACTGTGTTCTTTGCAGCGGAATGCAGTAGCCAAATAACACACAGCAGTGTCCACAAACGGACATGAAGTGACTGACCAATTTAGCTAGAGGATTATTGGCCAGGACATCGGGAGATACTTCCTTTCTTTTTTGAATAGTGCCATGGAATCTTTATCATCCACCTGGACAGGCAGAAGCGACCTCAGTTTATCATCTCATCTGAAGGATGGCACCTCTGACAATGCAGCACTGTATTAGAATACAAGCCTAGACGTGAGAGTTCAGACCTAACATGAACCATCCTCATTCTCAGAATGCCCGCAAATTAATGTACCTAAAAATTTCCTATCTTACGTTTCCAGCGTATAGCTCCAGTTTATTGTTATGCGTACATCTCCATTATAGACTAATATGCATGGTTAATCTATCGTACCCATTATTATTTTTTGTGAAAGTAATTGCAATCCTCTTGAATTTGTTGCTCTGATTAAATTGTAGTCCTTGCCTGCATACACAAATACAATTAGAGTTTGCTCTACGTGCTATCATGGGATTCATAATAGGATGATAGGATGATGAATGCTGTCTGGTCCCTCCCTTGATAATGTAAAGCTCGAACATATAGGTGGGAGTTCTGCTTGCCATTGTATAAAAAGTCAGATGTTACTGACAAAATGTTAGTGCATCAGAAAGCTTAATCTATTTTTCACGAGTAATGCACTGCAGAAAAGGGTAACCAGTGTTCTGAAATCCATTTTAAACAACACTATTTCTAGCTTATAGTATTGCCTATTTCTAATGTCTGTAACTTGTTAAACTTGGTGCAGAGTATCCAGCCTGCAGTTGATTTAATTCATTAAATTAGAGAATTGCTAAGCATCACAATATTGAGGTCTGCTATATTATAGCAAATAAATCAAAGAGTAGCAATGTTTAAATTGTACTAACACAGAAAAGATTTGTATTTAAACAATTTTATATCATTGCTTTTAGGTTGTGATCAACCTGTCTGTTGAAATGTTGCTGTTATAATTTATTCACAATGGTTAATGGCTGTGTCATTTCCAGATACCCACCCAGGTATATATCCAGGATGTTGTAAGAACTGATGTGATTTTGTAATGTATGGTGTTCGGTTTGCTGTCTCATGGCAACAGTGATTAGTGGAGTGGACTTGTGGAAGGATGTCATACTGGCTTTGCACTTAAGATGAAAAAAATGTAGGCCATTCAGGCCCTCGTCATTCTGTAAGATCATGGCTGCTCTGTTCCTCAAGTCCAATTACCTGCCCTTGGAACATATCTCTTAATATCCTGAACTAACAAGTATCTATCCACTTCAGTCTTGATGTGCAGCATTCTTAGTAAAATATGTGTAAATACTATATTTAAATGTAGTAGAAGAAGACAGTGGGAGTGGGTGGGTCAAGAAATATTTTACAAAATTAATTTTGATTTTTAAAGGTAATTGATTGCAGTTCAAATCATTGGCATTAAACTGCTGTGCTCTACATGTGTCAATTCCTTTTGACAGCTGGCATGTGAATAATGTGGAAATGTAAATGTAAGAAGCCTTCCTGATGTGGAAATGTAATTGTCCAAAGGAACAGGGAGAGGAGTACCATGATTTCAGTTTGAGCCTGCAGTTTCTGGAACTGAATCGAAATGTTGCCGATCATAGTGCTGGATTGACCCAGAAGATGAATGATATTGGATTTGCAGTGCTGCAGAAATTGAAGTTGTGCTGCTTGCAGTTTGGTATGCATATTGCCAAATTACACCCAACGCAACTTTATTTTAGATGCTGTAGATAGCATCTGAGCTTCAAAGATAGGGAGGAAATGGTTGTAATAATAATGCTTGCATTTGATGCAGCGACTTCTAGACGTATCAAAGCACTACACAGAATATACTGTAAAGTGAATTGACTATACTTTGTGGGTGAAATATATGGTTATGTTCGGTTGTAGATCTGCCTGGCCGGCAAGATTTTTTGTATTTTTAAACCACATTTCTAAAAAGACATTAAATGGGTCTCCTAGTTTGCAAATTCTAATTTCCAAATAATACATTTAGAAAGTAATGTGTGGGTAGCCAAAGATCACCCCATGGACCACCAGTGACCTGTGGTCCCTGCTCTAAACGTACTATTTTTCTTTGGTTCCGTGCATGATTTACAGTTTACCTCCTAGATTCAGAAACCCTTTCTGCTTTGATACTGCAGATTTCAAAGCTGATTTGATTGGTGCGCACTGCAGAAGTTAATGCTCAATTATTTGGGCAGTTGGGTTGCTGCCAGCTCTCTTGTCTAACAACTGCTTTGATATTTGATTGACGCTAATGATGTTACTGGAGAAAGTAATTCATCATATTTGCCAGCCTTTAGTATAATTACTGTATAATTCAAGAAGTCTTAACCCACAGTTCAAGGTCAGGAAGATTTGGAAATAAAATGCTTTTTAAAAAGCTTGCAACTGCCTAAAACGCCTTCCTCCGTTTCCTGAAGCTGATGATCTTGTAATATAGTTCTTGTCCTGCCTGTCACCTCAGGCAAACCGTTATACTTCACATGTATGTGCGGGCAATGGTCATGTATGATGATGATGGGATGGGATGGTGGAGTGACACTCGAGACTCGTGTCCACATGTTCACCTTTCATCACGGAACAATAAAAAGCCGTCGAGCCAAAGAAGCCTAATCCTTCCGTTGACTTGTTTGTCAATGGATCTGCTACATAATTTCATTTCCTGAGGAAAGGTTCTGTAATGTTTTTTTCTAGCAGCACTTCTGTATATTTTAACCTTACAGCCTGCATTTTACATCCTTGGCTGGTTGCATTCTTTGGCATGAAATTTCTAATCTCCAGCAGTTTTCTGAGCAAAATCTGAAATCTGACTATCGTATGGCTGGATCTCACCATGTTACACATCGATGACCTCTGAATTTTGCCCAAATATCTCTCGATCCACGTGTTCATGTTCTTTGAAAGTATTATTTCAAATGGTATTTCCAATTTAGTTGGGAAGTTTTTCAACCTATCTGCCAAAGAATTAGGTGGGAATTTTTTTCTGATAAGTCTTCTCGTGGGTGGGGGGGGTTCTTATTAATTCACCTATGCTCGTTTCTGAGGGTTCTGAGCTCACAGTGCAAGGTAAAACTGCTGCGGTGAACACAAAGGTAAAAATAAATGTCACGCCTCTTGCTCAGTAATAGGGATTTTTGGTCACAGATTCCAATTTTATTTGCTTGGCCTATTCTAGACATGGTTTGAGAGAATCCTGCGTCCCACTCATCAGACAGGTGCATCAATCCAGAAAACCACAGGAAATGAAAAATTAGCTGCTTTGCCATGTGCCAGTGAGCAAGGTTATGTTTGCTGATATACAGAAAGTGAAATGTAATGCCTATAATTGTAAAGCATCGCACACTAAAGGAAAAAATGTGCAATGTAAGGGTAGAATAAATAGAATTGGGAGCAACAGGTAGGCATATCACTTTACGTGTCAAGATCATGAGATGGAGTATTTTTATAATACAAACCTAGGATCAAACAATTATCATTTTATTAGAAAGAATGCAGGAAAAGAAAAAAGACTGATCTAGCTGTAATGGCTGTGAGCTAGAAATCTTAGAACAGTATCGATCAGGTAAACCCAGACTTGAGGACAAAAATGGATATGGAAAAGTAAAATTCGGACAAAAATGAATATGGAAAAGGAAAATTGGAATCTATCAGCAAAACATTCTAATATTTTTCACACTGATAGGTGTGTGGAATAATCTGCCAAAAAAGGCAGAAACATTGAGATTATTCAAAATAGTGTTTGATGTCATAATGAGAGAGTTGCTGTACTGGAGGGTTCATCTTTGTCTGAGCTATCTTTAATGAACAGCAGGCGGTATAGTCAGAGAAATCCCACGTGACCATTTGTGCCAGGACTGTCACAATTCTTTCTTGAAATCTCTCAATCTCCTTTACAAAGGTAGCTTTGCAATTGCAGGCGGCAATGAATCTGTGACAGTATTGTCAAAAGCATATTTGTACTGTGCTTGGCAAAAAGTGATCGCAGTATGTTTACTTTTTGCTTAAATGTCAGAATAAAATAAATCTACTATCTTCAAGCAGATTGATTGAAACTGACAACCATATGAAGCTGGGCATTTGAACAACATTCTGTTGTCAGTGTTTGTATATATCTTATAATGTTCTCTAGCATCCAATTCCCAACCGACTGGTGCATATGTTCCAAAAATAGTACTGATGGCCAGCTTTGCTTGCATATCAAGTTACTCACTTTGAAGTTTGTTATTGTGTCAAGGTCTTTGAGGTGTTTCAATGTGATAAAGTGCTATCAGATGCAAGAACTGTATTTATCTATTTATTGAACTGTTTCCCATAGAATGACAGCTAGGCAGCCTTTTCAGTTGCATTTACTTATTGCCTGGTGGCACATGGGAAATCAGTAATTGAGTGCGTTGTTGGGTTCTGTCATTTATGGAAATGCAGATATCTTATTTGTCTATCACAGTGTCTTGCAGTTACAAACCCGATCGAGTTTGCAGAAATTGTGGGCCAAATACCATTATTGCAAAGGACAGACATCTTGTAGAATACAACAACAACAAGATTACATTTGTTTAGTACCAATAATACCAACACTTAAGTATAAAATGTCAAACAAGTGTCCTTTATTTCAGATAATTGGTGCAAGTAACTAATTGTTGGGACAATTGTTGCATCAGCGTGCTGGATTTGTTTCTTCCTTTCATGTAACCTAACCAAAATACGACGATTGAAAAAAAGATTTATTTCTTCTGAAGCTGCTGATTTATCATGAGATGTTTAGATAAAGAAGGCACTTTAGCAAATTTCATCTCATGCTCACAGGAACCCTCTTTCCATTTCAGCATTACGATGTTTTATAAGTAAGTCCAGGATACTCACACGTACCATCCTTCTTGGTAACCGATTCCAGCTGTTAACCCTCAGTATAAAGATACTTCCCTGATGTCTGTCCTAACCTTACCTTTCACAATTTTGAGCCTGGGCATATCTGAAAGTGATATATTCTGTGAAGAGTTTTGATAGTCTCAAAGACATGATAAGGCGCGATATCAAATGCAAATATTATTATAAACCCGTAGGCAGGCTTTTCCAGTGATGAAGGGCATCACATGAGACGCAATCTTCTGCTCACCTACTACCCATTTACATCTAATGTTGATAGAGAGCTGTATTAGCAGCCACACTGGCCAATTTTCTTTTGCCATCTTGATTCCCAAGTGCTGTACATTATAGTCTCTGATGTATAGATCGTATCATCTCAGTGTTTTGCTTGCATTTAACTGCCTGAATCGTAGCTTGTCCGTGTGAGAGATGAACAATGAATGCCATATTACACTAATCATGTTGTTGTCATGGTGCAGTGAATGGACTATTGTGTTGAATGAAAAAGGTGGTGGTTTTGTCCACAATATTAAAAAATGCATTGGCAAAGAATGTTAAATGTGTTGAAGCTCCAGTCTGTTATATACCATGGGGATTCTTCTCTTCTCCTTGCAGCCAGTTGCAGAAAGCTTTGCTGAAAGCTTGGGAAGTTAACCTCCAAGGAACATGAACCCAGTAACTTCAAAACATAAATTCTTAGTTTTGTACTGATTTATTTATAGTAGTTCGAGATAAAGGAGACACTATGTCAGGGCTGGGAAGGGGGAGTGGTCAGTAAGTTCTTTTTAGTTCTAAGGTTGTATTCTTAAGTCACAGCAAATGTTCCTTGTTAGTTATTGGAGTCTGTAAGTAATGTGGACATGTATGGCACTGATGCCACTTAATGATTAATTAGTAGGATGCCCATTGTTTTGGTGTAGAAGAAGAGTATCTGAATACTGAGTGTTTAATGGAAATCAGAGAATTGAGTCAACAGCAATCGGCATGATCCTGATTTGCTGTCTGTACAAGATTGTTTGGTTATTATTGCTTTGTAATGTTGCAGATTAGTTAGCTCTATTGTTATCACCCTCCAGAATGAGGTGTAGTAGTTTGTCTTCAATAGAGTAACGTGAATTTGGAGATGCTGGAAACTAAATTTATTTGTATTGGCTGTTTGACATTACTCAGGGCTTTCAGACATCCTCCCGACTTGAAAGGTGCTGTACCAAGAGCAAGGATTATTATTGTGTAATGCAAAAAAAAAGTGCTCACCATCTCCAAAGGCTCAAAGTATACTGAAAAAATTCTGACTATGAGGCATTGGTTGGGTGTTAAGGTAGAACGAGCAGTGGAAATTTCCCCAATGGCTGGTCTTTAAAAAAAGGGTAGGGAATGTAGGAAAATATCAGTGACGTGCATTGATTCTCAGAATGTGAAAATGCTTGGAGAAAAGATTGATGAGAGGAGCACGGACATGCTGAGAAGTCTTTATGAGGGATACAGTGGAGCGGTAGAGGGATAGGTGGTGAATTTATTAGTTCAAGGCCATCAGAAAAATGCACTTGTATCTAAGGATTTGTTGCACTTCTTAAAGGATATTTTTTGATTTCTCGAAGGCAATTGATACGTTTCTGCATTGGGAGGCGTTTCAGAAGGTGATGCGTGAAATTAATAGGAAATTGGCTAAAACGCATAAAATGATAAATGTTCAATCTATGGCCAGAATACGATTAAGGATATTGATGGCATTCGATAGGTTCTGTGCATAGTATATTGGGTCTAAGGAATGGCAGCTGGATTTTAATGTGGATAAAGGAATAATGAAGTAGGAAGCTGCATTTTAAAGGAGTTTTGATTCATCTTGTAGAACTCTTTGCTAGGACCACATTAGACAGTTTTGAATGCTCTATCTTCAAAATGCATTTGAGAAAGTTTGGAAAGGAATAAAAAATAGAAAAGTTTGGAGAAGAATAAGCTGTACTTTATTGGAGCACTCGAAAAGGGCACTGGTCTTTCCTTTAAAAAGTTGAAAGCTTTCACTGTAGGTATTTTTGGTTTAATTTAAACCGTAATCCATAATTAGTGTATAAGACTGGAAAATTACAGCAAAAAATGATATCACTTGTACATGAATTGTATGAGAAGAATTCTTCCTCCCTCCCACATGCACGTATAAATGCAAACATGATGTGTGGAGTACATTTATTTAAAGTAAGTTTTTAAATTAAGACAGATAACTGATGAAGAATGGGAATGAATGATTACATCCAAGCAGAGATGACTAGATGCCAGTCCTTTTGAGACCGAGTCTGACAATGCAATTGCTACATGCATGGTTAAGGCTCTCAAATCAGATGAATCTCAATTTAATTTTGTTGTGTGGTGTACTGAGCTCTGTGATATACTTTGAGCCATGTACTGTATCATTTTGTGGAGAAATTACCTTGGAGGAGTTGCATGTTGGTTATGACAATGTTTCTACATCTGTTGCCTTCCAGGTAATTTTCCATTTGGATGCTTGTGATTGGATTTTGTTTTTTGATTTTCCACAAAGTATTTTTGAGAGCTATATTGATACAATGGGCATAATCTTTATGAACTACAAAGCAATCTGAATTTATCTTTGTCTTTCCGCCACTTTACCCTTCCTGATAAGCAACAATATGTGCTTTTGTCATCATAACAATTGTAAGACGCTGTATATTGTGTGGAGTGGAAGAATGAGAATAATCCTAATCTCAGGATGATCCCAGATCTCACCACCAAGTATCTTTGCTTATGGTGAAGTGGGGCTTTGACTAAAATCACCAGCTTTCTTCTCTCCTTCAATATTGGGCTTCTTTATTCTTTATTGGTGTGAAAGAGATAGTTCAGAACCATTTGAATCCTGTTGAAGGCTGTTTTCCATCCCAGTTTTTTTAAAACTATCTGCTTTGAGCTATTTTAAAGCTACATTAAACATTTCAGGATTGAGTGTCTCACCATATTAATCCAGTCAGTTGATTTTTATGCTGAAGCTTTGCCTAGAATGTTTTCAAATCTATACCAAAAGGAGAAGCAATACTTGAAAATAAATGTGACTATCTTGCTTCAGATTCAATGACTGAGCAACTTGACGCAAATCAAATTTGTATTCAAATCAGGAAGTTGGGCTTTGATAATTTAAAGGAAGAGGCACATTGACAGGATCCTCACTCTTCAATGTGTACAACTGTTTGGTAAAGGAAAGGGTCTAAATACAAGAAAGATTGCTTTTCTATTTGAAATCTAACAGTAATGGCATAAAAATCCAGAATTATCATTCATCCATGTCATCGGTATTTAGCCTTGACACCAGCCTCACAAAAAATATTGTACTCCATGGAGTATTGTTGATAGCCATCCTTATGACCAACTGTTTTGCTGGAACTCCATTCTGCATGTCCACTAATGAACTTTAGAAAAACGCAAATGCAGGAAGTTTTAAATCCTTCAAATACAGTAGTGTGTCTAAAGATAAATAAAGATGTGTCTAGGAATTAATTTGGGTCTGCTGCTGCATTCTGGTTAGCTCAATCAATTGAACACTGGATTTGGAATTGGAAATAAATTATATCCTGAAGATCACTCACTTAATTTAGAGGTTGAAGAAATCATTTCTATTCTTTAAAATAATTTATTGGGATTGACAGGCTCTAAGAAGATGTACCTTGCCAAACCAAGTATATCTGCAGTAACTTAGGGCATTGTTGAGGGTTGAGCAACCTATCATGCTCATCAGTGAGACTTAGCGATGTAGCCATTTCCTCAAAGCCCTAATGGGAAGGACAGGCCTAGCGGGATGATACCATAAAATGTATGCACGCTTTATGCTGGCAAAAAGCATTCAGCAGTTGCCATTTATTCTACAGGCACATAAGCTGCTGGAGGTCAGAATGCTTTATTTGTTGTCGTTTAAAATTACCGAGGCAGCATTCATCAGGGAGGCAGCAGACAATCACTCTGTGAGGATCACTTCATGCAGAATAAAGCAAAGAACTGGGAAGTGTTTCCCAAATTACTTGGCTCATATAAGCAGGTTAATAAAATGAATGCAATTTAGGAAAAGTACTGAACTGAAATTCTCGTCTGTACAAATCACTGGTGAATGATAATTTGTAAACGAGTTCTGGGTTGTGTTATCTTGAAGGTTTCAGTATGTTGGAATTTAATTCTTCGCATGAATACATTGAGTACTTTCCCCACTCATAAAGCGGAATTAATTTCTTAGCTACAGAAAGTGTCCCACAATGCATTCTTCTTCCTCTAAATCTTTAGATATCCTAAATGGTTTTGTGTTTACAGGAGTAGAAAATGTTTTCTTTTTTAAATGAATTCATAATCTGAATTAAAATGTTAGCTTGGTGTTCACACTTCATAAAGCATTGCCATCTGCCTATGTCATTTGAGACATTTTCACATGGAGAATGATTTCTGAGACCCCCGTTCTTGAATAAGAAGGGATAAAATATTTTGACAAAAAATTCCGATATACAGTCATGAATAGGTCAGAATATTCCTATTAATAAATGGTTTAAATCAGTGAAGTTATTACTTGTGAATGAATGCAGGGAACTGCTGTCAGTTCTGAAATTTAGTCTCCAGCCATCAACCCTGGAGAGGTTTTTTAAATTGGTGAGAACTGTAATGTCTTGCTTGCTCTCATGGGAAATTTTCCAAGTTCCTAAGCTGTTCTCCAAAGGAAAGGACAGGCTGAGGTGCTCATCTTTGATAGATTAGACAGTCTGAGATGCTCAAAGTATGAATGATGCACCCTAGAAAGATTTTGGTCTGTATCAATGCTTAAATCTGATGTGCAAAACAAAGAAAATGTATGTGTTAGGTTGATGTAGTGCTTCTTCATGTTACGACACATAAGAACTTCAAAAAATGAGGATAGTCAAAGAGTGGGATTGCATGGAGGTGAAGGAAATAATCTTTGCCATTGAGAATGAAAGAATGGTGAAGACGGGTTATTCTTTGCAGAAGGGTAGAGGGTATCAAGTTTGATTACACGTCTTCAATAAAAGATGGGGAAAAGAATAAAATAGGGAATTGTAGCATTACCTCAATTGTGGGTAAACTTAGAATATTAACACATCAACTGATCCTTCGTGGAAATAGTTTCTCCCTATTTATTTACCTTCTGAAAATCCCTATTTTGGAGCTTCTTTGAAGTTCCTAAAATTATTTTGAAGTGTAGGAACTATTGTATGAATGCAAGCAAATATTGATTGAATATAAATAAGGCTGCCGATGTCAGTTATTCTGGAAAGGCAATTGAAGCATGGAACAAAAGGGAAAGGAAGTGATCCAAAGGTTATGAATAAGGGCATCCATCTTTAACTGAACCAGAAACATTAACTGTTTGAACGAATGCTTCACAGTTCACTCTTGCTGATTATTTATTGACTTTATACCAATCACTTGCCTTTATAACATAGCCAGCAGTGAACATGAATTGAAAGTTGATCTGATGCCATTGCGCCGATAGTGTAGTTGGTGTGGTCCCTATATAATCCCTGTGCGCTTAAGTGATTGCGGGAGAAACTGGAGTATTAAAATCTCAGGAAATTGCAGTGGCAGTAAAACCAATTGCATAAAGCTCTTATCTGTCAGGCTTGAGTTCAGCTGCTCACAAAAAATATTTTATCTTCACATAACTGCTCCCAAACACACACAAAATACAGAGCTCTAACCATTTAGGTTACAGCATTGGTGTAATATGCTTTGCTGGATAACGAGTATCATTCTAAACATTGCAGCACTCTCTCTTCCAATGCTCCACTGTAAATAACAGAGTGAGTGCCTCGCGGCCATTTTCAAATCATGTACATTTAGCACAACTGAAGGGGATTAATGTTCTACCAGTCAGTGGGGTTTTTTCTGGTCGGCTAGGTATCTGACGCATGCTGAGCAATCAATGGTTTTGGTAACCCGACCTAAATAATAATAGTTACGAATGACATAATAATTCATTATGTATAGTAGAAATTGGAAATAATTCCGAACGTGCCAGATGTGCCAACTGTAATTAAATACTTTGTTACATTCCTATAGCAGTGTAGCTGTTCCACCCGTATCTCTGAAAAGGAAGCTGCATTCTGGCATCCGTACACTTTAGAATGAAGGATGCAATATTCTTTAGAGGAATACCTAACCATTATTATAGCAACAATAATAATAAAATTATAATAGTAATCTTTGCATTTGATAGAGACTCATCAAATTGTCATTGCTTCACAGGATTCACTGTCGAATATAGAGACTGTTTTGTAAGCAAACAAATTACTCGATTAGTGTTCAGAAATGAAAATAGCATCTAATTGTACATATGAAAGACCTAATCTGAATTCAACAATAAGTCAGGTGTCACTTATCTTTTGGCAATTGTACGCTTTTGGAATATGCTACTGAAATCCATTTTAATAGTAGATGTAAAGAATTTGAATTGCAAAAGGTATGTTGAAAACGTAACATTTAGATTTAAATAAAATATAAAGTGTGGGTGTTAACTTTTTTCCTGAGACTTTGATGGCAGCTCCTGTGGTTCTGTGAATACTGATAACATGAGCATAAATAAATCAAAGTCGAGAGAATATCTGCATGGCTGCCTCTCCTTGTGATTCTGATCTTTGCAGCTGTTCTTTTACAGAGCCACTGAAGTAAAACTGTAATGGCATTAGATTTTGATCTGTGAATGTACATATGCGCATGTGTCTAAAATGGCAGTTATTTGCTGCTTTGTGAAATGGCACGAGCTTGCTGGGGGCAGGAAAGAAATTCTTGACTTAAAGTTTGTATTCCAAAAGCTGCAAACTTTACATCTAGAACCCCATAGTCTGTATGATTTTATAAAACAAATACTGATTTTGTGAAATGAACCGAATACTTACCCACACAAAACTTGACATGCCTTCATCCCGTCCTAGTTAGTCTCCATTGTCTACCTGCCTCCCAGTGGATTGATTTGTTTTCAAGATCAAGCTCACAAAACCCTTTGTTCTTGCACCTCCCTGTTCTGCTAAACTCTTCTCAGCAAACACAGGCCCGTTGTCTGTTCCCCACTTCCTCTGTGCTATCGGTGGCAACTGAGCCTTCGGACACTGTGCCCCAGTGCTCTGAAAGTCCCTTCCTCAGCCCCTCCATCTTGCTCCTTCTGTCTTCAAATTACACAAGTTGATGAGGTTTTCTTGTAGTCAGTAGGCAATGCCCAGAACCCAGTCTGGTATTTTGCAGATTAATTTATACACTCGGAAACATTTAAAGTGGAGCAATTAGAGACAATATTTCAGTTTAAAGCTCTGTTTCATAATTTCCACCAATGGCAGCTAAACTAGGTGTTAAATTGGAGGCAATCCATGAGTATTACTATTTCAAGACGAAGCTCATTGTGAAATGCTGATGTGTTTGTTCTATTTCAGGCATTAGCAGCCAATACTATAGCAGGGTTTGCAGTGGCAGAGCCACAAGTCGCCATGTTCTGTGGGAAGCTGAACATGCACATCGACATTCAAACAGGAAAATGGGAACCCGATCCTCTAGGAATCAAAAGCTGCCTGGAAACCAAGGAAGAGGTTCTGCAGTATTGCCGAGAGGTGAGTCTAGGAATGGTTGGTGCTCAAACTGCATAGCAGTTGTGTTGGTTAGAGATGCAGCATAGTTGCATCTGCACTAGGGCTTCTCTTCTGATACTGATAGGTTCTGTTCATAGATTTTTTGCTGGGACTGGCAAGATACGCATGAGAAAAAATATTTAGCATTTTAGCAGATGTATGTCTCAGGCAGTTTTCGGAGAAAATGACTTTAGATATGGGACAAACCATTGGATTGGACTATAAACGAATATTAAATACAGAGGCTATTTATTTTTATGGAATGTGTAAATGATTAAAATTCCAATTAATGTCAAATTGAAGCTTTGTTGTTGTTTAAATGTTTTAGTAAATTTCACATTGATGCAAATGTATTTTTTATAATAATCCTTGCATTTGATATAGCGTCTTATTGTGTGGTTGAGACGTCTCAAAGTGCTTCACAGAATATACTGTAAAGTGGATTAACTATATTTTGTGAACTGATTTATCTTAGGTTTACCCAGACCTTCAAATCACTAATGTAGTGGAGGCGAACAAACCAATCAGCATCGACAACTGGTGCAAGAAAGGAAAGAAACGGTGTCAGGGTCACACCCATATTGTGGTTCCTGTGAAATGTCTGGGTAAGTACAAACCATAACTAACACAAAGGCAAGGAAGAGTGTGTTTTTTTTAATACTGTCCTCCCAACAAATAGTGATCAGCTTCAAAGAGAAATGCAACACTAAAGCTGTTTGCAGTTGGCAAACTGAATTTCAGTTCTATTCGTGGACTGTTGTGATGTGCTTTGTGCTTACTGTTGGGTTGTTATCTTTGTTCTATGGTTACATGATCTGGGCATCAAACTCCTGATATCATTTCATGATTTGACTTTAAAACAAAGCAGGCAAATATGTCATTTGCATCATTGAAACACACTGTGCGCGTTTCATAATGATTAGGTTACCTTCCCATTTTCAACCTAATCATTATGAAACGCACCCAGGATGTTTTATGGCATGTATGTCAGGATCACTTTAGTGTTCACAGTATTGATGACCGACTCCTATTAAAACTACCCTCAAAGCAAACCTACCCAAGTAATAATAATAATCCTTGCATTTGATGTAGCGCTTTCCATGTCTTCTAGACTTCTCAAAGTGCTTCACAGAAGTATAACCTGTAGTTTGTAAACACTGCATTGCCACGATGAAGCGGCAGTGTTCTATCAAATTATGAATCCCGAATATTGTAAAGAAAGATAAGTATACTTACTGGCGTCTGTCACACTTTTGGAGTGTTTTATACTTTAAAACTGCTAATTCAAGGTAGATGTTCATCTGCATTTGCTCAGCCACCACAAACAAATCAGCGCTACCATCCAATGAAGCCCAAAAAAAACTTTGTCCCTGTAATAGCTTTGCTCCATTGGGAGTCATCATCTTCAGTTGCTCTTCCCAGCCCTTGTCTGTACGTGACCTTGTTCTGAGTCAGACTGGAGTTCTTTATCTTCCATTGCTGGCAGCAATCCAAGTAACCCCAGCAATGCACAAGATTGGAAAAAATGATTGCAGTTTGTTTGGCCTTTCCTGATTTGTTTCCATACGCACATTTTTGGAGCTATTTTGAAGTGTAATTAGATTGTCTCGAACAATTTGTTTCCACTATGCTTTTACAGAACTTTTGTGAAAAAAAATTGTTTTCGGTAACATTTGCCTAAGGCCCAGTCTCGGATAGATTATAGACCCAGCGCCTTGGGATGTCCTCCCGACGTGAAAGGCGCTCTATAAATGGAATCTTGTTGTTGTTGTTTTCCAGTTGAATCTCCATTGGTTCTAGTCATTGCTGACACTGCAATAAGTTTTGAAGAGCTGTACTCCTTGAAGCATTATTTGTCAAATAGGGGAACAGGTTAACATTCTAGTACTTGATTGTGGATAAATCAATTCAGATGTCACTTCATGCTTCTGTTTGAACTCTGATCCCAAACTACTGCTTGGTATATTGCTAGTGTTGTGTGTTAGTGTTTGAAGGCTGTGGTATGAATCCCATTGCTTGTGGCTTAGGAAATGGGTTGAAAACTGTTGGATAATTTGAGATATTTCTTTTAACCGTTTGGTGATGGGTTCAGACATAGCAGAAATGCTCAGTATTGGCTTTTTTTGGAAGAGTTTTGAAGATTAGCGTTGAATCCTTTGGAGATTTGTTCGTTAAACCCATCAGCAGCAAATTGCCTTGAGTTAGCACCACTAAAGAGAATTTCAACCATTCTGGATGATTCTTCCCTCCCCCACCATAAAAAGGATTAGTACTAAAGTTTTGGAAGACCTAATTTCAAACTGGACTGACCCCAGGTGTGAGCTTTGTGATGTTCAATATTGTGTGGAGTGATTTTTTTCAGCTGACATCTCTTCACTGTATAGACCCTTTTTCATATTTACTAATAAATAGTAATAAAATCTGTCTGATTGACTTAAACAGTGGAAGTGATTTGGTCTCAATTTCACTTGGTTCATTTCAAGGATATTCTCCGCCATAGTTTCCCATTGAACTTGAGGCACAAAGATTGGATTAAGAGTTTAACCTTCTCTATTGACAGAATGTAACGATTTGTGAAATGGAAAAACCATTAGCCCTCTCAGTGACCTGTGAAATGAAGCGGCCATGTAGCTGTCTGATGTACAAGACTGGATGCGTTTACAAAAAGCTGCTGATGAGGCTGCTGTTATGAACGTCCAAAGTGCAGTATGCCATCTTGGCGTCCAGTCAGTATGAGTAAAAGAACTCAATCATAGAATCTTACAGCACAGAAGGAGGCTGTTCGGCCCATCGTGCTTGTGCCGGCTCTTTGAAAGAGCTATCCGTTTAGCCCCGCTCTTACAACAACAACTTGCACTTATATAGGACCCTGCACACAGGGTCTCAGAGTGCTTAACAGTGGCAGAGCCAGATTCCAAGGCCGGTGGGGGTGGGATGGATGGCTGTAAGCACAGTTGAAGAGCCCTGAACCCCAGAACCCTGTAAAAATTCTTGTCTCCCCTTTGGTTCTTTTGCCAATTATCTTAAATCTTTGTCCTGGTTTAACAACGCCTCCAACAATGCAACGCTCCCCCAGCACTGTATTGGAGTGTCATCTTAGACTGTGCGATTCCCAGTCCCAATGTTGGGCGAGAACACCTTTGAATGTTCTCCTGACATGAGAGGAGCTATGCAAATGAAATCTGTTGTTATTGAACCCACAACTTTCTAACTTGGAGGCGAGAGTGCTACCATTTAGCCATTCTAAGCAGCTATTTGGAGAATGTCCCAGTTGTGGTTGTAGTAGCTTTCTATTGGCTCACCAAAGCCTGGCTCAGTACATTCCATCCCCATTGAGTCCTCTGTGGGTGTTAGTGAATGCCACCTCCTGATTACAGGATTTGTATTGAATGTCATGGATTATTTTCAGTGAGAAACATACAGCGCCTGGCCTTTGCTGTGTTTGATTGTTGTGTTGATTTTCCAAAGTCAGTTTAAAGTGACTTGACTCATTTGTTGAAATGTAATGCTGTTTACAAAGATAGCTAAACTTGATTTCTTCAGCCACAGAGACACAGACCTCTGTCTGATTCAAGTTCTGTACAGAAGTACACTTTTGCCCTCAAATATAATACAGACTCATCCTATGCTGGTTACAGTCTAGTGACCAAAAGTAAATTAAACAAGGATCTGTCAAGTCATTTTATTGGTCTTCTCTGTAACCTTCAGTACTGGTAGCTCCTATTACGAGAAGGTGAAATGTACATAAGACGACTATCCACATATAATTCGTTTTCTTACCCATCTTTTTCTTAGTTTTACATTCATTATTCTGAAGCTATCAAAAGTCAACCATTATGCTTTGACCTGATTAGGTTAAAATAAATGTAAGCAAAAAATGTGTTTTAGACAAGCCACTTTGATCAGGTTTGCAAAGAGAGCAGAGCTCTAATTAACAACCAGAACTTTGGGAACATGCCAAATACTTTAGATTACAAGCTGAGTAGTCTAGGAGTTCTGCCTTTGAGAATGTGCTGGTGTTCTTTTGTGATTCAAGTTGGATTTCCATTTTGGCTTCCTCCCAGCAGTTTCACCTTCTTGTTTATTTCCATTTCCACGATCTTAACCTGGGCTGCAAGGGAACAGCACATCTATTTGTAATACAGTACTTGAAAGTTGTGGAGCCAATATTTTACATAGAATCTTAGTGTACATGCAAAGCCAAAGATCTCTACCTCAGTGACACAAAATGATACGTAAGAACTTTCTGGACAAAAGAAGACCAAAGTCCATCGAGTTCACCTTCCACCATCCTGGCAGCCACATGTTTCCCAAACTATATCCTGTATCCCAAGATAATAGGAACATACTCTTAAATAATGTGCTGGAGATTATAAACCCATGTACAGCTTTTGTAATCTCGTTGCTAAACTTTGTCTATCTCTTTGACAGTAGGTGAGTTTGTCAGCGATGTTCTACTGGTTCCAGAAAAATGCAGATTCTTCCACAAGGAGCAAATGAAGGAGTGCAAGAGTCACCAGCACTGGCAAACCGTTGCCAAGCAGGTAAAAGATTATGTTGTAGTTACAATGAGTACAATATACCTACCGGAGGTAATAGATTGTGAGAATTGTAATTAGAAAGGTTATGTGAAATTGTTTTGTGTACAAGCATAGGGTAAATGTTTTGATAAGGATCATTGTATGTAATAATAACTTGCATTTTCAAAATGAACTGTAATTACTGTGTGGACAAGCAAACATAAACGGGCATGTGTTTGAGCAAAGTCCTGCTAACAGCCAAGAGCAAAATAACCAGTTATTCCAGACGATGTTTACCAGGGTACAGTGAAACAAAAAGCTGTTATTGGATCTTTAACTTGCGTCATCCTAAACAGGCAGAAGGGAACGACAACAAATGACATTTGTATGGGGCCTTTCATGCTTGGAGGACGTTCAAAAGCGCTGGATAGTCAGGGATTTGGACTCGAGCAGGGAGTTGGGATCAGGAGTGGTGGAGAGTTGGGGTAGGAGGGAGACCGAAGGCGCAGTTGAAAAGGAGCGTCTTGAGGTGTGCCTTGAAGACATGAATTTGAATTCCGCTTAATGCCTCATCATTGAAAGCAGTATTTCTGACGCAGAGGCAAGGGCTACCAACCTGGTAGACACCAATTATAAGTACTGTTAAAAATATAGTCTGAAAACACTACACTGAATTGTTTTCAAATTCTGAATCTCCCCAAGCAAGTTACCAATGCAAATGTGATGTTTTCAACAAAATATGAAGTGTATTCAGCCTATACGTCTATTGGTTATGTGCTCTTAAGAGGAAGAATGGGTAGTCCTGTTGTCATTTGTTGTGATTTTGCTAGATTTGATGGTAAAATTCTCCATTGCATATTGTCCAAAATTTTGTGAGGAGGTACCGAGTGGCTGAGCTTTACAATGCTTGAATGCTGATGTCTGCTGCAGGAATAATTAAGTTGATTTATTTGAGTAAATTGTTTGTTTGCTGCTTTGATTAAAATTATGACCACTCACCTGAATAATCAACTTTATTGAGCATCATTACTTCAATAATTTAGTCAGACTTTGCTGCTATTTGTCGCAGTGATTTTTGACAGAGTTGTTGTGTCCAATTAAATCCATTTTCCATTGCTCTGTGTCAGGCCTGCATCGCTGAATCTATGATTCTCCACACCTATGGAATGTTACTTCCATGCGGGATTGACAGGTTCCGTGGCACTGAATACGTTTGTTGTCCTCAACATAAAATCGATGATATTAACTCAAACGAAGATGATTTTAAGGATGAAGATGATTTGGAGGAAACCTTTGCTAATGCAGGGTATGGCTTTACTCTGTTATAATGGCTTTTTGAAAAGAATATTGCAAGTTGAAGAGAACAGGACTGAAAGTAAGGGGGTTAAATTAATTAATAGTTGTTGCTGGTGACAAAACATATTAAATCGATTTTCACACTAGGAAGGTGGTAGGGAGGAGGGGGAATCTGGCAGCATCCCCATTCCTCATCACCATGCAGTGATTCCCTCCTGGAAGGTGTGTGTATGTGTTTATACATTGAGAATGAGATCAAGCTCAGCTGTGATGCCTCAAGGCATTGTCACGCCATTAAATAGCCTCTGGCTATTGTTCACGCGCGCGCGCGCACACACACAGAATGACCACTTGGGAAAGATACCAGAGAGCTGCTGATTCTAGTGAAATGGCAATCCCGTTTATAGTGCTATTTTCCAGAGGTTGAGGAACCACAAACGTTTCTAGTGATACTCCCATCAGTTTCTCTGTACAACCAAGCCTGAATCCGCCAAACAAACGTGATACATGTGAGGGAAGAGGTGGGAGAGAGATTGTAAAATTATTTAAGCTAGAATCTCTTCTATGCTGAAAAGACCATTCTAACCACTCTGCACTGTATTTGTTTAGCAAAGAGAAGTCCACTGAGGTAGAGGAAGAAGCTACAGTGGTGGAGGATGATGAAGATGATCTGGATTATGATTATGCTGATGAAGATGAAGAGTATGATGATGAAGATGAGGAGGAGGAAACCAGTGAGGAGAGGAGTCTCTACAGTAAAAATGTGGTTGATGATGTGAAAGGTAAGGGATGTATTAGGATCAGTAATAATCCTGGTGACTTGGTTGACTCTTCACTGTACATCAGCTGGTGATGTAAAATGAACATTTCTAAGAATACTTTCATTAACTCCAAAGTGTACTTATTATTATTTTCTGTCCAGATCTGCTTTGCACATTGGGGCCCTCCACTTCTACAGCAGATTTCCATTATGTTCTCCTCCTGTGCTTCTATCAGTTCAATTTTTCCTGTAAGAAATCTGAATGATAGATTTCAGAATGTTAACATACATGTACAAAATACTAGGGTTTATTACACCATTGTGAGTTTGATTTGAGACTTGATTGTAACTAACATGTTTATCTGAGCTCAAGAAGACCTTTGGACCATCTATAGGTTGTAATTGTCCACTCGACGTTGGTGATCTCTATGGCTATGGACCACTAACGGATCCAGACCATTCTGCCCCTCTCCACTAGAGTAAATGATGATAATATCTTGGGATACAGTGTATAGTTTGGGACATGATGTGTGCGTGCAACTACCAGGGTGGTGGAAGGCAAACTGGATGGACCCTTGGTCTTCTTTCGCCAAGCAAATTCTTATGTTCTTAAATGGGGTGGCTGTCAGCCATTGTGTAGGCGGCATCTCATGGTGGCGGTGTCATAGCTGCTTGGTTGAACAGTGAAGGCATCAGCTACAGAGACTGTAAGTATCAGTCTCTAAACTCTTTAATCTGCCCTGAGCTATTAGTGTAAATATAGAGCAGTTTTGTAGATCGAGTGTGCTACTCATTTCTACGAATGTGCTCAATCCTGTGAATTTGTAACTGATTTGAAGCCCTTGATATTAACATTGCGTTGTTTTCCTTCTTGTGAACAGTGACATTTACAATTGCATTGTATTTTTGTACCGATGGCAATGCATAAGAATTTAAAATGCTGCTTTTTTTATATATATATATCATATATAATAATATATATGTGTGTGCTTGTGTAGAAGGTTACTCCCAATTGCAGGGCGGATGTTTTAATGAAAGGAAATGTTGTTTTTGTACTTTGAAAGCATGTAGTGCAATACAATTTATATTTATATAGCGCCTTTCACATTTGGAGGACCTCTCAAAGCACTTGACACTGCTGGATGGGCACCCAAGCTGGGGTGGGAATCAGTCCCAGTATCAATCTGCCTCTAGTCACTTCTGATGTTCTGTCCAATCTCCTTCACACAGCTGTCTGCTCGCAGGAGGCCATGACTGGTCCCTGCCGGGCCATGATACCTCGCTGGTATTTCAACGCCAACAAGAAAAAGTGTGTCCGCTTCATCTACGGAGGTTGTGGAGGAAACAGGAACAATTTTGATTCTGAGGAATACTGTATGGCTGTGTGTAAACAAATGAGTAAGTCAGGTCCTCCGTAGTGAGCAGTCCTTGCTCACAAGTCTTGTATCTTGGCTAATCAGAAAATGAATCTGGGTTAGCCAAACCCAACATTTTTTTCTGATTCAGATAAGGATAATTCAATGCCTTATCTACTCTGAGCTTTGCTGTCACTGCTTTCCTGTAGATTGTCCTCCATTCTAGACCAGAATCCGCTGTTGATGATGTCTGTTTCTTAGATGATTTGTCACATTTCCCTCTGTGGTGGTACCTTTCTGTAGTTTATGTGCGCCTTGCTGGTGTGTTACTGTGTGTCCTGATTGACCATTCTCATTCAGAACCTTCCATGTGCCTTTGGTTTGAACTATGGTACTTTGTTTGTGGGGCAATGACTTGTAATGTTTTCTTATCAAAGGTTGTAAAGGTTGTAACTGTTCTGCATACTTTACCATTAACCACTCCAGATATGTGTAATGGTTAGCGTAACTCCCAGATGGTATCACCTTATATTATTTACAGTCACTGGCCAGAAATCAACAGTTGGCATTCCAGTCAGGCATTCATTTACAGGCCAACCCTGTTATTGCACCTTTTTTCTCCTCTTTCTCCCCCCCCCCCTCCCCAATTGAGTGTGGGATTGCTTATGGTAAACCTGGCTTCTTGTACTGACTAGCTGGGCTCACACATCTTAAAATATAGCTGACATATGAATCATTAAGTCGAAGCTGATATCACCTCCATGTTCCAGGATGCGCGCTATCCCTGAGAGAAGCGTGGCTAACATCACTTCCTGTGCATTGCTCACGCACAGAAAGCAACACTGACTTCACTTTGCAGTCATAAGCAGTGATTCGTATGAGCAGTATGCAGAAAGCAACATTAGCATTACTTTCTTGCGCATAACATGTGTCAGGTACAAGTGACAGGGGTGATGCAGTTGCCATTAGATATAACACAGGACCTGAGATGTTAGCCTCAGAAGGCTGCTTTATAATAGTGTTTTCCTGTGTAAAAAAATATGGAGCTTTCAATATCAAAGGATGCCTACAGGGGTGACAACCGTGACATTGGAGCTCAGCTCACTGCAAGCGTATTTTGTGCCGAATGCTTGCAGCTGCAGACATTGACCCAGTTACAGTCGTGCTGTTCTCAGCAGGTTCAAAACTGTTGCTGTGGTGTTGGATATTCCATAGGATGGGCTATGAAGACAAAAGTGGCACAGTCTCTCATTTTCCAATGAGTGATCCTCGAGGTAGAAAATATCGAGTTGTATTCCAGGTATCAAAGTGTAAATTTGAGGGTTATCACTAGAAATAAAATAGGAGCGGTTGGAAGATTTGCCTAGGTTGATTTTTAAGATCTGTCTTGGCCACTTCAATTTTAATTGACTCACGTCAGATTCTGGTTTCAAACATTGTGCTAAACATCACTGGATCCTTTTATAGAGATTCCTGTTTGCGTTAGCTTCTGTTATATGCCCACAGACGTGTGAAGCGTACTCGAAACTAAGAAAAAGAGCTTGACACATTGGTCTCGTATCCTGGAAGAGAGATCTAAGTCAACAATTTCACTTCTGTTTCAGCAAGAAGGGCTGTCCTGCTCGAAATGGGGCTTGGTATTGAGTTTAAGCAGATAAAATGCTCACAGCAGTTCAAGACAGTAGATTTAAGGATATGTCTCTCTCTCGCTCTTCATTGAAGCAATGTCAACAGTCTGGCTATCGTGATCTGTATTGAGGGAAATGAGATCTGTAAATCAGCTCATGTTGCTTTCCAAATGTTCTTTGCTGAATGTTTCTTATTTGACCCTGGAATATTCAATTCATAGACAGAGATGTCCCTTGGTAAAAAATCTTTTGGAAGAACCTTTTGAGAAAATCATTGATCTTTCTTCATCACGCACGTGAAACAGGCAGAACAGAATGTTTCTTTGGTTCCACGTAATGGATATGTGTTGCCCCTTGGTCAAGTCTCACTTTCACAGGTATACACAAAATGGCTGCTGTTCATCTGTGCCTCAAAGCAAGTTATTCTTTATACATAGATAACTGGTTCATAAGTCCACCTACTCAGGAAGAGGCAGCAGATAGTTTTCACTCAGATGTTTCTTGCTGCAGAGAGTTCTAAATTGAAACCTCCCTTTGTATTGCCAGATCTGAAGACTGGTGTCTTTCACAGAAAAATGCTACTTTAACTTGATAGACCCAGACACCTGTTTTTTCCAATAACCTTTGAAATCTAATCTAATATTAAAATTATCACCAAAGCTTCACAGCAGATATGATATTGGTGATTAGGAGAGAGTTTCTGGCATATGTATGCCTTTCTGGTTGGCTAGCTTCTCTGGGAATTTTATCTCAAAAGTGGTTGATAAAGAATCTAAACCAAAAATTGGATTTAATGGCCATTGCTGAATGGCTTGGTTAATAGCCATGTTTAACTGTACTTATAAAGTATGCACCATAGTTACAGATCCTTGCTTGAGAAGTTGAGTGAGTATTGGATTTCAAAATGATCTGAAATTAAAATTTGAGCGTAGTTAAATGAAATTTAATTACCCTACGTGTCAGTTTCTGAATACAGATGATTATGTAGCAATGAATGTCTGAAATTGATGGTGAAAATAACACATTGAGCTTTATTCAAAATCCCCATTGTTGGATGTTATTTTGATTGCACTGTTTTAATATTAAATCAAATATTTATGTAAAATATATTACATATTAATTTTTTTATCCATGAAAAAAGTTGATATTCTGGATCTAATACCTCACTGGGTATGTTTGTTTAGTCTGCTTGTTTTTCTTTCCACCTGTCTCTCTAGTCTCAAAGTATAATCAAAGTTAAATTTTTTGACCCTAAATTTTTCACAAAAGCTTATTAAATTATCTGACTGATAAAATGTGGGATCTCCTGCTAAAATAATGCTTGCTGGGTTCACATACTTGCTTTCTTTACCTCCTTCCTAAACGTCTATGAAATAAAATCAAAATGAGCTCACCCATCTCCAGAATTGAGTCCAAATCCCAGACTTTAAGGACTTTAAATTGAAATCTGTATAACTGGAAATTGCTTAATGGTTTGTCAGTCTCCATCGAAATCCAGAGACTCCAGTGTAAAGTTGAAGCCCCAGTGAAGTGCTGAAGGTGACTTTATTTTCTCTTTTCCAGTTCTCTCATCGTCTCACCCAACAGATGAGGTGGATGTGTATTTTGAGACGCCCGCAGATGAGAATGAGCATGCTCGATTTGCTAAGGCCAAGCAACAGTTGGACGTTCGCCACCGTGATCGCATGGATAAGGTGAGGGGTGTGTGTATGGAAATGGCTCAATTTTTAAGGAATCTTGCAAGAGCTTTGAATTCTGTTGGGGAAATAAGAATTAATTGTTCGATGTCGTGAAACTTTAAAAACACGCAATTGCAAAGTTCAGAATTTCAGAGGGAAAAGGAAATCTGGTGAAAGGCCTTAGAAATCCGTTTCCTGCCCTAAAATATCATGTAAATAGACATCGAAACATAAAGGTATTAAGATTATTATTGTGATAATTACACCTCAAAAACTTTTTCCAAAAATATCGTTAATGCAGCATATTTTTGCAATCAAATGTACTAAAAATATCTTATGAAAGTAAGTCTCTAAAGTTATGAACTACCATTTGCTTTCTCCCCAAATTAGGTGAGAGAAGAGTGGGAAGAAGCAGAAAGACAGGCAAAGAATCTGCCGAAAGCAGAACAACAGATGTTAGTTCAGGTACGTGCACCTACTCTTTTTCTATTCCTCCTCCTTGCTCCTTCCTTCCTTCCTCATCTTCAGATTGCACCTGAAGACCTTCCTCTTCGACTGTGCCTACGGTCACTACCCCCTCCCCAGCTCGGCGTCGTGTTCCACCACTGTCAAGCGCTGTGGGACACTACCTTGTGTGAGGGACGCTGTGTAAATGCAAGTCGTCGCCTTTGATTTAATCTGTCAGAAGCAAGATTATGACCAAAACCATCGTGTTCATGATCAGTGTGTTGGCAATCTGCCTTTCAATTATTGAGTTTCCATCCAAAGCATGTTTTGATGTTTACAGATGCCCACTGTCGACCACCTTACCACTCTTCAGAGAGTGATATCACTTAATTTCCAGACGACACGAATAACTGCTTAATCTATGTTTCGGACTTGATGGCAGGTGCTATCTTCACTGCAGGATATCAAAGGCCTGGTGAAATGCTTACAATTGAACCATCTTGTGTGAATCAAATTGCTTCCCTGTGTCACAACCAGCATAGNTTTTTATTATTATTATAGACTTCTAGCGATATAAAGAGAAGCAGAATGTGATCTTGCAACTCGAGTTGAGAATTTCAGACAAAATCAGAGAGGAAAGCTCTGG
This sequence comes from Callorhinchus milii, assembly GCF_018977255.1. NCBI lineage: Eukaryota > Metazoa > Chordata > Chondrichthyes > Chimaeriformes > Callorhinchidae > Callorhinchus > Callorhinchus milii. The sequence goes on along the minus strand of NW_024704766.1, from coordinate 634,051 downwards.
GATATCGCTGAACGCCTGCAGGCAGATTTGCAGCTTCTCTCTCAGAATGCTGTACTAGCGTGCAGCGATAAGTTTGAAAGTTCTTATAGAATATTACTTCAACAACAACAAGATTCCATTTATAAAGCGCCTTTCACGTCAGGAGGACGTCCCAAGGCGCTGCACAGTTGGGTCATGACCCGAGCAGGGGGGAAATGGTCAGGGTGAGGGGAGGGAGCGAGGAGGGGGAAATGGTCAGGGTGAGGGAAGGGAGGGAGCAAGGAGGGGGAAATGGTCAGGGTGAGGTGAGGGGAGGGAGGGAGCGAGGAGGGGGAAGAGAGTCGAGAGGGGAGCTGAAGGCACGGTCAAAGAGAACCGTGACCACCTTAGAACTTCAAGCAAGTTCTGAGGTGCTTGCTAGCAGCATAGAAGTGGAGGTTGATCTGTACAGGGTGCCATTCATGGCCTCTTGTCCTTCAGCACTTCAAGGCGATGGTGGAGTCTCTGGAGCAAGAAGCAGCCAGTGAGAAGCAGCGGTTGGTTGAGACTCATCTAGCTCGTGTTGAGGCCTTGCTCAATGATCGTCGCCGTGTTTCTTTGGAAAACTATCTCTCCGCGTTGCAGGCGAGCCCACCCCGTGTGAGTACTGGCACCAAATAAAACCAAAAGAACCTCGGTCGATAACCTGGTTGATTCTTTCTGTGTCTTTCAGTAAAAAAAAAGTTCAACTAGATGTACCCAGGAGAATGGTTAATTAACTTTCAAAATAGAGCATCTCAGTAACCACATTTAGTGTCTTCCTTCCGGTGAATCATGCAGTTATCAGACTTGTTTTCTGGAGAGAATTGCAGCTTGTCGGTTCACGTTAAGTATTTTATTCCAAGAACTCACAATTCCCCAGAGAAAGGACTTTGAAAAGTTAGCCTATGTCTGAGAAGGTTGTTGTGGTGACTCCCAATAGGCAGAGCTCATTGCCACCATTTACTAATGTGATTTCCAACAGCCACAAGATGAACATTACTATGGTTTCATATAATATAAGCGCTCTGAGACGCCACCCCACGTCAAATATGCTATATAAATGAAAATTGGTATTGTAACAGCAAATACTGGAAATGTACAGCAGGTCAGCCAGCACCTGGAATATATAGGTTATATCACGTTTGAGCCCCTCCCTCACAAGAACACTTTCAAATAATCTGACTGACCTAGCTTTCTCTCTGGCTGATGTATTTTCTACTTTTATTTTTTTTTAGAAATTAGAAATGTGAGTTTTTTTTTGTTTTAGCTCATGCTACAGTTGACTTCACTTCCAAATGTTTCAAACAATCTGTTGTGACTCATAATTCAACTTAAGAGATTTATCAATTTATATTCCACAAAAGTCAATGTCTCTCGCTATTTCCGTGGAATCCTGTAGCATAGTGGTCAGCTCACTTGCCTCACGAGCGAGAGGCCCCCCGGTTTGATTCCCGGGCAGGGCAAAATGTTGGACGTTATACCAAATATAAGGATTATTGTAATAATTATTATTCCTACACAGTCTCACCGTATCCTGCAAGCCCTGAAGCGCTACGTGCGTGCAGAACAGAAGGATCGTCAGCATACAATGCGTCATTACCAGCATGTGATGGCTGTGGATCCTGAGAAAGCAGCACAGATGAAGTCTCAGGTGAGAAGAATCAACAGCTGGATCACAGTTATCTTTTCTGAGAGAAACCTAAACATCTGTCTGTTTTTCATCAAAAAAAACTTTATCAAAGAAACAAAGACAGATAACTTGACAATTTAATATCTCTCTGAGGGAGTGGGAGGGGAGAGTCAGATCGTTAAATCAAGCTTCATTAAGTGAGTATCTTCTGGAGCCAGCTGTTGTTTACACTGTCCCTAGACATCATTCCATTTGAAATGTTTCAGGAATATATACCCCTTGCTCTGTTTTAAGTTGGGCAAAATATTTCTGGACTGGAAATGGTCACAATAGTGATTGTTTAAGGGCTGGTAAATTTATATGAATTTCTTGCTGAAGTGCAATCAACCCACATACTATTCCCGGTTTCCACATGCTGTCTATTTCTAATTACCAGCACCTTTATCAAAAGTCGCTCCTGTATTCAGAAGAAATGTTTTTAATCGTGGAAATTAATGCACAGGAGACCTTTATCGCTCCTAGTAATCCGTCATCATCAGTGATCTACAGGCCATGCTTATTGTTGTTATGTGGGGGGAATAAACAAATGTGAAAAGCTGAAACCCTCTTACTAGCCAAGTAGGCTACTGATTAAAATTGTGGTGAGTCTCTATTAACTCAAGTAAACGAGTGTTATCATGAGTTGAGCATGATTAACCCTATTTTCTAGGTGATGACTCACCTGCGTGTTATCGAAGAGCGGATGAACCAGAGCCTGTCACTGCTGTACAAGGTGCCATACATTGCTGAAGAAATCCAAGATGAAATTGGTTCGTAAAAGTCAAGTGACTATTGAGATGTTTGTAAATGCATTGCAGTCCTTGATCAAAAGTAACCATATAGACAAAGGATTAGAAGAATGAAGCATATTCTTAAACTGCAGACCACACGCACACAAGGGGCTGCCAAGGAGATGTGTGTTTATTGAAGTGAATATTTCAGCCAATATTTGGAAAGGTTTTTACTTTCAGGCAACACTTCAATTGGTATAAAACTGATCCGCTGCTTCCGAATTGGCCGCCTGTCACCCTGGCTTGTGTGAGAACTCCCATCTCTCCCGTGAGTAACGCATCAACACGCGAGCACTGAGCGTGCCTGCTCCTGAAGGCTAGCCTTGACCCGTGTGAGAAGCAGTCTGCCTCCCAATGGGCGGCGTGGCTTTCTGCCCAGTGTGAGAATTAATTTGCTTGCTAATGGATGTGCCTGGCTTAGCTGAAGGAAATGCATCAGAGAGTTTTAATGTTTGTGCATTTCTACGTGAGGAACACAATAAGCTAAAAGCTCTCCAAACCAAACTGGTAAGCTAAGCCAAGCCGGTTCATGCTTCATTCAGACATCCCCCACACGCTGCTGTTGTGAAGTCCTGTTGCCATTGAGACATCATTTAATAAGTTATTACTATTATTTCACAGTGATGAGATTCTCATTAGTATTAGAAATTGTCTTGGCTTAGACTCGTATGTTTCCCAAGCGTTCTCAGAAGCCTCAAAGTATCATGTGCACCCCTGTTGGCCAGGGAATTATGCCAAAACAGACAAAGGAAGAACATAACCTCCAAAGATAAAGATGCAATGAGCCATGTTGGACACCAAAAGAACAATCTCGTGTACAGAAAGATTGGAGATCTTGAGTGGATTTGATCCGATTTTCTTGGTTGCCTGCAGCTTGCACGTAATTGAGCAGTGTTGGTTTTGAGAGAGACTGATCAGTCTGTCAGGTTATTGTAAGGCTTAGCGCAGCTAGCTTTATCCCAGCCTAACGTGACCGTTTGAAATCTGTTTCTCCAGATGAACTCCTGCAGGAGCAGCGCACCGAGATGGATCAGTTCAGCACTCTCAGCTCCGAGAGCCAGAACTCCATCGAGACTGATTCTGAGGAGGCACCGTATTTTGAGGGCAAACCATTCCGACCTATTCAAGTGAAGACTTTCCCAGTGATCACTAGTGATGAAGGTAGGCATTGCTTGGGGGTCAAACGCTACAGGCAGCGATGATGATCAGCTTACCATTCTATTAATAGGTTGAGATCAATGAAGGCTAAATTGCACACAAAGAAACTGCCCTGTAAGAATTCCAGCTCCCTGCAGTGCAAATTTTTTTAGGCCTTCGTAATATTCCATTTCTCCTTTTTTTTTAATCTCCTCTTTCTTTCACAACCACACATACACCAGCCATGCATGAGCCTTCTATAGATGTAAAAAGGGTTTAATCACACAGACTTTGTTCTACTGTACATTTGTACACCAGGGAGCTTTGCCATTCTCCAGTCGACTCGTTTTTTAAAAATCTCTTCATGACAACATCACAGGTATATTTAAACAACCCAAGCTCTGCAAAACATCGACCAGCTAAATATTCTTTATTCATTTCCCTCAAGGTCTCAGGTAGGTTATTGCTAGTTCCCATAATAGATATAAAGAGACTTCAAGTCTTGAAAGCTGGAGTCCTTGGTGAACGCAGTGAGTAAACTCTGCTGCCTTTCTCTGCAACTTGACTTTTAAAATATTCTGTCAGAGGTAAGAGCCAAATGAAATTAGTTTCAGCAGTCTCCTCTAGAGAACAATGTAATATTCGTCAAGTTTGTAAATATGATTGGATCTGATTACCACTCACTCATGTCTGTAAGAATGAATATGCTTTTTAATCACTTTTCTCTCACTTGTTGATGTAAGGCTCTGGGACATAACGTAAAGACCTGCTCAGAGAACCTGGAACTTTTGATTTCCCTTTTTTAAAATTTCTTGCTCTTCATTATTTGATTTCTCTTAACTTCTTTGCTGCCAGGCACATTGCCGGACTCCTGGCCAACAGCTAAGAAAGGTTGGTTTAAAAACAAATTCCCAGCTGTCATCATATCTTCATACTCATCCCTTTCTCTCTCTGTCTGTCACTCTCTTACCTCAGACAGTTGCAGATCATTGTGTGTGTTCCTGCTAAATTCAGTAAGACTCCGCACAACTAGTCTTCAGCAAGCTGAATAGTTTTCCAGTCTGTGCTCTTTAGATGCTGCTAGTGCATACTTTGTGACCAGTGTGTAGTTAGTGCACTCGACTCGCAAGTGAGAAGACCTGGGTTTAATTTCCGGGCGGGGCGAAAACTTAGGCAAGTTTCCTTACACCGTACACCTCTATTTATCTAGCAGTAAGTAGGAATCCATTTGTTAGTCAATTGGTGGATTGGTTTCTGGGGGTAATAATCCCTCAAAAAAAGTGGTCGCTCAATCCACGACTGTTTGTCGGCTACTGCTGTGTACAGTTGGGTGCCGTGTTTTGCCCACAATATACAGTCAATCCACTTTACTTCTGGAAAGCACTTTAAGGCGTATCAATGACGTGATAAGTAAGGCGCTATATCACATGCAAGATTATTATTGTGTCTGCCCTGGTGGCTTTGGAAAGTGGCCAAGTTGCATTTCGTAACCTTTGAATCTGCCTTTCGTGGTGGCCTGATTCTAAAGTTCACAAATGCATGTGTGGTCGAATACCAATATTACTTTCCCTCTGCTGTTCACAATGTCTACAGTGTGCTGTTTATAGGAAGTACATTCTGAACATTGAACCACCACCTGTTCACAGTGGAAATGATGCAGTTGAGAATCCAAACATTCGGATTAGTTGGCCGACAGCTGTCCTGCATGCTGTAACGGTATCCAGTCCTAATTCTCAAATCCTCGATCCTGATCTCTGGATTTCACCATTAACTAATCCTACTGGAGTGTGGGTGTTTCATCCTAGCAGTGTAGACTGTGTAATGTTGATTCTGACTCCTTTTCTTACAGTATCGTGACCAGACTTGAGATGGATTAGGGCAGGAAAACATGCAATGCTATGACTCATCACAAAGGGTGGAGAGGCAGGGCAGGAAGGGGGCAGATAGTGTGAAACCTTTTGAGATTCTGGAATGTAAACATCGTATTATTCATCACTAGTTAAAGGCTTGTAAGATCACGTTTCCCTCCACGGATGTAGAAAAGGTGTAAACAGATTGGTTTCAATGTAAAAGATTGGTCCTGGGTGGGATAATAATAATCCTTGTATTGATGGGGAGCTTGAGAAAATTTTCCCGAAAAAATTTGTTGTGTGGTGACGGTGTTACTCTATGTTGGGCAGCAGGTGTTTACTCAGTTTTTTTAAGGGCAAGTAAAGGCAGTCAGGGCTGATCATCTTTCTCCTGCTCTCCAGAGGGCAGTGACTGTGTGGCACTTGACCCTCTCTGTATCGAGTTTCAATATTCAATGTTTGAAGGTTGAGTTGTCACTGCTTTGTACACACTGAGGAAAACATGGCAAATGCCAAGCCAGATTGTTAGTATGATATAAGGAGGGCATAGCCTGGCATGAATGAGGTTTGGGCCAGCGTGCGGGGTGCGCATATTAATTGCAGATTAATGGTAATATATTACAGCTAGAAATGCTCTGCACTGATGGCAGAAAGCTTGAGTAAAGCTCCTCAAATTGATCACAATGATATGTGTTAACCTGAGTTAGTGGTAGCAACTCCCGCCTCTGAATCAGAAGGTTCTGGGTTCGAGCCGCCACGTCAGAACTTGGAATCACATTGTCTAAGCTGATGCTCCAATGCAGTGCTGGAGGTGTGTTACATTGTCGGAGGTGTCATCATTCAGATGAGAGTTAAACTGAGGTTCCATCTGCATGTTCTGGTGGACGTTAAAGATCCATTGGTACTATTCAAAAAGAGACGGGAGTTTCTCCCGGTGTCCTACGTAGGGATATGGGAACAGGAGTAGGCCATTCAGCCCACCATTCTTTGAGTTTCCTGATACTATTGATCATATCTGAATTGTGAAAAGAATCATCTCCTTTAAAGTCAGAGGTGAGAGACAGTGACTTGATTCACCAAACTCCCACCACACAACATTCATATATCGGTTTAGAAAACATTGTGTTCCATTGAATGTTTTAGTAATTGTGTGTACGTCCTGTGTGTGCTTTTCCATCTAAACATAATGCAAAATGGAGTGTCACCTCAGCATTGCCAAGAGAATAACTGTGTGCTGTTCTCGACAGGTTCCGCAATGATCGATCCTGATGGCCTGATCCCTGATGGCATGGCAGTCAGCAGCGATGAGAAGAAGATTAACGAGAATGTGGTAGGTTGACGGTTGTTGAAATTGCTGAAAATTAAATTGTTGGCTTGGATTGACAGGGCATTTCTGAGGCATTAGAATTTTCGCGCTTCCAGCCTCTCCTTTGCCCTTTAGCCTTTCAGCGAGATGACATGATGACACCTGAGGTTTGAGTTTCTGACTTCAGGAGAAGTGAAAATCAATGTAAAGCGGTCACACAGAATGTGGTCACTGGGTACCAAGAAATCTCTGCATAGGACAAAGTGCTCCCTGATTTTCTTGTTGTGTAACTTGTCTTAACCTGCAATGTGTGCAATGCACCTATATTCACAGAACAATGTGGCAGCTCTCCAGGGGACCGGTCCAACTAGTTAGCTTGTATGTGCAACATTAGCTTCAATTTCTGATTCCCTTTTGTTTTCCAGGTGATTGATGAGACCCTTGATGTGAAGGAACTGATTTTCAATGCGGAGCGTGTCAGCGGGGTGGAGGATGACATGGTAGGCACAGGGGGCTCCTGCTGGGGGGGCTGGTTTGAGTTGGATTGGATCCAGAAGGTAGATTGTATCTTTCTGCACGATTACCACAGAACCTTTCTCATTATATAAAGAAATCTCTGCTTTGTGGAAGTTTAGCAGTGATAAGTACTCGGACTGAAACTGGTTTGGAGTTTGTGTCGCTCGATCGTTCAAGTGTAAGCTGAAGAAAAAAGGAGGAAATGTTCAGACGATCTACCTTACACTTAGTTTACTTTAAAAGATGTCACTATTTGGCTTCCCCAGCCCTGGTTTCTCCCCCAGTATTATTTTGGTACATATTAAGACTATGTATAACCTGATAAATCAAATCTGCGCCCCCACCGCCCCACCATGGCCAACGTCTGCAACGGTATACTGTCATTTTTAACTGGTTAAACTCCAGTAGTACTCCGCGCTCTGGGATCCGTAGACTTTGGCTCTTGCCAACCAGCACCTGAACTAAATGGGGAAAAGACACAGGCTCCAGAGGTTTGGATGGCCTGGAGCTTGTGGAGGGAGGGTGGAGCTGGGAAGACTGACGAGCAGAACAGGGTGTTGGAAACTTGGCTTGGGACAGACTTAGTGCATTACTCATCAAAGTGCACATAAATGACTGCCTTTAAAGTAGCTCTTTTCCCAAGTTCATATTTCTTTTTTTAGGTACGGTGTTAACTGAATTAGAAACCATTTCTGATGTCCATCTACTCTATTCTCTTTTTATTATCTTGGATGCATTCCATCTGGCCATCATGTCTTTTGCATAGTTTCCTGCTTTATAATTTAATTTTTTTTTAAAGACCATTCAATTACTGATCAGTTTTCCCCATGAGCTAACATTTATCCTGAGCACTGTATTTAGGACAAACACAGCCCTACAAGCGAATCGCAAAAAAAAAATATTGACTATTTAGCTATATACAAAGATTTATTTTTTTATACTCAGTCAAAGAATCAAGTCCCCAATCTCTGTTGTAAGATTTAATTTATCCTTTCTGAATTCTTATAAACAGGCTTTTCTTTTCCTATTCAATCTTCCTTCATAGACCACTTACTGAAAGCTTGTAAGCCTATTTTTTTCCTGCTGTGCTAAATATTGTTTATGGTGTTCAATTTGCAGCAACATTATATACGAGTGGAACCTTTTTGTCCCTGTATTCCTCTCCTCTGATATTTCCCAGTTCATCTCTTTCTCCCTGCGCTTTCGGGTTGAGGAAGGGGGAAACAATTGGTAGCAAGAGAGAGTTGTAAGAACCAATGCAGGTACCAGATGCAGTGGAGATTATACGTATGTTCCCTCGTGACTCCTATCTGGCTCTGTTCGCCCGCAGTGTGCACGGCTAAAGCTTTCTCTGTTTGTCCAGGATCCCGAGGGCGCTCTGAGAGACGACTTCAGCTTCAGCAGCAGTGCTCTAATTGGCCTGCTGGTGATTGCTGTTGCCATAGCCACAGTAATTGTCATCAGCCTGGTTATGCTACGGAAGAGGCAATATGGTACCATCAGCCATGGGATTGTGGAGGTAAGAGAAAGTGTGTGTGTGTGTGTGTGTCAGTACACTGTTGTTGAGCTTCCACGGTACTGGTTTGTATGCACAGAAGCCTATTGTCTCACTCGGGGTAAAATTTGCCTGAAACATTCCTTAATCCTAGCTCAAGGTGATGCCCTCCACAGTATTGGAAAGGAACAGGAGTAGGCCATTCAGCCCCTCGAGCCTGTTCCGCCATTCTATAAGATCATGGCTGATCTGTACCTCAACTCCAATTACTTGCCTTTACCCCATATCCCTTGATACCCTTACCTGATAAACATGGGAGTCTCTGCTGCTTCCCATGCTCACCAGGACTTGGGTTGAGATCAGTCATTATTGTACAAATATGGTGGGAGGGAGAGGGTGAAAATCCCGTTGGACTCACTTGGGCCAGAAGTTGAGAGGGTGGAGGGAGAGGGCAGGGGAGGAGAACTTGGGGAGATGTCAGGAGTAGAGTGAGGATTATTTAAAAGGTAGAACAAAAATCTTGAGCACAGTCCAGTGGGATGGAGGGGTGGGGGTTTAGGGAGCCAGTGGACGAGGATGATGAGTTGGACAAGTCTGGTTTTGTTAAGTAAAACTCTGTTTGATTGATTCCCAGGTTGATCCCATGCTGACCCCAGAAGAGCGCCATCTGAACAAGATGCAGAACCACGGGTATGAGAACCCGACTTACAAGTATCTGGAACAAATGCAGATCTAACTCTAAAGAGCTGAGGCCGGCTGATGCACGGAAAATCAATCAGCCAGCAAACTACTGACCTATAATGCTAGAAAGCTCCATCTTCACACACGTACACACACAGACACACACATACACACACACAACACATCTCCAGAACATAAACACTTACTACTGTAGATTCTAAGATTCCCATTTTTTTAAATGGGTGTGAAATGGTAATATACAATATATGATGTATAATCTTAGGATATTCTATTATCTGGTTACAAATATTTGATGAGAACAATAATGATCTAGCAGTTTCCTTTTTAAAGTCTTTTAAATCTGTTTTATTTTCTGTGCGTCACAAAAAGATCTATCTATAAATTGAGATTGTTGATTTCTATCTAATAGAGAGCTGTATATGAAGGGTATTTGTACTGATTTATGTAACAAACTTGCGGCATTTTCAGCTGTAAATCTGCATTTAAAATGGGTAACACTGTGATAGGCAGCTGAAACGGAGGTAATGATTCCATTTCTCATTGTGCGTCTGTCTGTCTGCTCTGCTTGTATATTCACATTGGGATCCAGGCATTTACTGAGGTTCTGGTAACCTCTGGCTTCTCTTCCCCCGCCCTCCCCTCACCCTGCACATTCCTTATTTGTTCTGTCAGAACTATGCACATTGGTTTCAGTCGTATTGCTGTGGTAGCTGTAATTTGCAGGAGTCCCAAGGGCAATCGCATCAATAAACACAACTACTACTTCCATAAACAAGGGCTTCTTCGTCATTTCCTGGGTATGGAGTGTGCGCGGTCAGAACTCCTGGGCCTTAAACATTCACCTTTCATCTCGGTTTCAGAGCCTCGACTTTCCGATGGGCTGAATAAATGAGTCTTATTGTTTCACTCACTCACATGTACTTAACTGAGAGAAATAGAATTCACAACATCCATTGTCCAGAGCAGCCACCGTATTAACATAGAAGTCTGATATAGAGAAATATATAGCTGCAAATCTCCCAATATTTAGCACATTAAAGAATGTTGAATGGGGCAAGTGGGGTGGGGGAGAAAATAAATGGTTCCAGTCTATAAATTTGGGAACCGGATTGATCTGCAAGATTTGTCAAATGTCTTACTAATCTTAAAGAAATCTGAAAGATGAGAGGTAAGTTTACCTACGTCCCCTTTATGTTGGCTCCTTTTTGGGAATGTACTTCATTACTAAAGTATTGCCAATAATGTGTTTTGTTGGCACAAACTAGATTATAATCTTTCTGTAAAAGCTCTTGACTGCGGGTCTCAAATATATTTGTTCGAGTTGCTTGATCAAGGTTTTATGTCGGGTACGTTTTTGTGCATTTCTTTGCTTCAGTGGATGGCTCAAGCTCTGCTGAGCTGACAAACCATCCCTTCCTATTTCCCTAAAGTGTTGGTATTTTTTCCACTGATGCAAACGTGTTTCACCTCTCAGAGAGCGACTCGGAAGTTACCAGTTTTTTTCTCTTAGCCCTTGAAGCAGTCAACCTGTTGCGGTGCAACAACTTGTGTTTATATAGCGCCCTTCACGCAGGGTAGCATCTTGAAGCTTCCCTTGTCTTTCAAGGCCCTTCTCGAGGCCTTCCTCTTTGACGGTGGCTTTGGTCATCTCCCTGCCTCCAACCCTTGGCTCCCAGCCTTCTAATCTCCATCTTGGGTGCGAACCCTTGACTGTCCAGTGCCTTGGGACGTCTCCTGAAAGGTGCTGCATAAATGCAGTTGCTGTACCCAGATGTCACACACGCCCTCTGGAATTCTGGTTGAAAGGTCGATTTGGTGAGGTGGAGTTCAGGTGGGGGATTGGGGTGGGGAGCGTAACGCATATTGGGTTGTGCACAATTGGCTGCCGCGTTTTGCCCACAAAATATACAGTCCATTCACATTAGTGTATTTTGCAAAGCGCTTTGAGACTTCTCAAAGACATGGTTAGGCACTATACCAAATGCAAGGATTATTATTTCCTTATTAAAGAATTCCTTTAGAAATGTTGTACATTAAAGCCCCGTACCCCCCATGTTTTTGATCTTTGTGGGAGACTCTGTGGTTCGGGCATAGGAACATAGCTGGTTGTGTTTTGGTTTCTCAACTTCCCTGGGGTTGGAGCCAGCTGTTGGCAATGCTGCTATCTCGGCAGTCTCCCAGGCTGTGTGGTGTGACACACTGAAAGAGTGAATGCTTCTTTTGTCAGTGGGGGAAAAACAAATCTAGGTCACACAAACAATTTGGCTTCATTTCAAACACTGGAATTCTACTTATTTTTTTCCGGAAGGATTTTGAGATACTTAATGAGGCACGACTCTGCCTCCTCTCTCTCTCATTGTTGTAGCAAATATCTAACTGCATATTGAATGCCTTACGGGTGGGTGGGGGGCGACGGAATTCTGAGCTGAATAGATGGAGAATATGAATAAATATCCGATAAATATATTTTATCCTTCCACAGCCTCGCCCTCACTCTTCCGCCCGGCCGCTCCCTCCACTCAGTGAACACCAGCCCACCTCCCTACTTGCCCCCGCTCGCAGGAATTCCCTCTTGAAGTCCCTCGTCCCCTCCCTTCCCACCTTAAAACCTATCATTTCAACCCTGCTTTCAGTCACGTTTTCTTTCCTCCTCCCCTCCAGCTTGGGTGCCCAGACAACTGTAAAACATTTTTGAGACGTCCTCCTGGCATGAAAGGCACTACGCAAATGCAAACTTGTAGAAAGTAAATGAGACTTACTGAAAAAATAACTACTTGCCTTTACATTACTCTTCACATAAGGTAAGCTCTCGGAGCCTGCAAACTGGCAGAGTTGGACACCAAGCAGGAGAGGGGTGGGGGTGGCATTATTATTGGCCTTATTGCCCCCTGAGCTTTGCCAATACTCCTGATTACTACCTTTCTCCTCTGCTAAAAGGTGAGCGAAGGTACAATGCCACTATTGAATAGCCTTCCGACACTCGTTGCGAAAGTTCACATGTGGCATTAGGCATTTGGTAATGGGGTCATTAGCATTCATGGGATCACAGCCCAGTTCTGCACTGAAGTGTCGAGACCGGACAATGAACTCAATGTGCCACACCCAGTGTGAGAGGAACAAGCTATGAGCACTGATAGCAATATGCATCAGAAGGATCATAGAATCTTACAGCATAAAAGGAGGCCATTTGGTCCATCGTGCATGTGCCAGCTCTTTGAAAGAGCCACCAACTCCCCCGCTCTTACCCCATAGCCATTTTTCCTATTTAAGCACCTATCCAAATCCCTTTTGAAAGCTATCAAACCTGCTTCCAATCTGATCTTCTGTAGGAGTATCAAATAGTAAATGGAATTGAGGTCTGACGAACGGTTATCAACTTGAAACGTTGACTCACTTTCCTCTCTCCATAGCTGCTGCCTGACCTGCTGAGTGTTCCCAGCGATCTCGTGTTTTTATTTTGGATTTCCAGCATCTGCCGTATTTTGCCTTTCGGAAAAAAAGTTAACTCAGAACAATACTTCAGGATGCACTGAGAAAATAGAACAAGAGGATACAGGTTTAGATTGCAAACAGCAATTCCAGAACCCAGGAAATTTATCATTACCCAGAGTGGAATTAGCGACTGGAACAGGTTACCGGGAAGTTGTGGTTGAGGTCGGTATATTGGGACTCATTTAAAAAAACAGCTTAATGCTTTGGTGGGAAGATGATTGGACAAGTATTCTGAAAGGATGAGATCAAATGGGCCAAAGGGACTTCTTATTCATCCAAACTAATCTTGTCATCGTGACTTTGAGCTCACAGTTGAGCCTGACACTACAGTGCAGTGCTGGGCGGAGCCTTTCACGTGAGACGTTAAACCAACTTGGGTATTGTGAGAGGATCTGGGAAGATTTGTTGGGTCACTGTGCTGTCTTAATTTCCTCTTTATTTAGCAATTAGAATTTACAGCTACAAATTCCTTAGTGCAAATATAAGACAAGTGGTTGGACTTGGGAGTGGTTTGTTTTTGGACAATGAAGAAGAGAATGATCCGTGCGGATACATTTTCTCTTAGTTCATCGGAGTGTGGGGCTCAGAGAAGACTTTCAGATGGAGAATTGTCCACAGCCTTGGGATGTCTTCCCGGTGTGAGCAGCATTATATAAATGTTATTTGTCGTTGGCTATGAGACTTGCTTCAATTGGAATCTCCTGGTCAAAACCGTTGCCAATTCTTGGTCAGCGAAGTTTCTGCCCCACTTCGTGTTCATCTTTTCTGGCTGCCTAGAGAAACAATCCGCATTTGCCAGTAATTATTGGGAACACTGGTGAGATTACAATATGTTAAGGTACTATTGGAACACCTCCATAAACTGCTTTGAGAATCAGCATTTCAGAGGAAATACTGTCCTCTGGTGACAGGTAACAGTACAACAGCATGAACGCAAAGGCACAGCTGAGAAGGTGGGTTTTTAGCCGCTTTTGGATACAGGTGGAGAGGGGTGAGAGTGAGGACTCAGGGGAGAGTGGTCCAGAGGGTGACAGCTGAACCACCAAAGGTGGTGGACACACAGCAAACCTGAGTCCGGAATGGAGAGGCCGAAGAGACAGTGAGGCTGGAGAAGACCAACAACAAATGACATTTACGCAGCACCTTTTATGTTGGGAGGATGTCCCAAGGCGGACAGTCGAGGATTTGCACCCGAGCTGGGGTTTGGGATCGGGAGGGTAGGAGCATGGCCAAAGGCACGATTGAAGAGGAGGGTCTTGAAGGGGGCGAGGTAGAGGAACTGGGATCGAGTTCCAAAAGGGTGGGGGCAGGAAGGCTGATGGTGGGGAGGGCAGAGAGTGGGACATGGAGCCCGCTTTGCGGAGTGGTCTGAATGGAGTTAGCAGGTCACAGAGGTAGGGAGTAGCACACAGGCAATTTACAAATACACTGTCAATTCATTTTACAGTATATTTTGTCAAGTGCTTTGAAATATCTCAACAACGTGATAAGGCACAATATCAAATGCAAGGATTATTATTAATTGTTGGTGGGTTAAAAAAACGGAATTGGTTGGGAGAGCGCCAGCGAGGGAGTGAGCAATAGGCGTCAATGAACTTGGTAAAGATCCTGGCACATTTAAATAAAATACATGCAGCAAAAATCTCGCTCGAAAAATCTTCTTCAATCAGGAAACCCACAGAGTCTCTCTCTCTCTCTCTCTCTCACTCACATCACTTTAAACCAACGTCAAACCTCAACGTTGTGGGGGCGGATTTCAGTTTGAAGTTTCACTTTGAGGTTTGCTTTGAAAAGTTTTCCCAAATTGTTGTAAGAATATATAAACTTTTCCAAAACTATATTTTTGTATAGCACCTTTCACGTCGGGAGGACGTCCCAAGGCGCTGGACAGTGTACAGCATTTCAGGGGCGGGAGAAGGGAGGGGAAGGGGGGTGACCAATGGCATGGTCGAAGAGGAGGGTTTTGAGGCGGGACTTGAAGGAGGCTAAGGAGGGGGTGAGGCGGAGTGACTGGGGGATGGAATTCCAGAGGTTGGGGGCAGAGTGGCTCTCCCGCCAATGGTGGGGCGGGTGGGTCAGGGGACGTGGAGCAGCCGGAGCCGGCTGAGCGGAGGGAGCGGGCGGGTTGGTAGGGGTTTAGGAGGTCACAGAGGTAGGGTGGGGCGAGGCCATGGAGGGCTTTGTAGGTGAGGACCAGGATCTTGAACTGGATCCTCTGCAGGATAGGGAGCCAATGGAGTCGGGCGAGAGTGGGGAAGATGGGGTCACGGAGTTTGGTGCGGGAGGGAGGACACGGGCTGCAGCCGGTGGACCTTCACTTCCCAAACAAAAAATAACTTTTCCAAAACTTGTAAAGCAAACAAATAACTCTTCTAACACACAAAAAAAAACACTTTCCCAACGTATCTAACACTAAAAATATCTTTTCCCAAACTTTCTAACGCACAAACAAAAACTCTTGCAATCTAATTTTCCATCAGTTTTTTTTTGTGATTTTTTAAAAAAATACAGTATATCTTGTTTCTTGGACATAGTAACTGTTTCTTCCCGAACTAAGTCGCTCCCAAGTGTTTTGGCCCTTTTTTTTTCTAGGGTTGGATTTGGTTCCCAAGTGTTGGGTGAAGGGAACACACACGGTCTCTGATTGGAGGCTGTACCTTTACAGGTAAGTTACTTTACTTCCTGTCACATGAAACTCCGTCACCTGTTTCATAGATACTCAGAACCCCACCCGTGAAGAGCCTGAAACTGGACAGAAAAGAGACACACAAGAGAGAGAGACACACACACACAGAGGGAGAGAGAGACACACACACACACACACAGAGGGAGAGACACACACAGAGAGAGGCAGAGAGACACACACACAGAGGGAGAGAGAGACACACAGAGAAACACAGAGAAAAGAAGAGGAAAACTCAGATCAGGGACTGGAGCTCAAGTTGCGTCCATCAGCTTCACGTCCATTCGCCACAATGCTCGGATCCAGAGCGACATTCGACACCAAGAGTGATGTGAGTATATATGTGGTGTTGCTGTGATCGTCGTCAGCCACTGCCTCCAATCCGCTTTTTTTTGGCTGTGGATATTTTTCTTGAAGTCACCTGTTTAAGAGCCCTAGTGACCAGGAAGTGTGTGTGTGTGAGTGTGAGTGTGGCAGCGCCCAGGCTGTTTACCACATTCTTTGGTGAAACTCCTTGGGTTTTTGGGGGAGAGGGATAAGGGAATGTTTTAGATCAGATCTGATCAGAGCACTATTTCTCTCTGAATTGTGTTCCTAATCTTTCTCTCTCTCTCTCTCTCGCCTCTCCTTGTTCTGTTCTTTTCCCCCCACTTGAAAAATTGTAATATGTGCTGGGTTAAGGTGTTGGTTAATCATAAGCCAAACTCTCAACGGTTTCTCCCGCCTTACGATTTATAGCCAAGTAACTTGTCTTTTACTGCTCCGCTATCAGTGGCTGCGCTCTCAGCCACCTCGCCCAGAAACTCTGGAGCACTCTCCCTCTATCCCTCCATCTTGCCCCTTCCTCCCTGAGCTTCAGGTCGCACCTGAAGGCCTTCCTCTTCGACTGCCTACAGTCACCCGCCTCCTCCCCCCAGCTTGGCTCTGCTAATGTCAAGCGCTCTGGGGCGCTACCCTACGTGAGGGGCGCTGGATAAATGCAAATTGCTTTCGTTGTTGCTCGATACCAGTGTTTCGGTTCCTGTTCTGAGACAGGTTCACATCTGGTGTGTTTGTCCGCACACCAGGGACGGAGAGAGAGAGAGAGAGAGAGGGTGGGGTGGCGGTGAGAGTGTGGACCTAATCACAGCAAACCCCGGTTGAAGCAGAACGCACTAACGTGTTTAAGAGGAAGCTTGATGCAGACACAAGGGAGAGGGGGAATGGAGAGGGGAGCAGACAGGGATGGATGGAATCTCTTGTGCAGTATAGACAATGGAATGGACGAGTTGGGCTAAATGGTCTGTTTTCACCGTCTTGTGTAATTGTACGTGCCCTGACACAGAGAGCGGGTGTGTAAGAGAGCGTGTCAGCGTGAGAGAGTGTGCGCACGTATATGACGGAATGGGTGAGTGTGAGAGAGTATGTGTGTCTGAAGGAGGAAGGAGATAGTAATAATGATGATAATAGTAATAATCCTTGCATTTGATATGGCACTTTACACGTCTTCTCGACGTCTCAAAGCGCTTCACCGAATAGATGGAAGAAAACAGACTAATTGTTGTTGATGTTCCAACGTTGGAGGAGAAAGCCGGTGGCATCAACAGGAAATGAAAATGTTCAGTTCTGAATGCAGTTGGCAGTTATTGAGGCTGAGACTATAATAACAGTAATAATAATAATAAATCCTTGCAGCACGTCATGTGGACACCTCAAGCCACTTCACAGGATGCACTTTAAAGTGTAGTGACTGTGTGTTTTGTAGAAAAAGTAGGTGATATTAGAACGGGAATTCGATTGGTAATTGTTGAAGAACAGATTATTAGGATATAATAATCTTCGTATTTGATGTAGCGCCTTATCATGTCCTCAAGATGTTTCAAAGCACTTCACAGGATATGCTGTAAAGTGATGTGACTGTATTTTGTGGGTGAAATGCAGCAGCCAATTGTTCATAGCAAATGTGCCACAAACAGTCGTGGATTGAGTGACCAAATTATTTATTAATTTATTTATTTTGGAAGGGATCATTACCCCCCAACTAACAACTAGGTTCCTACTTACTGCTCGGTAAACGGAGGGGTGTGTGTGAAGTAAGGAAACTTGGGAATTGAACCCCTTGCTTGCGAGGCAAGTGCTGAAATCACAAAGCTACAGGACTCTTTGAAGGTCATTCGGCCCATTGGGTCTGTGTTGGCCCCCTTTAAGAACAAAGCGTTCTTTTCCATTTCACTGCCTTGTCAGAGAGCAGAGTGAAAAATCCTAATTCCCGATCTGTCAGTGTTGAAATAATGTAGGTTTTGAGGAGAGTTTGAGGAACTTGTGGCATTGAATATGTTCTGAAATCGTAACCCTCATTCAAGACCATCTCCCTCTACCTCCTACCCCACACACCCAATCTCTTACCCTACTTCCCTGCTTGGGCTCCCACTCGATCTCTCTCTGAAGCACTTTGAGACGTCTCCCTACGCTAAAAGTGTAGTCTCAACGCAGTTGTTTTGCCTCTTATTGACCATCTACTTTCTGTTGCCGCTCTTTGCTTTAGGGAGTCAGACAATGACAGGGGTAGGAGGGCAAGGGTTCGATTTGGGGCACAGAGAGAGAGACAGGAGGTATGGCCCACAGTGGTGTGGGACATATGGCCCACAGTGTCAGAGGCCTGTGAGAGTGGGAGCAAGCCAAGCTGCAATGGCGACCACAACACTGCGAAGATTCAGCCAAGCCGTGAGTAGGAAACAAGAGTGACAGATTGTGACACTCTCAGTCAGGGTGGAGCAGACAGAGGCACAGAAGCCAAGAGCGAGTAAAGTCTCAATTGGTAAAGCACGAAGGAATGCTAAAGAAGGTGAGGAGTTCTACAGGTTGGACGTGCTGACTTGCAGGAGGGTGTGTAATTGGAGCCAATGTGTTTTGGAGCTGAAAGGGAGAGAAGTGTGAGATGTTTTCTGAAGACATTTGTGAGCTTTTCATTTAGGATAAACCTATAGTGTGCTACAGGATTAGAGTGTATGTAGGATCCTGTAGCTTATTGGTTCGCGTGCTCGCCGTGCAAGCAAGAGCACCCGGGTTTGATTCCCAGGCTAAGCGAAACCTTAGGCAAGTTTCCTTACTCCACATGCCTCTGTTTACCTAGCAATAAGCAGGAAACCGCTTGTTAGTCGGTAGGCAGATCACTTTTCCAGGGGTATAAGCCCTTTTTAATAATAATAATAATTTGGTCAATCAATCTAGAACTGTTTGGGGGCCACTGCTGTGTGCAATTGGCTTCCACGTTTCGTCCGCAGAATATACATTCAATTCACTTTTGCAGTATATTCTGTGAAGTGCTTTGAGACGTCTCGAAGATGTTATCAGTTGCTATATCTATCAAGTTCAAGGGTTATTATTCTTCTCAGTTTCCCCTCATCTTGTTCTGCTGACTCACCAGTTTCTCCTGTGCATGGAGATTTTTGCTGTGACGAAAGCTGTGAGCGAGCTATCGTTCTTGTTATTTCTGGATCGATGATTCACTGCTGTGACTTGAGCAGGAGCTGTTGCCTAAGACCAGTCTGTGGGAGGGAGGTTCTGACGAGCTCCATTTCACTGCAGCACAGCCACTTGGCAAACGTTGCAGCAACTGAAAGTCTCAGTGAACCCATCCTCGGGGAAACACAGTCCAGAGGGCCAGTGAACCTCTACTTAAAGTCTAGCCAGGAAATTGAGAGACAAGTCCATTCAACCGTGTTATAACACAGTCAACAACACCAAACTCCTATTATTATAATAATAATCCTTGCATTTGATGTAGTACCTTATCACGTCTTTGAGATGTTTTAAAGCGCTTCACAGGATGTGCTGAAAGTTTCAGTGACCTTGTGCTTTGTGGGCGAAACGCGGCAGCCAATTGCACACGGCGACGTCCCACAAACAGTGGTGGATTGAGTGACCACATTTTTTAAAAAAGAGTTTATTACCCCCTGGAAAGCGATCTGCCAATCGACTAACAACCTTTCCTATTCATCCTCACCCTCTCTATAAAGAGCGAGGGGTTGGGGTAGAAGCTGCTGGGAAGCGATCTGGAGTTCAAGAAACCAGATTTATTGGCACACACAACTGGGCAGCTCATTTTGGCTGCCAAGTGAATACAAACGACTGATATATAAAAAAAGATGTTTGTATCTACAGAAATCCACAGGGTTTTCAAGTGCAAATGTGCTTCCATGAGTTCACCGAGTTTCATTTTGTTCAGGTGGAGGTCAATGATCTTGTGGGGCTATTGGAAAAGAGAAGGGAGTTTCCCTCTCTCTTTCTCTCTCCTGTGTCCTGGCCAACAATCCCCACCCCCTACCTCAATAAAAATTGGTCACTCTCGCACACCATGGCTGTTTGTGGGACACTGCTGCCCACAAATTGGCTGTTGTGTTTCGCCCACAAAATAAACATTCACTTTTGGTGGTTGTGCTTTGGGTGTGCTGCCCTGGTGTGAGCTCTGTGCGGAGCCCGGCTGTGCTGCTGGGCTAACCACTAACCAGTGGGTTTAGCTCAGTTGCCGGGCTGGTTCTCGGTGCACGTCCACACAGGCCTGCGCGAGCAGTGCATACAATGGGCGACACGTTACATGTCTGTATGATTGTTCAAACCCTGACTGACTCTCTCTCTCACTCTCTCTCCCCCTCCCGGCCTCTACTTGCATTGTCACAGTTTGTCCCCCGTCTTGTCTTCCTACACTTGACACTCCACTCAAATACTGTGCAAAGCTCTGAAGTGTATCTCTCTCCCACTCACTCCACCACTCACCCCTTTCATCTCCAGGACCTTTACTCAAATACAGAGGAGTTTAGTCCCATCTCTGCTCCTCCTTCCACCCCCATCCCCTACCCCACGAGTCCCATCCAAGGCAACACCCAATTTTCTTGAGGAGGTTTATTTGTACTGGCACGGAATTCTCCTTGTTCCCTCGCTCGCTCCTTCCCTCCTTGTAGTTGCTTTCAGAAATTTCAGAACTATCTCCCTCAACCCCTCCGCCTTGCTCCCTTCTTCCCCATTTTCAGATCACGCCTGAAGACCCTCCTCTTTGATCGTGCTCACGGCCACCTCCCCCCACCCCACCCACCTCCCTCCGGCCTGACCGTGAAGCGTGAGGAGCAAGTTGTGTAAATGCAAGTTGTTGTTGTTTGATGACGGCTCCTGTTTGTGGGGTGTTTTGTGTGCAGGAGGTGAATGGCCTGGCCGAACAAGTGGAGTTCCTGCCAGCGAGTAACCAAAAGAAGCTGGAGAAGGATGGACCCAAGAGGATGTTGTTGATTGTGGGAGCCGTGATTACTGTGATTCTGTTGGTCGTGCTCATCCCGGTACTTGTTTGGCATTTCCATTGTAAGTGACTTTGTTTTGTTTTGGTCAGCCGGGTGTCTGACACACATCACTGTGCTTAAGAGTCTCCAAACCAAACTGAGAATTCTATGCATCCCACCTACACATGGAATGCCAGAGATAACTTGTTGGAATGTAAATTGGGAGGGACTCATCCTGTTTATTTAATTCCGTAAAGTATTAGACGTAGACTGGCAAGAGCCAAGGTTTGGGGAGAGCCCAGACTGAGCGTTGGGGTAACTGCTGAAGTCTAACCAGCTCAAACCACATAGCTTGCCATTGATGAGACTCGCCACTCCATGGCTTCATTCAAACTGAATTCTCTCCCCCTCCCTGCCCCAATTGGGAATCCAACTGCAGGACTCAGTCATTCACACTCTCGCTTCTGAGTCAGGAGGTTGTGGGTTCAAGACTTGGGGTCTTTGAGCTTACAACCGCAAGGATTATTATTATTATGATTGGTTGTTGACTGTGGCCGGGATGCTGACCTGCTCTGATCTCCGTCAGTTCGACCAGATACGCGAATCCAGATGCTGTATTCCGGGTCCATCAACATTACCAACAGGTCCTTCGCTGAAGACTTGGAAAACCCGGATTCGGAAGAGTTCATTGCTCTCGAGCACATCGTTCAGAAGATGGTGAGTTTTTCCCTTTTGTGTAAATAAGCAGGTTCTATATCGGGGAGAATCCTGCATTAGGAACATAAGATCAAGAGGAGGCCATTCAGCCTCTCGAGCCTGATCCACCATTCTACGAGATCATGGCTGATCTGTACCTGAACTCCAATTACCCGCCCTTACCCCATATCCCTTGATACCCTGACCTAACAAACATCTAATATCTGCCTTGGTCTTGAAAATGTGAATGGATCCACAGCCTTTTGGGGGAGGGAGAGAGAGAGTTTCAGATTTCTGCTAGCCTTTGTGTGTAAAACTGCTTCCTGATTTCACTCCTAAATGGCCTGGCTCTAATTTTAAGATGATGGCTCCCCCCACCTTGTTCTGGATGCCCCACCAGAGAAAATAGTTTCTCTGCAGCCACCCTATCGAATCCCTTTATCATTTAAAATGTTTTTTCAGAGGTGCCATCTCTGGATTCAAGGTGATGAGTAATTTGTTGTTGTTGTTGTGTACAGCAGTCGTTACGTTTCAAAATGTGCTTTTGGCGAAGGACTTTGAGATGTTTTGACACAATGATATATGACAAAAATATTTAAATGCTTTGATTGTTTTTTGAGGTGCACATTTATAGAAAGGTCAAAGTTTTGTTCCTAGTTGGATAGCAATGCTATATACGTGTTTTAACAAGTAGTTCCCGGCTTCGTCTTATCTTTACTACCCCAATAAGCAAGCTGCCCACAATGTTAGTTTAGAAACTGATTGCGACACTTCAGAATTTTTAGCAAGACTTTCGTATCGATCTGACTCACCTGATACTCATTTGAATAATAATAATAATACAGAACACAAAATACTGCAGATGCTGGAACACTGAAACAAAAACAGAGAGAGCTGAGAAAACTCAGCAGGTCAGGCAGCATCTGTGGAGAAAGGAAAGTGAGTCAACGTTTCGGGTCCACTACCCTTCGTCAGAACTCGAAGTTCATAGGTGCTGCCTGACTCAGCTCGGATGTCCCGAGGGCTGGAACAGGGCTGGAAGGGGGGAGGTTAGAAGACTATTTCAATTCTCTCTTTTATTTCCAGCTTCAAGACATCTTCCTGAATATGCCTAACGTGGGTCAGTTCTATGTGAATTGCACAGTCACTGCCTTCAGGTAATGTTGCCGTGAGCTGTTGAGTTGCGCGCGCTCTCTCCCTCTCTCTTCCCCTCTCTACGCTATTACTGTGTTTGCCGCTGTTCCCGTGTGTCGCCGATCCCGGCTGGGCGGAATTTCAGGAATGTCGTTAACGCAGGACACGAGATTAGGGAATCAATTGGGCCTTAAGGCCAGGTAATGAGATCTCGTGAGTTAGAGCGTGGGCTGGCACACGCAGTACACACGTGCACAACACACACAGCTGGGCCAGACTGGCTCTTTGGGAAAATGGAGAATTTTCCGATCGCCCCCAGGATTAGCTCCCGATGCTGCCCCCACACAGCCTAGCTCAGTAGATGCATTTCACGGCAACACAGTTTTTAAATGCACCGATGTTTTATATAATAATAATCCTTGCATTTCATATAGCGCCTAATCACGTCTCTCTCCCACCCCCCCCCCCCCCCTCTATCTCTCTCTCTCTCTCCCTCGCTCTCCCCCTGCAGTGAGGGCACCCCTCTCTATGCCTATTACTGGGCAGAGTTTAAGGTGCCCCCTGAGCACCGTGACGCCCTGGACATCGCTCTGTCCCACAAAGCGTCGCTGGCGAGAAGATGGAAGCACCTGCAAAAGGAAAACGTGCCTCAAATCGTTGAATTCACGGCTGCCAGTAAGTGTGCTGCCGCCTGGCTTCGTCCTGGCTGCCCGGGTGGGGGGGCGGTGTGGGGGCTGTGTCACTATGAACCCCAGGGATTTTCTGGTTTCACGTGTTTCTTTTCTCACGTCACCGTTTCTCTGTTTGTCCTTTCAGCTGCGGACCGTCGACTGGTGAAACCTCCTCGAGATCGTAAGTCCAGCAACTCTGCTCTCTCTCTCTGTCGCTCTCTTTCTCTCTCGTGCGCACACTTTTTCTCTCTGTCTCTCACTCTTTATCTCTTTCGTGTTCTCTATATTTCTTACTTTCTCTCTCTCGTTCTCCCTCTCTATCGCTCTTGCGTGCTCTCTCTCTCTCTCTCTCTCTCTCTAACCCTGACCCGCTCTGTGACAGATCACTGCTCGTTCTCGCTGCATGCAGCCCCCGGGAAGAACGGCACCTTCACATCGCCCGGGTTCCCCAACAGCCCGTACCCCCCCAACTCCCGCTGCCAGTGGGCCATCCGAGCCGACCCCGACTACATCCTGGAACTCACCTTCATCACCTTCAACTTGGAGAACGAGTGCAGCAACGACTTTGTGTCTGTGTACGATTCCCTCAGTCCCATCAAAAACCGGGAGATCACAGAGTGAGTACTGCACTGCTAATCCCCTTCGCACCCTCGTACCTCCCTCCTACCCCCACCTGCTCAGCCGCCGCCCACCCCCCCCCACCACCACTGCTGGTGTTTAATCATCTAAGATGCTGTCTGGCAAGCTCCACGCTGCTTGTCCACTGAGGACCAACGTGGGAGGATTCCCTGCCCCCAGTGTCCACCCTGCTTCTCCAAGGCCTACTGCTGACCCCATGTATTTGCACCCTCCAAATTCGGACTCACCAACAATAACAATCCTTGCCTTTGATAAAGCGCCTTTTATCACGTCGTTGAGACGTCACAAAGTGCACAATAATATATCGTAACGTGTAGCGACCGTGTATTTTGTGGAAATGCGGCAGCCGGTATCGCACGGCGATGTTCCAGGCTGTGTGTGTGTCTTCACCCCCCAACTGTGCGCGGTGCTGATAATAAGGAGCGTGTGTTGCAGGCTGTGTGGGACCTACTCACCCACCACTGAGCGGAGGCTGATCTCCTCCCGGAACGTGCTGCTGGTTATCCTGATCACTGACGACGAGGCCAATTTCCCGGGATTTAAAGCCGAGTTCAGACAGATTCGACCCAAAAGTAAGACATTTTTTCCACCAGGGTTTCCCCACCGTTCACCACCACCCTGGCTCTTCACCACCACACCCCCCCCCCCACCCCACAAACACACACACATATATTCCCACAGGTACACACTTGACTCTTAAACACACAACTCTAGACACACTCCCCCCCCCCCCCTCCCACCCCGTCCACACACACACAAATGATAATTATCAGTGAACCTTGCCGACCTTTTTGATCAGTGACAACGGGTTTGTTTACAGAGTGCGGAGGGGTTCTGGAGGAATCTGGCAAATTTTTCTCCCCCTATTACCCGGCGTTGTACCCAGCTCGGAGCGACTGCACCTGGACCCTCAAGGTGAGAGCATAGCCCAGAGCCTCGCAAAGCAATGTGATCAAACTTGTGTCTGCAACACAGGCGCTGAATTATATTCCGTTTACTAAACCCACAGACAATCGGAAGCCTGGTGTGGGAACGTGTCCATGTGTGAGTGCATATCTGTGTGTGAGTGCGATGCCTATGTGTGCCTATGTGCACACGTGTGTGTGTGCGATGCCTGTGTTGTGTGCGATGCCTGTGTCAGTATTTGGCTCCAGCCTGTAGTTGCTTCTGATGTCTGACGTCAGGGCCTCTCTGTGCTCAGGTACCCACCTCCATGCGGGTGAAGTTGGAATTCAAGGCGTTCCTCCTACAGGATGCAACTAAGGAAGGCATGTGTCTGGACTATGTGGAGGTGAACGGACGGAGGTGAGGAGGCAGGTTGTAGCACACACTGGGATGTTTGCATTTAATATAGCGCCTTATTATGTTGTTGAGCCCATCTCTATGCGCTTCGCATTATTTGCTGTGGAGTTGACCGTGCATTTTGTAGACAAACGTGGCAGCCGGTTTGCGCACAGCAATGTCCCCAAGAACAGCTGTGAAGTGAGCGACCAATTTGATCTGGAGAATTGTTGGCGAAGATATTGGGAGAGAGAAACTCCCTTCTCTTTTAGTGCTTCCTGATTTCACTTCTAAATGGCCTAGCTCTAATTGTAAGATGATGGCCGTCACATGTTCTGGATTCCCCCACCAGAGGAGTGCGGAGCCAGGAGAATGGGTGAGCACAGTGTCTGGTCCAGGGTGGGGGCTTGGAAATGGTGGGACAAGAGGGTGGGCCTGAGCCACGTGGTATAACCTGTGCTGGGCAGTCCTTGTGTGTGAGATTCTTGGCTGAATCGCTGTGTGATGTTTTTTTCAGGAAGTGTGGTGAGAAGAGAACTTTTGTGGAACTCAGTAACAGTAAAGAAATGACTGTCAGGTTCCATTCAGACGATTCAGACACAGACAGTGGGTTTGAGGCTGAGTTCACACCATACGATGCTGGGAATCGTGAGTATCTTTATTATAGCACATGCTCCTGTCTCTAACCCTGACCTGGGAGTGTGGATGGACAGTGAAGAGGCTTTACTGTGTTTCTGACCCTGACCTGGGAGGTTGGACGGACAGTGTGGAGGGAGCTTTACTCTTGTCTCTAACCCTGACCTGGGAGTGTGTTTAGTTTGAGGATTTTGTGTCTCATGTTGATGAAATTCCCCCTAAATGACTGAGGAAAGATTCTCTTGATTCGAACCTGCAGATTGGGTGCAACCCTTGACTGTCCAGCAACTTGGGACATCCTCCCAACATGAAAGGTGCTGAGTAAATGTAATATGTTGTTGTTTGTTGTTGCTGTTTCCAGATTAGTGGTGGAGCTTGATCGGGTGTAACTCTCTCTCTCTGTCTCTCTCACTCGGCAGCCTGTCCTGACCAATTTGCCTGCACCAGCGGCCGGTGTATTGACGAGACTCTCCGGTGTGATGGCTGGAACGACTGTGGAGACAACTTCGATGAAATGCACTGCAGTGAGTCAGAGGGACCAATGGATATTCAATAGTTTGCAATACCCACCAGGACAGATAGAGGGCGCCACACAGGCCTGGGCAGATAAAGGGTATCACATCCTATGAGATAGAGATTCCTGCCCAGGCTTTGAGGGGGACGGGTGGGGGTAGACTTTAATCTCAAATAAGTACAGTATATTGTTGAGTGGCTGGATTGACGAGGGCCCGAGCTTCTAATTCAACCTCAGTTGTGTGTGTCTTTGGGTGTGCGAATGGAGGGAACACGTTACGTTGGGCTGTGTTGCGTTGGGTTAAGTTGTGCTCTGTTTCTTCCCCACCCCCCCCCCCCCCCAACACAGAGTGTAAGGAAGACCAGTTCAAGTGTGCCAACGGGCTGTGTAAATCCATCTTCTGGCAGTGCGATGGGATGAATGACTGTGAAGACAACAGCGATGAGAAGATGTGCGGTGAGTCCGGGCTTTCACCCCACTGGGTCCCTCCTGGACATTTGAGACGTCCTCCTGATGTGAAAGGCACAGACGCAGGCTGAGCTTAGTATAATGATCCCTTGTTGTTACCGCCCCTCTGCTGATAACAAACTCTTCATCGAGACCCGTTGTTTCCTATTGATTCTCACCCCAATCCAGCGATCAGTGAGGCACTGCCGCCTCTTGACTGTAGATGGAACAATCTGTAATTGATTCAAAATAGCACTGAATAGATTTTGAACGCAGCTGTTTTGTATTGAGGATAAAATGTGTATTGCGTTACTAATGCTACTGAATCGACTTTCACTTCCTAACATTTACTTCTGCCTTGTCTGACCACACCCCACTCTCCCCCTGGCTCAAGTACCCACCCCCCCCACCCACCCACACTCTGTAACCGTATCTCACTGTTCACTCACTAATCTAGCTGCCTCTTTGACAAAAGTATTTTGGTCTGAAAATGGAATGCAAAATTTCTGGATTGTGCACTTTGTGCTGATTCTATTGCTAGTGAGTCCCTCCCCTCCTCTTCACTCCACTCTGGTGGGAGGGTGTGGTCTCTGTGCGCATTTCATTTCATATCGAAACACGTGGATATCCATGTGGGATACCTGAAATTCTCATTCTGGTTTGGATGCTTTTAAATACAGCAATGGGTTTCTTTTGCATGTGTCAGACTAAAAGAAGCTCGTGGGTTCAAACTTCACATGGACTCTTTTAACTCACAGTCCAGGCTGACAGGCCAGTGCATTGCTGGGGGGAGCACCACACTGCCATGTCAACTTTAACAGGGCATAGACAGGACATCCTGGTGCAGCTTTGGAACTCTCTTCCACTAATCCCACCACCTTGTCCCCTCCTTCCTCTCTTTTAGATCACGACTGAAGACCTTCAACTTCCGCCGTGCTTACGGTCACCGCACCCCCCCCAACCCTCCCCCGGCTCGGTGCCAGGCTCCGTTAAGCATTTTGTAATGTACACAGCATGAAGGGCGCTGTGTACATTACAAATTGTTGTTGTTGACGTGGCACTATTGGAAAAGAGAAGGGAGTTTCTCTTCTATAAACGTCACTCACTTTATGGCTAGTTGTAGGAAGTCGCTGTGTGAAAATTGACTGCTGCATTGCCCTACAAAACATAGTCACTAGACTTTACAGTAAATCCAGTGAAGCTCTTCAAGATGTCTTGACAACGTGATACGGTTTTTGTATCAAATACAAGGATGAGCATGATGATGATGATGATGTTGATGCTGGTGATGATGATTATTAATAATTATGCCTCCAGACTGTGACGCCGATGAAATGAAATGTAACAATGGCCGATGTTACTCGAAGGCCATGAAATGTGACGGCAACGATGACTGTGAGGACGGCACGGATGAAGCTGAGTGCGATGAAGGTGAGGCCCGTTTATGTGCCTTGAGCGTCCAGTGGGGCAGCGAACACCAGCACAGACACGATGGGAAGTGAATGACTGATTGATGTCTCTGCCTCTCATAGTACTCAAGGTGATCTGCACCGATTACACCTACAAGTGTAAGAATGGCAAGTGCATCTCGAAGAAGAATCCAGAATGTGACGGAGAGAAGGATTGTGCAGACGGATCTGATGAGGTGAACTGCGGTGAGTTGGGATTTTTATAATAATGATTTGGTCACTTCAATCCACCACCTTTTGTGAGACGTCGCTGTGCGCAATTGGCTGCCGCGTTTCGCCCACAAAGTACACAGTCACTGCACTTCGCAGTATATTCTGTGAAGCACTTTGAGACGTCTCGATGACATAAGGCCCTATAATCAAATGGAAGGATTATTATTATAATAACAACCCCCAGCTCGGATCAAATGCTTGACTGTCCAGCCCCTTGGGGCGTCCTCCTAATGTGAAAGGCGCTGTGTATGTAATCAAATTTTCTGCTGTTCTTGATGATGACTGTGATTTGGAGAGTATGAGTGTGAAAGTAAACGGCTGCTTTTATTCCCAGACTGCGGGATCCGCCCCTTCAAGCACTCGCGGATTGTGGGTGGTGTGGATGCTCAGGTGGGTGAGTGGCCCTGGCAGGTCAGCCTACACATCAAGCAGTTTGGGCACGTGTGCGGAGCCTCTGTCATCTCCAACAATTGGTTGGTCTCAGCCGCTCATTGCTTCCAAGATGAATCGAAAATAAAGTAAGTGTTCGGAGATCACCGTGCTGCCTACAACAACAACAATTCGCAATTTGTATAGAAGCCTTCACGTGGGGTAGTGTCTCGGAGCGCTTGCCGGTGTCAGAGCATGGCGCCGAGCCAGGGGGAGAGGGGAGGGCGGAGGTGACCGTAAGCACGATCAAAAAGGAAGGTCTTTAGGCAGGGTTTGAAAGTGGGGAGGGAGAGAGAGGGAGGGGGCAAGACGGAGGGATTGAGGGAGAGAGTTTAGGGGTCACACACCGCCTGTAAAGCGCACTGGGACGCTACCTTGTGTGAGGGGCGCTATATAAATCCAAGTTGTTGTTGATGTTGTGGGTGGGTCGGTGTGTGGAGTGGGGATTGGGGGGGGGGGGGGGGGTTTGGGGGAGGGAGCAGTGTCGTGAGAATTTCTCACCTATAAAGTGAAGGTAAAACTAGCCCCAATTGTCTCACGCTTCTTTGACAAATGTGTGATGATGATTTCTTTTTTTACTTGCAGCACAGAGTGGGATCCATTATTGACTCTAACCCACGTTAACATTTCCTTTTCTTGTGTTTAGGTATTCGAACCCTGGTATCTGGAAAGTGTTTCTCGGGCTACACACTCAGTTTAAGGTGGGCACCATGGTCAAGGAGAGAAAGGTCAAGCGGATAATCACTCATGAATCCTACAACCAGTACACATTCAACAACGACATTGCTCTGTTGGAGCTGGACAGCTCGGTTCCCTTCTCCAGTGTCATTCGGCCCATCTGCCTCCCCGACCAAACTCACCGCTTCCCTGTGGGGAAAGCTACCTGGGTGTCAGGCTGGGGAGCTAGGGCGGAAAATGGTGAGTGTGAAGCCCAGGAAGAAGAAGCTGGTGTGTGTGTGTGTGTGTGTGTGTGTTTTGCTCAGTCAGTAGCATTCCTCCGACTGAGGACTTTCTGGTTCTGTTTACAGTGGGTGGATGAGACGTCTTCGAGACGTCTCAAAGCGCTTCACAGGATAGACTGTAAAGCGAATTGACTGTGTATTTTATGGGCGGAACTCAGCGGCCAATTGCGCACAGCAGCGTCCCCACAAACAGCGGCGGATTGAAGTGTTGGAGACTGTTGGATGTTAATGTGGCCATGTTTTGTTCGAATGAATTTTTTCAGCAAACTCGCTACTCCTTTCTCCTTGTTGATCTTTTTTCTTTCTCGATCTCTCTCTCTCTCACTGATTTCTCTCTCTCTCTCCTCATTGATTTTGCTCTGATTACTCCTCTCCAGATGTAGCGTCGTCAGTTTTACAGAAAGCCGAGCTGAGAATACTCAACAGCACCACTTGCAATCGCCTGCTGAGCAGTACAGTGACGTCAAAAATGATATGTGCCGGTTACCTGAGTGGAGGCATCGATGCCTGTCAGGTAGCGTGGCATTATTTACCTTCTTTACTACATACACAGCTTCTCAGCAGTGCTATCGTACAAGGAATTGCGCACAGCAACGCCTACAAACTGTCGTGAATTGAGTGACAACTTATTATTAATTTTTAGTTTGATTTGAACGCCTTATCGCGTTGGGAGCACGTCTCGAAGTGCTCGACCAGATTCCCCGTAAAGTGGTGGCGACTGCGTGTCTTTGGTTGGCCTTCGGGATGATACATTGCTCATTTGGTGGCTTCTGTTCTTTTTAGGGAGACTCTGGAGGGCCCATGTCCTTTGTGGGGAGCAAGGGGAAGGTTTTCCTGGCTGGAATCGTCAGCTGGGGAGATGGATGTGCAAGGAGAAACAAGCCCGGAGTCTATACACGCACGACAAAATTCCGGAAGTGGATCAAAGACAAATCTAGCGTTTAACTCCCAGTGTGTGCCAAGCCACCTACAAGAAACATTGGTCTGACCTTGTGATGTCAGGAATTCTCACCTACCCTAAAAACAGACTGAAACAACTGAACTCTGGGATTAGTTTTATTGCATATCGTCAACCACGTGTTCCAGTTTCTGGACCTGAGATATGTTTTCTCACCTTGTAGATAATGTTAGTGGCGCCCGCCACACTTTTTACCCCCACCACACCACTCCTCGCGCCCCACCCCCACACACACACAAACACAACACACTCCCATTGAGTCAAATCATCAAAGAGCTCTCATCTGTGGGACACTTGATGAGCAGATGAATCGTTCGTTCCCACAAGGATCCTCCGAGCGTTTGCGAGCGAGCGCAGACTGTTGGGAATAATCGATGGAGCGAGTCAGGATTCCACACCTCCCAGGAAACCGTGCCGTACATACAAGGAGACCCTGTGTCCTCTGTAGGGATTGGAGCGACGCTGAGCTGAGGGGAGAAACGTGTCCACAGATTGGTGACGTGAGGCTGCTTGTTGGTTTGGATCCGGGTTAGCATCTCAGCAGTAATATCTCTATTCAAGTCCGTTCCTGCTTCCGTCCGACTCGGAAAGCTTCCCAAAGCTGAACTCACTTCCACTTGAAGCACTTTGAGACGTCTCAACGATGTGATAAGTCGCTGAATCAAATGCAAGGAGATCAATTGGAGCCGGAGACCTGGAGGCTTGGAATCTTCAGCTTACCTCTCTTCCTTTTTCTGGCTGGTACGGCCTGCGGCCATCGTCTCCCCCGATCACCGTGGAAACAGGGATATTTGGGGAAGTCGGGAATGACGGTCACCCGGGACTGGCTTTCCCGTACTTTGGTGAAACGCTCTGGTTCTTGCTCATGTCCCTGATTGACTGGCACAGTCGCACCTCATGTGGAATCCAACTATGACTGAATTCCGACCAGGAACAATGAGGTCAGGCGGGCAGGAACGTACCAGGGAACAAGGTTGGGAAGAAGGTTGGCAGCCGATCACGTGGGCGGGAGAGGGACCTGGCTGACTGGTTTGGGGAGTTCCTGGGCAAAATAATTAAAACAGGGCGAAGTTCTTGAAATAGGTAATTAAGTCCCAAACCTTCAGCTCTGAACAGTGTCCGGGTCAGCTCACTCCCGGAGTGTTTTAGATTGTTTTTAAAAAGATGTCTGTGATCATCATACAAGGTTTTGTGGTTAGTGCGTGTGTGTGTGGATGTGTGTGTGTGATAGAGGGTGAGTGTGCAACCAAGTGTATGTATGAGTAAGTGTAAGTGTGTAAGCGCTCTGGGACGCTACCCTGCGTGAGTGGTGCTATATAAATGCAAGTTGTGGTTATAAGATAGGATATGAGAGAGAGAGAGAGAAAGTGTGAGTGTGCGAACACACAAGGACACCCGTAGATGTGATCAGTGAGTGACGCAGATCCATTGATGTTGCAACTTCTTAAATATCCCACGACAAGCGTTCTGCGACCTCCTGCCAAGGTTCACAAACTAAAAAAAAGTTGTCTTATCTTTCCCCTTTTTTGGGCTGCAATGAATTTGAGCTTCATGTGAAACCAATCAACCACGATTCCTCTCGTTATCCCAAATGCCCTTCGTCACACGTGTCCATCACATGGTTTTAATGGCTTATTGATCGCGGTTATATACTTGGGGTTTATTTCTTTATTCAGAAGTGTGTGCTTGTGTTTTTTAAGTACAAATAAATGTTCTTGAATTGTCTTAAAGACTAATCCACGTGTCTCCATTATTTGAAAATTGCCTCCTGACATTTCTGTACCAGAGGAAAGCTTTGAGTTTCTCTCCCACTGTCCTGGCCAGCAATCCCCCAAAATAAAATCGGTCGCTCACTTCATCTGCTGTTTGTGGAGATGTTGCTGTTCACAAATTGGCTGCCGCGTTCGCCTACAAAACACAGTCACCGCACTTATCAGAAGTATATCCTGTGAAGCGCTTTGAGACATCTTGAAAGGTGCTGAATCAAGCGTAAGGAATGATTATTTTTATTTTAAGGAAAGGTTGCAAATGTTTTAAGGTCATCCTGGCCTGTCCTGAGTATGTCTGGTATTTACAATTGACCATAAATGTTTCCAAATGAGATGTATCGTGCTGCATTTGTTTTATTCCCTTTGGTTTGAAATCTCCTCTGACCATTTGCATTCCTCGGACCCGCATTCTGTGTAACGCTGTGTTCTGCTCAGCGCTTCTAATTGCCTGTGTTTATTTCAGAACCTTCAATCAGATTGCTTGAACCGCTATTTATCCAAGTCACTTGTCAACGTAACAATAACTGCGTTTGCCAGGAATCCAGACCGAGGATGTTTGTTCTCAGTATGGTTCCTCGGTCAAGTGACCGTTCTCTCGCTGAGCCTCTTGTCAATGAGGATTCCACTGTAACACAAACTGCAATAGGTGAGATAGAACACATTTTACAATGTGGAGTCCAGTAGTGTATTGGTTAAAGCTCCCTGCGTGCGGAGCGCTATATGACTGCATGTTCTTATTGTTGTAGCACTCGCCTCACAAGCGAGAGGACCCGCGTTCGATTTCCAGGTAGGACGACACCTTAGGTAAGTTTCTTTACTCAGTAGAAACACTGTAGTTTTGTTTCATTCCAAAAAATGTCACTTTATGTTCTGTGAAGGCAGAGCGAGAGTTACCTAAAAAATGCACAGTCACTACGTCTTACAGTAAAAACTACTCCGCTACAAAACTCCACGTGTGATGGGGGTTGCGAATCCTAAACTCTGTTGCGTGGCTCCCAAATCCACATTGGATTCATGATGCCTTTTTTTTTTCCAAGATCACATCCACGAGTTTGATGTGGTGACGAGGAGGGCCTTACAGTCAGCGGGCAGAGACAATCAAGCCGAGAGTCGTGATTATTTCCACATGGTGTAAGGTCAGGTCCATAAATAGCCTGGCTCATTAAAGACTGGCTCAGTCTTATCGCTGTGCAGTCTTTAATCGGACTGGGAGTCACCCTGTACTTAAGTGCAATGTTGAAGCTCATCTGGCTAAGAAGTGTAAACCCCTGGCAACCGGGAACGTTTGCTCGTCTGTACGGTTTCTGTACATCTGCCTATGTTGCTCTGACTTATTTTAAGTT